>NC_139013.1:24182848-24645894 GCF_964374135.1 Grampus griseus | reverse complement strand
TAGAGGAGTTGAGATCGATCTGTTAGAAAGTGATCTGAAATGAGCAAGGAGGGGTGCAGGGGTGGGGAGGGGATAATCCTGTGGGTGGGTGGCCCTGGCTGAGCGGGGGTGGGGATGGAGTGGGGTGGTCACCCACCTTCGCCAAGCGGGTCTGAACTTCTCGCCTGCTTCGCCTTTTGTCTAACGGCCTTCCCGTCGCACGTGGCGGCTCCTAGACCGCGTGGATGACCGTGATAAGCTCTGCGGCGATGAACTGGCACGTAGGGCTGTTTATTCACATTTTGGTTCACGGGGCTCCGGGGCCGGGCCAGGGAAAAAGCAATTCACTCTGCAAGTGCTTCTGCAGGATTCTGTCTCCGTTTTTCTAGGGGAGCATCCAGAAAGCGTGGGCAGAACGGGTCCCAAACTACATTGGAGTGCTTCCTTTGTTGAGCAGATGATGATGTGGTGGTGGTGGTTATTATTTATTTTGCTCATCGGTAATGTTCCTTCTCATTTCGGGCGAGTCGCCCCTCTCTCTTTTAAGTTGTTTTGTTTTTCCTCAAGTAATATATTTTCCTTACCAGGAAAGAAATGCTGGTAAATAGAAAGAAGACAGAGAAATCACCCGCATTTTCACCTGCCTGGGGAAAACTGCTGTTAACAACTTGCTGTTTACCTGTGCTGACTGTGTTCACATACATGTAAACACTGTGAAGTTTGATATTTATAGAGAGAAGTACACACATCAATAAATAGGTAATGACTTGTTATTGATGCATAACTTACAGGAAACCTCGCATGTCATAAGTATATAGCTAGCTGCATTTTCCCAGACTGAACCTATCAGCTCAGATGGCGCTGGATCGTGACGCAGTGTCACCTACACCCCAGAAGACCACCTCCTGCCCCCTTGTAGTCCCACCCCCCAGAATAACCAGGATCCTGACTTCTGACAGCCAAGACAGTGGTGCCTGTTTTTGTTCCCTTATACGAACGGAATCACTGCGTACTCTTTCGTACACGTGTTTAGTTTTAAATGGATTTATAATGTCCGTACTATCTTGTAACCGTGTCCCCCAACAAGATACGGTGATAACGCCCCGTGTCAGCACACACACCTCTACACCATCATTTTCAGTGGCTGCTTGGTGTTCCACTCGCAGAAGTGCCACGATTTATAGTCCCCGTTGGAGCTCTTAGCTTTTCACTGTTATAAACAACTTCCTGTGAACATCCAGGCTAGATGGGTGACTTTCACCTTCTCTGGGGACGGGGTGGCCAGAATGGCCGTGGAGGGAGGGGCCCTCGCTGGGGCCTGGCTGGAGGAGCCCAGGTTGTCGAGTGGAGGTTGCTGGCATCGCTTCAGTTTGCCAGCTGGACCTCATCAAGTGCGGGTGTTAATTACTGAGGCCCCTGGTTCTGTGAGCAGGCGGGAGACGCTGGGGCTCACTCGCGAAACAGGGTCACCTTGAAACAGACGCTTCCAGGGGAAGTGAAACCGAGGAGAAGACCACGGGGAAGTGCAGGGCCGGGCACTGGCTTCTCAGCAGTCTCCTCTAAGTCACCCCCGTGCCCTGGAGCCTCTGTGTGGGACGTGCATAGGGTCCCTCCGGCCCTGAATAACAGTATGTGCGTCTTTGTCCCCAGCTTTAATGGGGGTGAGCGGGGAGCAAGAAGACCCATATCTGTGGCTTTACCCCTTTGGAGAAGACCCTGGGACTCTGAGGCTGGCTCTCCCTGCATGTTCTGAGAATGTGGCCTGAGAGAGCACTGTGGCTCGGGGATGGAACCGGGGTTGAGAAGGGGGACTCCCTGGCAGTCCCAGTCGGGAGCCCAGCTGTGCAGCGCGCCAGGCCAGGAGGCGCCGCCCCGTGGCCCCTGCCAGGTAAGCTCAGGGCTGCAGGCGCGGCAGGGCCAGGTTGGAGGAGAATTAGGTTACTGAATTTCCTCTGTAATTCTTCATCAGGGCTGCCGCCTGGATCTGTTGCAGGAAAATCAATGTGTTCTGACTCCATAATTTCCCAGGTTGCCCTACTCCAAGTACATTGTGCACGGAAAGGTGACATCTCCGGTCACGTCTGTATGGACCAAATATATATGTGTATTTGTACACACACACACACACACACACACACACACACACACACACACCCTCTTTCCTCCCTTCCCCCCATCCCCGCCCCATCTCCACCTCCCAGCACAGGATTCACTGGAATTTCACAACCTTTGCATGCTTTTGTGAAAACACTCATTTGTGTTTGTGCCAGGCCGCTAATGGCGGACACCAAGGTCTGCGAAGCTTACCTCTGTTCAGCTCTCGTTATGGCGAGGAATGTGCCGTTAATAATGCATCTATGGAACTCAGCTGTGTGGGAGCCAAGTAATTATCCCACTGTAGCGTTCCCGGCTTCAGTGTCATCACAACTGGGGCTTCATTAAAAGTCCTACCAGAGACGGTGTTGTGTGCTGCAGCCTGTATATATATTTTTTCATTTAAATTATCAGCCTTGCTATGGCTCAGAGGTAATTTGACTTTTTGAAACCGCTGAGCCCCTGTGAATTCCCCTCCCCTTCTCCCTCTCGCTGTTCTACCAGCTGATCAGCCCCAGAAGAACAAAAGGTTTATCTGAAGCTATGAAGCATATATTCACCAGCTTCTGGCGTCTAGATAAAAAAAAAATCAAAGTACTCCATTGAACGTGTTAATACTGAGCAAAATGCACACAGCTAGACACTAAACCTTTACAGGGATTTGGGCGTTTGAAAAGTGATACCCGGATCAGGTCCTGGCTACGTTTCTTAGCCCAGAGAAGAGCAAGTAGCAAAGGAGGAAGAAAGAATGTTTATAAACGAATATTGAAGGCAGCCAATGAATTGCGTCAGAGTTCCCCACCTTGCGTCTTATCTCTTTGTCTGATTTTGGTTGGGTGGGCAGCCAGAAGCCTGGATACGGGCACATCCCAGGGAGATGGGGTTCCCTCTTTGCTTTGGACTTGGAGCTGCTGAAAACTAGAATGTCGAGTGGGAAGAAGGGTCACGGTGACTCTTGGTGGAAATGCTGAGAATTGGGTTGGTGGTCCTCTTTTGTTTCTCCTGATTCTCTGTGACCTCTTCAGCTTTCGACGGGGGCGCTGGGGAGAACCTCAGAAAGGGACGCCATCCGAGCACTTTGCCGCTCTGAGCCGTCCCTTCTTGGGCCGCCCGGAAGTCTCGCATTTCCCAGCTCCTTCTGTTTTGTGTGGAGAGCAGCCACCAGATAAAATTGGCGGGAGCTATCCAGTTCCCTGAGTGAATCATTCATCACAGAGAGCAGATAGGCACTTGATTGGCAATGTCTGCCACGGGTAGCAAGGCGGCACTTTTCCTGTCCAGTCGGCCCTTCTTATCCACGGGTTCCACATCCACAGATTCAACCAACTGTGGATCAAAAATATTTGGAAATAAAAATTCCAGAAAGCAAACCTTGAATTTGTCGTGCACCACCAAATATTTACATAGTGTTTACAACTATGAATATAGCATTTACATTGTATAAGGTATTATAAGTAATCTAGAGATGATTTAAAGTAAAAGGGTGGATGTGTGTGGGTTGTATGCAAATACTGATGCCATATCTTGTAAGGGACTTGAGCATCGTCTGATTTTGCTGTCTGCAGGGGTCCTGGGACCAACCCCTGGCGAATACTGAGGGACGGCTGTCTATCTAATACTTGTCTATCAAATATACCTGGTGAACTCCTGTACTCCCGGATCAAGGAAGATATTGGAAAGGTGCAGGAAGCTTTTGACATGTTTGGGAGGCAGGCATAGCTACAGAAAACATCTCATGTTTTAAGCATTTTGTGATTAAATGATGGAGTACACTTTTTCATCAGGAAAGAGAATATGGAGTATGGAGTGGTCCAAAAAGACAACCAGAAGAATGTAGCATGTTTGGGCACTGATGAGACCAGCTTGGGTGGAGTTTAACCTACCCGTGAAACCATGGGAAGGGTGTAGCCCAATTTGCAGCAGCTCATACCCAGATGGAGGGAAATGGAGAAGAATTGCACTTTTACTTTGCATGGTCCTCATGGGACCCTAAGGGAGTGCTGTCCTTTGGGGATGAGGCTTAGCCTCTGTGTGTGCAAGGTTGGAGCTGGCTGCCACCCATCTGGGCAGAGGCCGGGTGTGCTCAGTGTAGGAAGTTGTTCATCCCCGTGCACCAGTACATCATGCAGGATCCCTGTGGCCTTCTAGCAACTGGCCTCTTTGGTTTAGAGAGTCAACCCCAGACACAACCTCTTGAGGCAGCCCCCCTGCCTTGGGGAAGATCTACAGGATCTCTGACTCTGCCCCAGGCTTGGACTCTGTTTCCTCTCGTGCCTAGTCTTTATCTGCCAAATTTGTGCCAAGCTTTGCACTGAGTGCTGGGAACCCTGATTCAAGGCAAACAGAGCACCCCCCCCCCACTACTTTAAAGGAATTTCCAGTTCAATGGGAGAGGTAGACACGTGGATGTGTGAATTCTTTTTTTTTTTTTTTTTGCGGTACGTGGGCCTCTCACTGTTGTGGCCTCCCCCGTTGCAGAGCACAGGCTCCGGATGTGCAGGCTCAGCGGCCATGGCTCACGGGCCCAGCCGCTCCGCGGCATGTGGGATCCTCCCAGACCGGGGCATGAACCCGTGTCCCCTGCATCAGCAGGCGGACTCTCAACCACTACGCCACCAGGGAAGCCCGAATGTGTGAATTCTTAATACTAAAGAATGGGTTGGGGAATTATGTGTGGGTGGGGCAGATATGTGAGGTTAGAGAGTGGTCATGGAGGTTTGAAATGGAGGGGCATTTGAGCTGGGCCTCTGATGGACAAGTAGGAGTTTACTAGGGGGAATAGAGAAAGATAATTCTAGGTGGCGGGCACAGCAAAAGCTCAGAGGCATTAAAGAGAGCATGATGCTCCTTGAAACTCTTTTTTCCAGGGTCACCAGTGACTCCTGATTGTGGAGGCTGATGACTTTTGTAGTCCTGCTAGGCCACTGGACCCTGTTGACCACTCCCTGAGCCTTGTCCTCATGCATATCTGACCCGCAAATCTACAGTCTCCAGCCCTAGCTTCTTTCTCTTTCATGGTCCACCCTCACAGCCAGCTGCCTGCTGACCATGCAGCTCAACATGCCTGAAAATGTCCTCACCCTCTCCCGCACCCCAGCGTCAAAGTCCCTCATCTCAGTCCTTGGCCTCAGTGGCAGCTCCTTCTTTTCATCCCCGCGACCCCTACCCACTAGGTTGTTGGACCCCCATTGCTTGCAAGCTGGCCAGCCGAGCTCCAGCTCTGGTCCAGGAGGCCTGCAGCTCTGTTTGCCAAAGAGGCTGCATCCTGGATGCCTCGTACACGTGCGTGCATTTGCCAGACCCGCGGCCAGAGGCGTTCCATTCTTTGCTTTTGTTTGTCTAAAGCCAGGGACCATTTCCAGGGCCTGTCTGTCACGGGTGTAAGGGTCCGGGGAGCCCTGTGCGGGAGGAGGATTCAGACTTAAAGGAACACTTTGGAGGCTGAAGACGGTCTCCTGAGATGTACACACGCTTGGAATTAGCCGCTCAGGTCAGAAGCCTCTACCCATTTCTGGGAAAATGGGTCTTTGTCTCCTTTTGGGACAGTAAGTTTATGCTTGTGTGGACCATCTTGGAATCATTTCGGCATTTAAACCTCTACAAGGGCCGCTTGTCCCCATCGAAGCCTGAGATGCTGTGCCTGGCGATGCTACACCCACCAGGAACGAGGTCTCTCCTCCTCCCCGGCAGCTGGGGCTGGGCTTTCAGAAAACAAAGTGCCTCACTGCTCTTCTCTCCAGCAAGGACTCAGGGTGAGCAGGAAGAAATCAGCCATGCACGTTTCAGCATCTGGGGACCAGCTCGGAGGCCCTGGGTCCTGGTTCTCTCTGGTCCGGAGCTGGAAAGAAAGAGGCAGAAGAAGTGTTTGAATACTGTGCTGTGAAGGGAACAGTCCTGCAGCGAGGCAGTTGTGATATTAGAGCAGGCCTCCTAAGAGATCCCCTGGCTCTGAGCTGTGATCCACACACCACATTCGCAGACAGCTGGTCGCCCAGCGTGGGCTGCGCCTGCCGCTCGGAGCTGGCACACTGGCGGGGACCAGGTAATGCTCTAATTTCCCTCGTGCAGATGCGGCCAGGAATATCTTAATTTATTGGTGTGCTGGCATGCAAGAGGGAATGCTGCTGGTGCAGCCTTGCATAACTATTAGCAAAAAATGGAGCTGATAGGGGCTTGACTTTTCCTAAAGTGGGTTTGAAATAATCATCGCCTTTTGTTGTGTTTGGAAGGGCTTGAACAATTCTTAATTATTTAATTATAGATATGCAAGTAATACACTGGGAATGGCCCTGCCATTCCAGGGATACTGAGCAGAGGAAAATGTTTAGTTACCGGAGGAAAAAAAAAAAGGTGGTAATTAAATGGAAGTGTGGTTTGTATCATGCCACGCTACTCCATCAGTGACGCGGGCCCAGTGAAGTCTGCTGGGCCTCACCGTGAAAATTCTTACGTAGTAATTGTAGCATCGACAGCAATCACTACCTTCCTCCGGGCGAGGCCTGCAGAGTCAGCAAACCTCTCTTCTTCATTTGCTAGTGTGGTGCCAGGTTAGGGATCTGAGAGGCATATGCTCTTGTTCCCATTTTACAGATGAGGAAAATGGAGTCTCAGGGACGTGTCCAAGGTCTCCCTTTATTCCACGTTTGAAACCACAACTTGTGTGTTTCAGACACCACGGCAGCCTGCCTTTCCTGCCTTGTCACCGGAAGAGGCTGAGCCTGTGAGTGCACAATGGCCCCACAGTGGCTTTTCTCTCTCCCAGTAGCCTAGACCAGCCTCTCGACAACTTGGGTGATTGTCTGCCTGAATTGTGTGTCTGACTTCATGGCAGCTTCTCTTGACAGACACCTTGTAATTATCCCTTATAAGCACTCATTGTATTCATATCATTAATTTTGTTTGGGCTATTACATTTGATAGATACATTAAGCATTATATAGTTCTCTTTATACAAGAAATTGAACTGCCTTTGAACAGTCAGCCGGCTAATTGCCGGTAATTTGTGTTGCTAACGAGAGGCAGAATAGTGGTATAACATTAGACTCAACAGTCAGTTAACAAATTTGCCGATTCAGATTGCAAAGCATGCCCTCTGTGGCAGAGGCAGGCTGCATCTCACACGTGAATAGATTTTTAAAAACGCGTACAAAACCAACGACAACAAATTCTTCCCCTGCTCACCCCCGACTGTGCAACACTGGCTGGCTGCTCAGGGGCGATGGGGTGATAGCGGGTGCCTGGGTCTGAAGGATGTGGGATTTCAGGAGAACCTGGGAGTAGGAGGGGAGGTTTCGGTTACTCCTCCGGGGTTGGGGGGTGGTGGTGATGCTGAGAGGCTGAGTTATTGCCTCTATCTTGAGTGATCTCCCGCCCCACCGCTGTCCGTGATCTGGGGGCACCCATGGCTCTGTCCTTTTGACCATGATTAGATTATTTCTAATTGCACTGGGCCTTCCATGTGGGCCTTGTCACCCTGCGGGGCTCTTGGAAGGGGGCTGGGTGAGGTTATATTCATGTTCCTTCAGGCATAGTCAGAAGGTAATTTGGAAAAGGGGATAGCTAACGTGTCATCTTTCCCTGGCGTTCCACCACCATTTCTGATGCCCCACCCGAAGAAGCCTGGGGAAGGTGCATCCCATAAATGAAGTGATGAGGGCAGGGGATGACCTGGATGAGAGAGATGACCTCTTTCCATCTGGAATGACAGAGACCTGACGACGTCTCACCAGATGTGTATGTTGAAGCCGCAACCCCTAGTACTTCAGACTGTGACTGTATTTAGAGACAGAGGCTTTCAAGTGGTGAGCAAGTTAAAACTAGGCTGTTAGGGTGGCCCTAATACCGTATGACTGGTATCCATATAAGAAGAGGAAATTTGGCCACACAGAGACACCAGGGATCTGTGCCCACAGAGGAAAGACCATATGAGGACACATCGAGATGGAGGCCATCTACAAGCCAAGGAGAGAAGCCTCAGAAGAAACTAACCCTGCCAACACCTCGATCTTGGACTTCTAACTTCCGAAGTGTGAGAAAATAAATTTCTATTGTTTAGGCCACCCAGTCTGTAGTATTTTGTTATGGGACCCTGAGCTGACTAATATAGATGATCCCAGCAGTTCCATCAGAATGGGTTGGGGAGGGTGTGGTATGGATTTGTTAGAAAAGTCCAAGAAAACCAAGGGTCAGCATCCTCCATCAACTTTGAAAAATACAGTTTTAGGGACAGAGGAAAGGATGCCCTAGGATTATGCAATAGATGGCGGCCACTCAGAGACCCTTCCACGGTAGAGGCCCCGGTCCTAATATGGTATTGACAGGCCTATCCTGTACACCCACAGCTAGTTCCTAAGGGACACAGAGGCTACTGGGGAGGGATCTTATTTGTTATTTGATCTGCACTAGCCTTCTACAGCCCCCATTTCCATGGGGGAGGTTTGCATTCCCGTGTCTTAGTTCCCTGGGCATGTGGGTATTGGTGCCTACGAACCAGCATCTAAGAAAGAGACTGTTTAAGCCTGCAAGACCGTGCATGTGGTCATCTGAGGTCATTCCAGCATACTTCTAGGCCTTGCCTCTGCTCAGTGAACAAGCCAGGTCTGTGATGGACACAGTCCTCGGCACCCCAGGCTCTGACTTCCTCTGGCCCGTTACTTCAGCCCTTAATTTAAAATAATTTCATTTTCCTTTAACTTACAAAACAAAGTAGCAGAAATCATTTGTGTTCTCAACTTCTGGACAAATCGTTGCGGTTCCCAGGGTCATGTACTTGGTTGTACGAGTAGCCTAAAGATGATCAATGTATGTTACGGATTGTTCCCTGGTGCCGTGTCACACTGTGCTGGCCACCTTGGTGTTCCTGGGGATGGATTTGGTGCAGTCTCCAGCCTCAACTACCTTACTCTCTGGGCAGCTGAACTTGATGATATACGTCTGTGTGTGTGAAATGCATATACAGTGTGTGAGCACTTTTGTAAGTAATGTATTTGTAAAGACAGTTTTGTCATTAGAATAAGATTGTTAGGTTTACTGTTTCTGTGCCTAAATGTCTTTCTTTTTTTCAAATAATTTTGGTCCACTGACATTTCATCCAGAACAGAAATGTTGATGCCATTGTGCCTTTTTTCCCCCCACTTAGGGTGTAATTCACTAATCACAATGTATTTTTCTAATATCAAATGGCAGCTTTATCAAGAACCCAAATGTCAGTGCCCTAACGGTATTCCTGGCCCTATTGTTCTAGCTATTCTCTTATCCAAGGGTGGCAATATTCAGGAAATGAGAAAACCCATCAACCGAAGATGGGCAGAAGGTTCCCAAGACTTGACCGTTGGTGGCCATCAGGTCAGTAAGGCTCTAAGGGTCCCACGCCTTTTCTGTTGCCTGAGATTGGAGCCCAGGAATGGCCTCTGAGGTCACATTGTGGTTCTTCTGGGCTGGTCTTTCCTTCTATTTTCTAGCCAGCCGGATCTAGAGAGAGGAAGTCGGAGCTTAGTTTTGAGTAGAGAACTAAGAGAATCCCATCTTTAGAAGGTTTCCTTATATACAATAAATTTGTACTTGTAATGTTGGCAAGACATTCACATATAGATATAGACAGGGAGTGTGGCCCATTGCGAAGGTTGTGTGATAAGACTGATAGTGATGGTGATTGGTCCCACAGTGGCATTTATTCCAGTGAGTTAAAAATAGAAATTCAGAATGGCACTACTAAGTCTTTTTCATCAACATAGATGGATTTTATTATTTTTAATCAGGAAAGTAATCCCTGCTCATGGAAAAAAGACTCAAATAACATAAAAGATCATACATTCTCCCTTCTTCTTGGTTCCTCCCCCAATTTCCACTCCCCAGAAGCCACCCCCCCATCGATTTTTATGTGTTGTCCAAGGGTTCTCTGTGCATATACATGTGTATTATTCAAATAGGATCAATTATATTTGTTATTATGTATCTTTCTTACTTCTCTTTTAGCATTTTACCATGGACATATTTCCATATTAACCCACTTGGTTTCACGCCATAAAAAAGCAAAAAAGAGTATGCATAGTGTTTTATCGGATGGCTGTACCATAATTTATTTAATCACATCTTTCTGGGTGGAGTCAAAGCATTTGCAGGAGCATGGATGCCTTCGGATGCTGGGGAGGGCTTCAGAGAGGAGGTGACATTTCATAGCAGGTTTTGAAGAGTGAGTTGGAGTTTGTGAGTTGAACTGCCTTTGTTGATGACAGTGGTATGGAGGGAAGTCACGTAGGATGGGGAGAGGAATAAGGGGGACTCGGTAGATTCAGGAAGGGACTAGAGCAGGATCTCATGCCCCTTTCTGCCTGGAGGGGCTGCCCGAGAGGGCGAGTCCTGCAGTTGGAGAAGGGGCCAGAGCCTCCCCAGTTGAGGGTAGGTGTCAGGCAGGCTCAGGAGACTTGAGCATGGTAAACTGGGAGAGTGGGGGAAGATAGAGTACGTGCAAGTGACTGAATATTTGAGCCAAGCAGCCCAGTGTGTCAGCTAAAAAAAAGAAAGAGAGAAGGAAAAACCCACTCCGCTTGCTAGTAACCCTGGTTATTGCTCGGGAAATGTTGCACAGCTCCAATGCCTGGTGACATGTCAACCCCTGAAGGAAACCCGGGTTGGCAGGCCCCGTTTTTTAAGCAGAGTGCCTGTCTGCCAGATCGCATTTGGATTGAGTGGCTGGCAGTCCTCGAGCCTCGCTTAATAGGATTGAAAGAAAAGAAATGTTACTTTTCATCAGGCAAGACAACAAAGAGAAACAGGGAAACGAAAATATTATTTCATTTGAACAAATTACAGGGAGACTCTCTGGGGCGCTTTCAGGGAGTTAAATGAGGAAAAGCACTTAAATATCATTCCATCAAACTAAATTTTTAACCACAATATTTTACAGATAAAATGTGTTGGGAGGATTCAAAGAAGATTAGAGCTCACCTAAGAAACAGTATTCAAATTTTACCAGCTAATGGAAGCCCAGCAGAAACTGTTAATGCCTATAACTTTCCTCCAAGGGACAGAGATTTCAGTATTCTTATAAAAACACATTGAGCTGATTTCATTTCTGTGTCTCTGCAGACTTCATTCTTGTAATTTCAGTAAGTGTTATAAATGTTATTTTAAGTATTATAATGATAATCCCTACTGACGATGGGGCTGCACATCCCAGCTTCCATTCCTCAGGTAATGTTTACCTCGGATAGCACATAATTGTTTGCTTTTTTCACAGTAAACTCTCTGCTCCCAACTGCTTAATCAGCCGTGGCAAAAAGAAAAGACTTCAGAAATGTTTAATGTTCTTCTGATTACATGAGCGTAATGGGTAAACTCACATCACTGGGGCTGGAGGAACAGACAGCCTCTCTTCCCCCTAGGTTTTTTTGGGTGAGGATGTGTTTGCTTTTTGTCCACGGTTTTTAAGGAGGGCTGCGGTGACCTGTGGCAATTTTGAGAATCATTTATTGTTATAAATGTCACGGCCGGGGTGCAGATCCGCTCAGTTCATAACCTCTCGGGGCCCTTCCTCCGTGCCTGCGTTGGACCCGGCCAGGCCTCAGGCCCTTCTCCTGGAGGGTCCCACTGACTTCCGTATTCTAGTCACAGTTAGAGTTTCCACGCTCTTAGGATCCAGAGCGCCCCTTAGGCTCTCTGAGTACGGTCTCCGCGGCCTGCTTGGTGGAAGCAAGATTTTATTAGGCTTTATGAAAGTGAAACTTTTCTAACCTTGAATGCAGAACCTCAGGGGCTTTCTGAGGACACAGTATAACATTTGCTTCTCTAGCTTCTTAAATATCTGAATCCAAATGTGATCAGGAATTAAGATGGAGCACGGAAAGTTGATATTCATTGCAGGGTGGAAGAATGTTTGCTTCTACCCGTCTGGAACGTTTAGATGGGTAATGGAACGTTTCTTCGTCTCTGACTATAGGGAAGTTCTGCTTTGAGCTAACTCACAGCCATGTATTCTTTGATTCATTCAACAAACATCCGTTGAGAGACTGCTCTACTCCAGGCATTGTGCTGGGCTCTAGTGAGTGGATAAATATGTTCCTCTCACATTCATGTAGCTTACCGTGTGGATGGGAAAGCCAAGACTGGACAGGCAAACCAGCCAATTGTAATTACGAATGGAGAGATGTGTCACTAGTGTGGGGATGGAGAAAAATGGGGAGGACGCCAGCTAAGCCGAGGTTTAATGGGTGAGAAGGAGCCAGTCAGGTGAAGAGGCTGGGGCAAGAGCACAAGTCCTGCGGCTGGAAATGCTGCGACGTCTTCCAGGAACTGAAAGCCAACGTGTGGGCTTGGAGGGTGGCAAGGGATCAGGACCGTGGCTCTAACGAAGCGAGAGGCTGGGCAGTGCGGGGCCTCGCGGGGTGTGGTCAGGAACGGGGACTTTATCCTCTGCAATGAGAAACCCGTGCAGGGCTTGAAGTCATGAATGACATTTTCCCATTTTAACATTGTAAAAAAAATTGTTCTGGCTGCTGGGCGTAGATGAGATCACCAGGGAGAAGAGTGGAAGCTCAGAGTCTGGTGGGTGGCCACTGCTGTGGTGGTGGCAGGGGGTGAAGGGGCTGATTCAAGACATGTTTTGGACAAACTCACTGGTAAAGTACATGCCAGGCGGGGAGATGTGTTGGACTTGAATGGCTCTGTGCCACTGAGTTCCTACAGTTGGTCAGCCTCTATCTGTGACCCCTGTGTGCTCCCAGCGGGGAGGTCCTCTTGTTTTCCAGGGCTAACCAACCCGGGTGTCTGTCTTCTCTCCCCTTAGACTATTTGGAACGGTTCATGGCAGTCCTCCCAGGAAGGATGGAGCGGGGGACTCCTGGATTCCCTTTCTCCCTGCCCCCCATGCATTATGCTGCTTTCTGGCCTCAGTTTCCCCAGCTCCTCTTGGGAAGGGGATGGAAGCGTGTTCAGTGTGCCCGACCCTTCCTTCCCCTCCCTCCACGCCCACCGACAGCCCTTCCTCCAGCCACCACTCCGGAGATCCCCAAGGTCTGCGGTATAATTGAGCTCGAGCCTTTAGTTAACGACCAGGGCCAGTAGGTAGCTGATTTCCTGGTCCTTGGGGTGGACGCTTGACAGGTTCCCGTGATGGTGGCTGAGGAGCGAAGGGAAGGAGGTGGAGTGACTGCTAATTAAAGCAACCCGAGGGCCCCAGTCTGGTCCAGTGGCCCAAGAGGGGTCCTCCCGCTGGGGCCCCGCTCAGTGCACATGTGTACACCTCTGGAGGGTAGATAGGCTTTTTGCTGATGCTGTGGCTGGGACGGTGGATCCGGGGCGGGGGGGCAGGGATTAATCGCTGGGGCAGAGTATTCCCGGTGCCCAGCTCTGGGTTGAATTAACTTCCAAGAAAACATCTGTCCCTCCCCTTTCCCTTGGAGAGGCAACAACCAGTTGACTCCATCCATCTGTGTCTCTCCCACTCTCTGCCTCCCGGATGGTGGAATCTAAAAAAAGCTTGCCAAAATCAAGGCGGACCCTCCCAGGTGGGTCTAGGGAGCAGAAGATGAGGGGAAAACAATGTTTCTGTTTCCCTGAGACATACACACACTTACCCACACATAATACACACGGACACCTCTGCCCCAGCCAAAACCAGATGAGTGTTTTAACACCAGAGCATCTTGTTCAAGCCGGGAGCACACCGCACTCCTGGCAAGGCCAGAGGGTGACCTGAAAACCTGAATATTTCAGAGAACAAAAGGTCCTTGGGTCTGCTTTCCTGAGAAGGGCCTCGGTCCAGGGTTATTTGAAGGCCACGTGGTTCGGGGTGCGGGAGGCAGCGGGAAGGGCTTCTGCTCTTTCTCCTCCGGTCCAGGGCCGCGAGCTGTGGGAGTCCGTGCCCTGCTCCTGGCACCAGGCAGCCGCGTGGAGCCACGAGGCCCCTCCTCCAGCGGTGTGCGAGGCAGAGAGGAGCAGGGAAGCGGGGAGGGCGGGCGGGCGAGAGGCGCGGGGGTGGGGAGGCGCGGCGGGGGCGGGGGCGGGGGCGGGGGGGGCGCGGGGCTGGGAGATGGAGAAACAAACTCTATTTTCTGCTCGTCTGTGGCGGGAGGGCTCCCGCGGCCCACAGGCTCTCAGAGTGAAGCAATTTCAGATAGGGATGAGTGTCTGTTTTTCCCTGGAGCGGAGACTAAAAACCCCGAAAGCCCTTGGTTTCTCTTCCCATAATATCCTGTTCTGGAAAGTGCAGTGTGAGAAGGTGGAGGAAATGAGGAAGATCCTTCACAAATGGAAGAGGCCCTTCCCCAGCTTGAACGGGCAGGATGGGGAAGCCTGGCTGGGGCTGGAGAGAGGCCACCTCCGGGGTAGGAGAGGGGCTTGTGGCTGAGGGGGGTCCCGGGCAGGTGGCCGCTTGCAGACAAAGATTCGGATTCCTGTCCTGTCCCAGCGGCTGTTTGCTGGGACTGCTGCCGCATGGGTGGCTTCACAGGCCGTGGACAATGGCTTGCCCGGCTCCCTGCCTGGAGAGGAGAGGGTTTTGGAATTCTGTTGCTTTGTCTCTGCGGTTCCTGCCCTCCCAAAGCTCCTCGCGTTGATGCCTTCCCTCCAGACACAGGCGCTGGGCACCCAGCCCTCCTGCTCTCTCTTCCCTGCCACAGTGTGTGCCTGGCAGCAGTTCCGGCCAAGCAGATATGGACTGACTGCCATGTGAGTGCAGAGTTTCGGGATCAGCCCTGGTCTAGGGTTGCTGGGAGCTGGGTCTCTACTGGCAAATAGAAGCCAGAGACATTATGCCTTGGAAGGGCCGCTCTCGCCTGCCGTGGTGGAAGGACAGAGGGAGCTGTCCCTACAGAGGGGCCATCACGGGGACACAGGGGAAGCCCCCTCCCTGACAAAGGAGAGCTGGGGGCTGCTGCTAAGGTTTCCTGCCAGGCCCCAAGTCACTTCGGGGTCCTGGCCCCCCTGCACTTACGTGCTGCACGATCTGCAGGGGGTGGGACTGCCTTACTGTTACCTTTCCAACATCCCCCCCCCCCCCCCGCCCGGCTCTTGGCACGGCTCACGTGGGGTACCAGCCTTCCCTTTCTGTTTCCGGAGATGCTGGCCTCTGCCAGGCCTCTAGGGGCCTTGGCCTCTGTAGAACCAAGTGGTTGGGAATGTGGACTCTGCCTGGGTTTGCATCCCTGTTTCAATCCTTACGAGCAGGGTGACTGTAGGCAAGTCCCAGAAGCTCTGTGCCGGTTCATCTTCAGTAAGATAGTGGTGATGGTGGTACCGCCCCCTTCAGGTGGTCCTTAGAATTCAATGGGCTGAGTACCTAACGGTGCTTAGAACACTGTTGACACCAAGTGGTAACGATTGGGTAAAGTCTGATATTATTATTGCTGTGGTTACAGATCTTCCCCATTCCTGGAGACGGCTCAAAGCACCCCTTCTGCAGAGAGCCTTCCCGGCCGGCCTGTCCCCAGGTCTCTCATTGTCTGCCCAGGTAGTTTGGCACCCAGTCACTTACTGCCGTACTGTCTGTCTGTCTGTGTGGTCTCTGGGGGTTGTCGAGTAGGACTGGTTTTCTGATGGGCTGGTGGCCAGTTTACTGGGGGTTGCCATGGGCCAAGTCCCTTTCCCCCAAATCTTGACAGGCTACTGAGTCCCCAAGTCTGTGACAGAGTGCCCACCCTGGCTCATGTCCAGGAGTGGCATGAGGGTCCCCTTTATTACTGGTAGTAAGCTTAGTGCATTGGGGCTAATATTAAATGGACTTAAATTCCCCAGAGCCCAGGGTGACTGGCAGTGCCCAGCCCAGCTTCTGCTCTTGCCTGTGTATCCCTGGTCCCCACTGTGAGCCCACCCGGAACTTTAGACGGCAGCAGCTCGCTCTTGTCCACTAGTCAGGTGCCCCATGTTCCCACAGTGCCTGTCTTGCTACATAGCAGGTGTTCAGTGTAGGCAGCGGGGAATATGATGAAGGCCAAAGGGATCTGCCTGGTTCTGAAAATTTCTGACAATCTCCTTCAGAGAGCAAAGGTGATTTCTTGTTCCATGGCTGGGCGTGGAGTTTAAGAAGCCAGATGAACAGGGTACTGTGAGAATACTGGCCTCTTAAATAATGCCTCCTCCTGTGCCTCTCCTGGGAGTTGGGGCTACTACCTGCGGCGATGGTGAGAGGGCCAGGAGAGAGCCCGGGCCACCAGCCCGAGACGGGGCTGCAGGAGGAGGCCCAGCATTCCCATGCCTTGCTTGATCACTCTGGTCTAACGATGCTGGGGGCTGGCCTAGGCCTTCCCTGGGCCCTGCTTCCCAGAGCCTCGCCCCTCCAAGTGTGGCCCACTGACCAGCAACATCTGCATCACCTAGGAGTGTTCTAGAAACACAGACTCCCAGGCCTCACCCCAGCCCTACTGAACCAGAACTTGCATTTTAAAGAGTCCCTGGCGATTCACATACTTACCAAGTTTGAGAAGCTCTGGCCTAGAAGACAGTTCATCCAGGGCCAACACCAAGGCAGGTAGGCTAGTGCCCTTGCTAAAAACATGCCCTCCTGGCTTCCTATCCCAGCTCCCCAGTGCTAGCAGGACACCTGGGCGGGGAGGGGGGGGCGGGTATAGCCTCTCTTGGGTTCAGTTTCCTCCTGGTTAAGGCGGGGATCATACAGTCGGGCCTTTCTCCTTGGGCTGCTGAACAAGGATTCGATGTAATAATGTATAACATATGTTCTGTCCTTAGCACACAGCCCAGGCAGGCATAGTGAGTGGTGGATAAATGCAATGTTAGCTAGCTTTAAGAATGAGAGAGTGAAGGGGGCTGCGGCGAGTGGGAGGGAAAAACACTGTGATTTGTTACGCTAGTTTTTGCACTGGGCTTGTTTAGTGGAGCTTAACTCAGGATCTAAATACCAGCTAGGACTCCCTGCAGAATTATTACATGGAGTAGCAGGGAAAGGGGAAGCCAGAGTTAATGTTTGTGATAGCAATTTTTAAGATTTGAAATAAAAAAAAGGTGTTAAAAGCAAGTAAAACCCCTGGTGATCGCAAATGAATTGCCTAAGTCCTCTTAGCAGATCCACTTGCCTGAGTGATGACTGTGTGTGCGGGAATGAGTGGCTTTTCCTTTCATAAGGAGGGAGAGGTGTGGCCCCCGTGATGACTCCTGGCTCTGACTCTGGGTCCTCCGTGCTCAGCGTGGGGAAGCCACGCCCACGTGGCGTGGGGAGGAGGTGCTCCGTGGGCAGGGCTGGGCATCTGGGCCTCCTGGCAGCTTAAATACTTACGATTAGCAAGTCGGGCGGGAAGAGGTGCTAAAAAGAGTCCTTCCCGCCTCCTCCGCTGGCATGTTTTGAAGGGAGTTCAGTTATGAGACTATTAAAATGTTATTTTGATAATTAAGCCCACAGCTGTTCTGAGGGCGGCAGGGGCAGGCGGCGCGCAGGCGGCAGAAGGCACGGTGCTCTCACAGGCTCCGCGCAAGAGAAAGCAGGCGGGGAGTGCACGGTGGAGGGAGGGTCGGCACAGGGCCCTGGGGCAGGGATGACTGCCGGGCTGCGGACTGCCCTGCTCGCCACGTCCGAGGTTGTCCCTGGGCGACCGGAGGGACAGTGCTCCAGGAAGCCCCCTATGTGGGGAAGGGTGAGCCGCCCTCACGTGGGATGCCTACCAGGTTTCAGTAAAGACTGTCAGAGAAGTGGCCGACGGGGGATGCTTAGATCAGTGGTTCTCAGACAGGGGTCCCAGGACCAGCAGCATCGGCGTCACCTGGAAATTTGCTAGAAATGCAAGTTCTTGGCCCCGCCCAGACCTACTAAATCGGAAACTCTGGGGTGAAGACCAGAAACCTGTGTTCTAATGGATCTTCCATCCGATTCCAATGCTTGCTAAAGTTATAGACCACTGTCCTTCGTGGTCACCTGGCAAATGGGGCTCAGCTTGCAAATGAAACCTTAGAGATTGGTAAGGCTTGGCTAGTAAGGCATAGGTGAGGGCGTGGGGATTGAGGGCACACAGGCATCCCTGACCCAGTCCTGCTCCTTCATTGTACTGGATGACAAAGAGACGGCCAGAGAGGTTAAGGAGCTGGTCTGAGGCCACACAGAAAATCAGAGCAAAACTGGAATTAGTAAGCAGCCAGCTCTTTTGATTCCAGATCTTTCTGTTAGACTGTCTCTCTGAATGCTGAGGGCAGGGCTGGGAGAGAAGAGTTTTCAGCTGGAAGTGATGAGTAAGCCAAGGAGAGGCCCAAGGGTTATCAGCCCAGAATATAAATATTTACCTGTCTGGAATCTCCCAGCATCCTCCAGTTTTGTTCTGCTAGAGTTGCTGTCAGCACCCACATCCGTCTACGCACTCATGCACCCTCCTACCCACCCATCCGTGTATCCATCTGTCTACCCATCCATGCACTGTCTTACTGCTTCCTCCTGCCTTCCATCAGTCTCTCGTCTTTCACTCATACATCTTGTCCCCATATTCGTGCATCCATCCAAGTTTTCAAGCGGCCATTCACTCACCCATCCTCACCCATCCATCCATCTATCCATTTTATTACTCATCTATTGATCCCAATTTTCCCTCTCCCCACCCCCCCATCTTTATGAAAAGCCTACTATGTACCAGGCATTTTCTATCATTCTCAATCACAGGAGCTTTCTTTATCATTTTATATCTGGTCACATGAGCTGGCCATGTGCTTTAAGATACTGTTGAGCTGGGACCCTGAGAGTGATCTAGTCCGCCCACAGCTCTGCCTGGGTCCTCTTCTCCCACCCCTCCCAGTGCCAAGCTGGCCCCACTGTGCCTTGTGAGGAGGCTCGACTTCCTGCCACCCCTCGGTGCATACTTCCGTCGCGGTTCCTCCGAGCTACGGTAGTGCTGAATCTCCTGGTCTCCCCTCAGCCAGCCTCTCCCAGCTCTGTGCTGTGATTCGTATTCTGCAAGCGTGCCCCCCGGATCATGCCATTTCTCCACTCAAGACTCCAACGACTCCTCATTGCCTACAGAACAAAGCCCACAGTTTTGTTCTGCCATCAGATGCAATCCATGCTTGTTCCCAGGCTATTCACCAACCTTGTGACCCTCCGGTTCCCAACCTGTGCTCCAGCCTGAGTAATTTGCTGTTTCCAGATGTCCTGGCACATTTTTGCACATGTTGTTCTCCTTGTCTAAAACGCCTTTGCCATCATGATGCTCCTTAATCCTCCATTAAAACCCTTCCCATGCTCGGTGGCCCGCACTAGTGTCCTCCCCCGTCTTACTCATGAGATCTGCTTTTGTCTTCTGCTGGGATGGGATGTCCCTCTGCAGAACCCTGTGTTGTCTCTTGTTCCATGTCATCATGTGTCTGGCTCTTGTTGGCAAGGCTCTTGTTTGCAAGGCTTATGCTCGCAGTGGGTCGTGGGCCATAGCAGGTCTGTGTCATCTACAGCACAGCTGCCTACATGGAACCTGACCCACAGTAGGTGCTGCTTCAGAAGTGGGCAAATTCATCACTTAGTTACATGTGTCTAAGCTGCATGTTATGAGTGAGAGCCCTAGAAAGGGCTATTGGGGCTGACTTTGGGGTAAAAAGGCCTTAAACCTCGTTGTTTTCCCCACGGGACACACAGGACCTGGCACATAGTTGGTGCTCAATAAATATTTTTTGAATGAAAGAATGAACCAAAATGTTCATCCTCCCCTTTAATGTGGTTTGTGATTTAAAAATAAATATTGACCAGATAAAACAGGAATAATATTAAAAGTTCAAAAGCTAACTTACCCCATGAGGTGCTGGTCTCCTAGGATTGCAACCGCCTGCTGACTTGTCTGTGTGTTTGGAGTGACTGTGGATTCTAATGGGCAGGGGCTGTGTCTTAGTCATTTATGAACCCCAGTGCCTGGCACAGAACCTGACACCCTCCCTGCTCTTCTGGGATCTATTCTGTTCCCTCCACCCCTAATCTGTTGTCTGTGTTGGACTTGAAGAGGCCTTCTGAATGTGGCTCCCCATCGCCCTTAGGTAGAGACCCTCAGTGCAGCCCCCAGGCCCTGCCAGGTCAGTGCTTCCCCTCCCCTGTGCACACCAGCTTGTCTCCACACGTGCCCTCACTCTGTCCCCATTCCAGCCACACTGGCCTTCTCTCTCCTCTCCCAGGGGCTGGCCTTTGGGCAGGCCGTCCCTCTCCTTGCCCCTCAGTGGCCCTGAATGGATGTGCTCGGTGCTGTCCGAGCCGCCGCCTCTCTGTCTGCCCTCACGTGCCCCCATCCCTCAGGTTGCACGGAGGTGCTATCTCATTGCATCTGATGGTGAATATCTTCCTCCCTGCTGGACTGTGAACTCCACGTGGGCAGGTGCCACCGAGACCTGGGGCTTTGCGCGCTGCAGACTTCTGATCCATTTTTTGAATGAATGAATAAAGAAAGATATGTGGTAGGTACTTCGTAAATGTTTAATGAGTGAATACATGAATGGCACATAATAGGTACCTGGCAAATGTTTGTTGAATAAACAAACAAATGAGTGAATATGAAAGGATACTCAGTGCTTCCCTGGGAAAGCTCTGGCCAATTAGGGCCCCGCTAGATAAGGGAGACTGTGTATCTGTCCTTTCAGCCCTCCTGTGCTCACCCCATCAGCTCCAGGAGCCTTCGCCTTCTGACCTGCCTGCCTCCCTCTCACCCAGCACTCACAGCCAGGAGCTGTGCGAGGGGTAGAGACAGTGGCCCTGGAAGCTGCTGCTGACACAGTTGTGCTGGGGGTCAGGGTGGGGAATGGGCTGGGGGGTGGCCTTCTGGAGAGAAGCAGGGTGAAGCCTGCCCCGGCCTCTGGCCCCTGGGGTCACAACTGTTTTTGCACTTGTATAATCCTTTCAACTCTGCAGCCACCTGGTCCAGCCCTAATCTGGAAACATCTTCCAGAACATCTGTTTTCCTCCTCAATCAATACACTCCCCAAAGAGGGCCAACTTGCAAAATATTATATATAGCATCAAACATGCTATCTGAATTCAATTAAGTGATTTGGTTGGGGAAGAATTTGTAGTAATTAAGCATACTGTTTTGGAGCAAATTGTAGCAAACTATTTCATTCTTCATTAACAGGCACCTCTCTTGACTCCCCAGGAGCTAAAAAAGAGAGAGAGAGAGAGAGAGAGAGAGAGAGAGAGGAGGGAAAAAATTAAATAAATAACCAGTAACCCCCACTCAGATGGCATGATTTACTGTAACCAATACGGGCTTTGATTTCCAGCTCTCTTGTATTATGTGACCACAGCGAAGTCACTTAACCTCTCTGAACCCCAGGCTTCTCATCTGTAAAGTGGGGCTAGTAATACCCACCTCACAGGGCTGCTGTGAGGATTAAATGGTATCATAAATAAAAAAGCAGTGCCCAGCATACAGTGGCTTTTCTTTAAAGGGTCACCGTGGCACGGAAGTGCACTGAGGCTGGATGATTTACGTTCTATTGGTCAGGGCCTTTTTCTACCAAGGCAGGGCCTGAAACGCATTTCAGAGTGCTTTTTCCTTTTTATTCTTTTTTAATTTTTTAAAAATTCATTTATTTTATTTATCTATTTTTGGCTGTGTTGGGTCTTTGTTGCTGCACGCGGGCTTTCTCTAGTCGTGGAGAGCGGGGGCTACTCTTCGTTGCGGCGCGCGGGCTTCTCACTGCGGTGGCTTCTCTTGTTGAGGAGCACGGGCTCTAAATGCACGGGTTTCAGTAGTTGTGGCTCACGGGCTCTAGAGCGCAGGCTCAGGAGTTGTGGTGCATGGGCTTAGTTGCTCCACGGCATGTGGGATCTTCCCGGACCAGGGCTCGAACCCGTGTCCCCTGCATTGGCAGGCGGATTCTTAACCACTGCGCCACCAGGGAAGCTCCCCCATCAGAGTGCTCTTTCTTCCCAGAATATTTGTGAGGTTCTGGGAGCAGGAGTGAGGAGCCTCCTGTTTGATTTCCCTTCTTTATCACCTGCAGTCTACAGCTCAGGGCGGCTCAGTAGGAGAGGAGGGGCAGCGCACAGGCTGGCTTCCAGTCCTGGCTGGCCCTGCGGCAGCTCTTGAGTCTTTTGGGCACGTGCTTAAGCTCTTGCTGCATCCATTTCCTTCTCTGTAAAATGGGGAT
Source organism: Grampus griseus (assembly GCF_964374135.1). Classification (NCBI taxonomy): domain Eukaryota; kingdom Metazoa; phylum Chordata; class Mammalia; order Artiodactyla; family Delphinidae; genus Grampus; species Grampus griseus. The sequence goes on along the minus strand of NC_139013.1, from coordinate 24,623,772 downwards.
AAGAATTATTGCTCTTCTTCTAGGATTAAATGAGTTTAATAAACGGAAAGCACTTAAACAGTGCCTGATACGCAGTTAGCACCCAGTACACGTTGGGTTTTGTTATTCATTTGTTTGCGTTTTCGATTCAGAAAAGGCTCATTTAAGTTGTAGGCACTTCCGTGGTCAGGCTGGGGACATTCACAACCACCGTGACAACGATAGTAGCTGCCACGTATCAGGTGCCTACTGTGTGTCATAGAAGACCTAGAGGGGGCGCTTAGCATCCGTTTTTCATGATTGTTGCAACAAGCTTCCTATTACTTTCATCTTCCCAGTGAAGAAATGGAGGCTTTTAATATCACCTAGCAGAACATTTTAGGGCTGGGTTTTGTACCCAGGCCTGTGGGACTCCAAAGCTGCCCTCTTTTTGCTTGCCATGCCACCACTCAGGAAGACATGTCTTCCCAGCCTGACCCTTATTGGGCATCTGCTGTGTGCAGACCATTTTCTCATCTGCAGTCACACTGGGCTGTCCAGAAGTTTGGAACGTCTCTATTGCGCCCCCTGTGGAGCAGTCTAACCCTTAGCAGCTCCTTTCTCCAGGGAGTCCGTAAGAGGCTCACTCAGGACAGGCTCACAGTCCCTGGAAGATGGGAAACCGGTGAGGAGGCTGTTGTCATGTAGACAAGAAAAGATGGTGGCCTGAAGGGGGGTTGCTGGCAGGTGGAGAGCAGTGGGTGAGTTCTGGAGAAATCATGATCACTCCCCAGTGGTGTGCACAGTAGCTGCTGGGGGAGTTCCTTGGAGGGAGCGGGGTCTTTGGAGAGATAGTGTTCTGGGAAATCTTTCTAGAAGGTGCTGTGGGGCTCGATCTGACTCCCTAAGGAGGGAAGGGGTCATTTCAGCAGGGGACATGGAGAGCAAAGGTTTGGAGGTGAGAAGCCCTGTGACCGGCTGTGGGGACTACAGGAGGAGGCTGTGATGAGGTCTCTGTCTTCAAGGACTAGCTCCCTGTGTGTTTTGGGACAAGATGCCTGTGGCCCATAGTGGCTCAAGTAGAGTGACCTCCAATACCAGCTCTTCCACAGGGTCAGGGCAGGTTGTGAATTTCAGCGCTCAGGAGAGGCCACCAGGGACAGGCGTGGGGGTGGGAGGTGGCTGGGAACCCTTACTGCACCCAAAGGACCTGCCTGAACAGGGAACACTGTATTCATTCATACATTAGTTAAGTCCATCATTGTACTTGATACTGTAGGGCAGGAGGGGAGGGGGAGGGAGGGAGAAAGACAGATGAACCAGTAAGGGATAAATCCCTCTCTGGGAGGAATCGAAGGTTTATGAGAAGCACACTTGTGAGGACTCCTTGAGTTGCAAGAGCCCAGACCCTGCCTTAAGCTGGCTTAAGAAGGAACCAAGGGAATGAGTTCACTGGGCCTGAAACAGGAAGTTCTCAAGGCCCGGGTGGGCCCACCATCAGGACATGGCCTCCCCAGTTAGGAAAAAATGGCCACCAGCCCCTCCAGGCTTATATCCTATTAGCTCAACAACTTCAGGGGCTAGAGTCTTTTATCCCTAACCTGAAGATTGATTGGCCAGGTCTGGGTCACATGTTCATTCCTGAACCAATCACTTTATCCAAAAGCATGGAATACACTGATTGGCCAGCCTGAGTCACATGCTCACGTGGGGGAGGTGGCCAACCTCTGGTAGAGGCTCCCTAAAGGACATCTGGGTGTTTGTTCCCAGAAGAAGGGAAAACAGATGCCAACAGGAGTAAAACCAAAGTCGGCTTCAGAGCGAGTAAGGGCCAGCTCTGCCCTGCAGGTCATGAGTAATTCGAGCTCTCGAGTGAGAGGGCAGAAGCTGGCCACCCACAGAGGGGTGGCTCCATGGGAAGAGGGGTCTTCTGGGACAGGAAATGATGAATCCGGTAGAGGCAACGTTTCCTAACATCTCACGCACTTGATTTTCCTGCACCTGGAGTGGATGTCCACTCTTTGCATCCTCCGCAGCTGTCCCTGGAGAGCGTTCCGGGATGAGATTGGAAGCTTTGCTGCAGGCCGCCAGTGGTCTGATTCCTGTTTGGCCACCGTGAACGGTGACTGAGATGGAAGATCTTGCTTTTCCTTTTGAACTCTGCAGGCATCTGTCTAGCCTGGCTCTGTCTGGGTAGTGTGTGGTGTTTTCTGGGCAGAAACCCAAAACTTACCCCTGTTCCTGCTTTGTGGAACTGTTTGTCAGCATCATGGGGGATCGCTGTGGAAGCTTTGTACCTCCTTTTTGTCCCAAGAGGGAGACAGGTTGGTTTGGGAAATGAAAGGGTCAGCTAATGCCATCCTGGGTCACATCAAAGCCAGCCAAAGCCAGGTGAGCTAGCGCATCACAGCTTCCCAGGTGTGGAAGTTCAGGCTGTCGGAGGCCTTGGCCGAAGTCCCAGCCCGGCTTTGACTTGCTGCGTGGTCTTGGGCCAGTCTCCCTTCGTTTCCGTGCCTCAGTTTCCTCATTTGTCCACACTGGAACATGAACACTTTCCAGAGGTGAAAGTGCGCACGTGAGTGATGTCATCAAGTTGGGCCCGATTTCCTTCTGTCCCGAGAGACATCGAAACACCCTGTGAGAGTTGGGGCCTCACAACATGTGGCCCTCATTTTAGGACTCACACCTCTCTCTGCTGGGAGAATCAGCTGTGAGATTCATAGACTGCCTGCCCCCGCTCAAGCATGCGGCCTCTCCCCCGGTCCTCCCCTGGGTCCTCCCTCCAGTCGCCCCCTCTCCCTCCCCACTCAGTCCTCCCCTCCTTTCCCCCCATCAATCTCCCCTCCCCAGTCCTCCGCCCTCACCCCCCCCCCCACCTCGTCTCCCCCCCCAGCCCTCCGCCTCGGCCTCCCTGCCTTCTGAGGCGAAGCTCGGCCGCTGCCACCACCTCCCAGCGCTGGCCGCTGAGCCATTAGCCTCACTTCTCACTGGCTGCGCGTCGGCACAGTAATCATTTTCAGATTTACAAGCATTAAATATTTTAATTTAATGCCTTGGCTCTCTTGTAATTCATGCACTTAATTATATGATAATTACTCAAATGAAAGAGATACAGCTGCTGCCGTATCAATTCTAAGGGAAGACTGGGTTTTGAGTTGGACTGAGTTTGGGAGGTGGGCCCACCTCCCTTGCGCTCCCCCTCCAGCCCTTCTTTTCTCTGGGCCACATAGTCTATAACAGCCCGTCCTCCACCAGCCAGTGCTGGGGCCAGGTAATCTGCTCCCATCTGCTCCAGGCACAGGGTGTGGGGACTGCCCTGGCTGGTGACCCACACTCCTGTGGGTGCTGCTCTGGGAACAGAAGTCTAATGGCTGATGAGCAGAGAGGGAGGAGTCTTGGGCTGTCCTCGGGTGGTAGAGAGGAAGGTCCCTTTCTCTGCCCGCCCTGGGGAGCAGGGGCTGTGAATGCCGTCTGGGCTCCGTGCCTGGTGGAAAAGCCGGGGAGCCTTTCTCCTCCTTAGCGATGATGTCTGGGGGTGAGGGGTGGGAAGTGACTGCACCGCTGAGCATCTCCACCGCTAATGGACAGGGGCCTGGGCCTCCTCCCACTGACCACCAAGGGGTTTGCAAAGACAGAGTCGGAGATGGGTGCAAGATGCTCTCTAGTGGGAGCACCTTCCTTGTTCCTGTCACCCTTGCTGTCCCCTGCCTCCCCTCCCCTCCTCTTTCCTTCTATCCTTCCCCTTTCCTTTATATTTCCCTATTTTTCTCTCCCTTTTTCTCTTTCCCTATTGACATCTAAAATTGTATTTAATGCCTGAAGGGTACTGGCTGGTCTGTAAGAACGGGAACTATTCATATTTGGCAAGTGTTCCAGCTCCTCGCTCCCCGCCATGTTTGTGGAGCCCTGTTGGGTCTGTTGCTGCTGAGTGGATTGAGGAGAGGCCCTTTACAGTCGATGGCACCAGCAGACTGAGAATCAGGGGGCGTTGCCTTGGGCCAGGACTCTTTGGGTCTGGGGATGACGGCCCTTGGGAGGCTCTCTGCAAAACTGAACCTGCTTCCTTGGGAAGGAAAGCTCCTCCTCTCACCAAGCATCAAAGCCAAGTGCCAGGGGCTTCCCTGGTGGCGCAGTGGTTGAGAGTCCGCCTGCCGATGCAGGGGACACGGGTTCGTGCCCTGGTCTGGGAAGATCCCACATGCCGTGAAGCGGCTGGGCCCGTGAGCCATGGCCGCCGAGCCTGCGCGTCGGGAGCCTGTGCTCCGCAACGGGAGAGGCCACAACAGTGAGAGGCCCGCGTACCACAAAAAAAAAGAAAAAAAAAAGCCAAGTGCCAGGTAGAGGGGTCCTGGGGTGAGGCCCTGGTGACAGGGGTCCGTGGTGCTCTGGCCAAAGCTTGTGAAGAAGTTGAGTCAGGAGGGTAGAATTTCCAAGCCAGTGAGTTCAAGCTTCTGCAAGTGTCCTGGTTTTTAGGGTGAGGAAGCTCCCGTGGCGGGGAAGACCTCGGCCTCTCTGGACCCGCACATTTCCTAGGCATGGGAGAGCTGGGCGGTGCGTTTCTGCTGAAGTGCACGTTTGCACTGAAAAGGGTTACAAACGGTTCGCCCCGTATGCAGACAATTTTCAGCTAGCTTACAGCAGCTGTGGCGCCGTGCTGATAGATTAAAAGCAGCGACCAGCCCCAGAATGAAGTGTATTAGAACTCCTGCTGGGTCGAGCTGGGGAGAGGCCCACACAGCTGTCATCTAGGCCAAGTTTCCAACCGAAACCTCAAGAACAGGCTGGAACTCGGAGAAAAGTTAGCTTTCTAAATGAGGTGGCCGGCTGTTAATCAAGAGAGCGGGGAGGGGGACCGGCGGAATGCTGGGGATTTAGAACAAAAGAGGAGGAGATGATGACTGGGGGTGTCCTGCCCAGACCAGAAACTGTGCAGAATCGTAGCTCCTGGGGCCAGGGACAAAGAGGCTGCTGCAGGTGTGGGCCCCGGGGCAGGGCACAGCATCCCAGCCCCTCTCTGTGTTTTGCTCCAGACAGCTGGCTTGCAGGGTGGGTGAATAAGGACACTGAGGTGTTTCCACGTGATGTCCAAAAGGCCCCAAGACCTTAGTGGCACTGCACCATGCCCAGGGCTCCCTGGCTAGAATGGCTAGGGTGGCTCTCAGGGTTGGGGGGCTGCCTAGGTCTGTCTTTGCCCAGGAAACATTTGCTGTCAGGGTCACCTGCGGCCAGTTTCCCCCTTGCCGTAGCATGGAGGCCTGGCTTTGGACTTCAGTTTTGAGGTCTTTAAGAGATGTCTTCTCTTGTGATGAGAAAGGCTCTTGTCAGGAGTCTGGCTCTGGCCCCTGAGTCTAACTCGAGGCTGGAGGGGGGGAGTGGGTCCCTTGGGGGCCCATCTAGACTACCCAATTATTAGAAAATTCAGAATGCCAAGGTTAGAAATCTGTGTATCATCTCCTCTTCCCCCCTCCTCCCCTGCCCCCTCCTCCCCCGCCCCCTTCTTCTCCTCCTCCTCCCCCCCCTTTGATATGTTCCTATTTTTGAGAAGAGCAAAATGCTTCCCACTGCAAGGGCCAGGTGAGTCTGCACTGCAAAAAAAAGGAATATATCCAACTACAGCCTATGCCCATAATTCAGTTGCAGTTGTCTATATGGTACATCACAGTGAATTCATCCTTTCGACAAACATTTACAGCATCTTCATTTGGGCAGGCCATCGGCCGTGTGTGTGTGTGTGTGTGTGTGTGTGTGTGTGTGTGTGTGCGTGTCAGGGAAGGTGGGGGCTTGCATAAGTATCAGATGCGCTTAATTATTGGGGAATCGCAAACCCTGGTAAAGAGCCTGCTGGTAAATGCCGCTGTGTTACACACCCACTGGGATGGTCCTATGCTGGAAAGAGTTCTGGTTTCTAAAGCTGCCAGGCTTCCCCCCCCGCCCCCCCCCCCCGGCCCATCAGATGGTGGGAAATGAGTTCGGCTTGTCGGGGGGCATGATTTGAGTCTCCTGAGCGGACGTGGAGACGGTGGCTTCTTTCCTGATGTGCAATCAGGTTTCAGGTGTTTGCTTGGATTCCCGAGCTGGCCCTGCTGCTGGGATGGGCTGGTCTAGTGGCAGGCTGAGCGAGGCGGGGGTGTGGACAGCTGCCATTGGCTTGGTCCTCTGTGGTCCACGGGTGTGGGTGAGAGTGGTGCAGACAGGTATGTGGGCCTAGGATCCAGCTCTGGGAGGCAGACCACCACGGTTTGAGTCCCAGCTCTGCCTCTTGGTGCCTCCATGACCTTGAACAGACTACTTAACCTCCCTTGTCCCGTGTCCTTGTCTATAACATGAGGATAATGAACGTCTCTCTCATAGGGCTGTAGTGGAGATTAAATGAGAAAGCATGTAAAATGCTTACAACGACATGTGGTTGTAAGTACCCAATGAATTGTAAGTACCCAATGAATGTGAGCAATTTGGTCAAATTCCTCTTTAATCTAGAGTAATTTGACAAGAATCCTAGAACCTCAAATCATCTAATTTTATCCTCGAATCCACTCACGAGTCTCTTCCACAGGTGCTCAGCTTTCCTTGAATGCCTCCCATGATGGGGAACTCACCCCCGTCTGCCATGACAATCACAGACAGCTTCTTTCCAAACTGTACATTTTGGCAGTTCTTACCCCATACAAAGACTTTCCTGACTTCCTCTTCAGTGTAGAGACCCAAGAAGGGTCAGCAGCTGCCACCCATTGGGTGTTTACCGGGTGCCAAGCACTGTACATACATTATCTCACCCATCCTCCTGAGTCCTAAGGGGAAGGTATTATTTTGCCTTTGTTTTACTGATGAGGAAACAGAGGGTCAGCGAGTTGACTTGTTTAAGGGTTACACAGATCTAGTGGGCTGGCTGGGACTGAGATCAGGTCTGTCTGATGTCAAAACCCTGTTCTTAACTATCCAAGCAAGCTTAAAACCAACCAAGAATTCTTCGGTCTTTTCCCTGCTTCTTCCCTCTCCATCTCAGTCAGCCCACTTTCCCCCAACGGCTTCTTCCCATCCATGTTTTAGTTGCACGAGTTGGGGAGAGTGCGTCGAGCTGTTACGTTTAGTGACGTGTCATGTATCCGGTTCCTCACGGCACCGTTAAGCTGGCGGGGTAACTTCTGTCTGCAGGAGACAGAAACCACTCGCCAATGTTGTATAGTCTCTTAAATTAATAAAAGTAATAATCGGGTAAACTGGTTATTGTAATTTATCCACATAAAGCCGAGCCATGTGCCTGAGTTGTCACTCGGGCCTCAAACCGGTAGAAAATAGCCAACAATGACCGGAGGCTCAGTGAGCAGGGCAGCTGCAATCCTGTGGTCTTCAGATTAGGAGAGATGATGAATGCATCCAGAACACATCCGTTTCAGCAAGTGCTGCACGGATTATCAAATTTATTACCAAAAAAATTACTCATTTGTGCCCTATACCACACTTAATGCACCTGAAGTGAGACATTAGAAGTGTGTTTAATTCTGGGGATGGAAGAAAATACAAGTGCAGCAAATCTGCAGTCACAGGAGAAAGTTAATGCCCGGCGAAAAGGAATCAGTTTAGCTCTTGCTATTATATTTGAGGAGAACAGGTTGGTTTTTCTTTTTTATTATTATTATAAAAGCATACAGAGTCTCTTGGATCTCTGGTTCTAGTATTACTTTCAAAGAATATTTAAAGAGAAGTTATGAATTAGGGGGAAGAGACAAATGTGAATAATGTGTGCATGTAACCTCTCTCCATATATATGTATGTATATCTATCTATAAAATGTACGTATACCTGTGTATATCTCTATACATCTATATATCTATTTATCTCTCCATCCATCTATCCATCCATACACACAGTAGTGTGGTATGCTAGTAAATATTTAACAATGAGCTGTCTGGGAGAAAAAAAAAAAAGGAAATTCTGTTGGCCAATTTCTGTGGTGTAAATACTCCCACTACGGCTGATTTCAGACTCCCCATCTGACTTCACTGAACGTTGGGTTGGGAAGAGAAGCACACGATCAGCTCTTGGGAGCTAGTACAAGCTGGCTCCAGCACACCAGTGGTTTCTATACACACATATACGTGTCTATGGTTTAAAGGGAAAAAAGAGAGGCAAATCATATGCATCAGTTAGGGCCCTGAGTATCATCTGTGTGTTTTTCCCAACCATCAGCCTCCCTGGGTGAGCTTGCAATATATTTTATGCAAGTAAAGAGCAGGTCTCCTCCCCTGGAAACATGGAGACTTTATTTTCATTAGGTTCCAAACGCAAGAGGAGAAAAGATAGAAAGAAGAGAAGAGATGGAGAGGGGCAGATTCCAGGCTTGGCCTCCCCTTGCGTCAGCACCACTGCTTGTCTTCAGTGTGCTCGGTGGACTCGCCTCAGTTTTTATCCAGCCATTGTTCTTTTTTACACTGCTTTTGCACACTGCGGCATGTCTGGGGAATTTCATTAGTTGGAATATACGTGCAAAGAGTTCTGTTCCACTTTCATAAGGTCCCTGGATGGCTTGGACGAGGCCTCCAGGCCCCATGGTAGAGCCGGTACCACATTCATATTCCTTCCCATCACCATACACATGGTAGCGCGGAGCCCAGACCAATCGAAAACTTGACAGTAAGCCTTTTGATTTTGCGGGGAAACCTTCATCACGCTGCGAGAGGGAAGGGAATATAGCCCAAACTGGACTTCATACTGTGGCAAGCTTGAAATCCCAGCCCCACTGCAGAGCCGGCTGATTGGAATAGTTGGAAACTGTATCCAGGAATTCGGCTGCAAGAACTTGGCTCACAGCAACTTCTGCCGTTTTGAAAGAAAACTTGTCAACTGGGGGAGCCACTTGGGGCCTGGGTTTAATCTGTCCAGGCAGTGAAGATTCACGGAAATGATTGGCCAAATTTCCCTAAAATGTTTAGAGCTCCTGCCTACGTGGGGACTCTGGCGGAGGGGAGAAGCAGGCTTGATGGCTCTGTGTCATCACTGTCACAGCCATGGCTGTTGTTACCGGCTTCGACGCTATTGCTATTTTGCTAATCGCCAACCTGCTGCCTGAGAGATAGCAGAGCTGGAGGTTCAGATAGAGCCACCCAGAGCACATGCTCTGCTTGGTACCCCCGACCCAGGCTGCTGTGATGGGGTGGTGTTTTTTGTACACCTTTCACCCTGGTAGCATCACCATGACATTTAGGGGGGCTGAGGGTCAGAGAGAGACTGACATTGAAATCGTGGTCGTTTACTTGGTAAATCACAATCAGTGACGCTGTCTCTACTTGGGGGGGAGGTCCACGGGTTGGCTTACCGGAGATGGTGCCTTGATTTCACTCTTCTTTATCTGAAGATGTTAGTGAATGAGGGACCCTACTGTGAAATACCCGTGAAATTCAAGGATCTTTGGTGCCATTACCCAGGAATGTCCTGCCGGTCCTGATGCAGGAGACCTTGGTTCACGTGCACAAATGCTGGGGCTTGACAAACGTCGGTGGAGCCAGGAGTCACGGTGTGCCATCTGAAGGAAAACGTATCACTGTCAACCTCTTTTTCCTCGACAAGGATGTGAAGTCCTAGTCTTTTAAGGGGGGGAAGAGGAGGCTCTTGGGGGAGAGATAAGTCGGTGATGGTGAGATGATTGAGTTAGAGAAATGTCTACAGACAGAACCTGATGAGTAGGTTGACTGGGACCTCCTGGGAAGATTAGAGGGAGTCTCTAGCCATCCGACCCTGGGCTGACGCCCGCGCTCCCCTTACCTCATCACCAAGGAAGTCTTTCTTTTCTTTTTTTTCTTTTTATTTCCCCTGCTCTGCTCCCATCCCCTGACCCCCCAACTCAGAGACTCCCTCTCTGTCTGGCCTAGCCTTTTCAGGTGACCTGACAACGAGTGTGGCCATGTGTGCTGAGAAGGAAAGTACAAAGTAGGAAGTGAGAATACCCCGGGTAGAGCCCTTTTGTGTGGCAAGGCCACAGATCCGATCATAGACCTCTCTGGGCTGGGCCTCAGTTTCCTGATCTGTGAGATAGAAAGCACCCCACCCCAGACACACACCTGCCTCTCAGAGTGGCGCTGAGGGGCACAGGGGATGATGGACAGTGGAAGAGGCACTTAGACCTCCAGCGTTACCCATCCTGGGGGCAGCCTGGGCTGGGAGTGGGTTCCCGAGGAGCTCAGGACTTGGGCCCACCTTGGACAGTCCCCGAGACCCACTTTCCAAGTGGTCAAGACAGCTGTGGCCAAGCCTTGCCGAGTGGGTCCCCCTTCCTCACTCCCAGGTACACCTCGGTGCTTCCCGATGCCAAGACGATTCAGCGGCGTGCGGGAACCTAGTAATTTCTCAGCTGGAGAGCGTTGTAAAAATAAATGTCTTCTGGAGGTTGAAAGGTTGTCAAATACACACCAAGCCTAATTGGGTCCTCAAAATGTTCAGTTCCCGCTGATTTTCATGGAAGATGTGGATGTGGGATGGTGTGTGTGTGTGTGTGTGTGTGCATGTGTGCGTGTGTGAATTCACAGGCAAATTTGGGCAAATGATAACTTTTGAGATGCGTAGCTATGCACGTGTGCCTGAATCTGATTGGTCCACTGTTGAGCAAAGGGATGCTGTCCCCTCCACCTTGGGAAGGGTCCACTGGGCCACATCTGGGCCCACTCCTCTCATCCTGGACCAGCCAAGTTGGGAAGGGACTCAGAGCCAGACCAGCCCGGAGCCACGACCATGAACCTGTAGAGGTGCTGCGGGACTTTCTCCCCCTGCGGGGTGAACATCACAACACTAGTTAATACTTCTTGGGTGCCCAAATGCCAAGCACAGTTTAAATGCTGTACATATGTTAACTCATTTACATCGCCACTTAGCACAGCACAGAGGCTGGGAGGATCCAATGCAGTGCAGCCGTGGGCTTTGTCCCGGCGAGGTCCATCCCTGAGCCCAAGTTCTGAGCACCTGCCCGACAGAGTTGACTTCGGGGCTTGGAATTGATTTCAAGAACAGTCCTTGCTTCCATCTTACTGCAGGCCAACTGATGTCAGAGACTGTCACACTGCAAAGTGACCCCGTGCGACTCTGGTGCCGGCTGATTCATTCCCTTTCTCTGTGACCAGACACACATCCTATCCCCTCTCTGGGCTGTCTCCCCATTTGAGGATTGGCCCCTCTGGAGCCATCCCTCTACTGCTTTGGGGCCCCCAGATTCCCAGGCCCGGGGGCCCTTTGCTCAAATTTAGCATCCAGCACTTGACTTAGTTCGCTGCAGGGTAGCTGCAACCTGTCTGGGTGGAAATGAAGAGCCGATGCTGAGGGAAGCTTCAGGATGGAACCTCTTCCCTCCTGGCCCTTCCCCGGAACCCCTGCTTGCGGCCTCCCTTCATCTGGTGGGTTAGGAGGAGCCCTCAGACACCCGAGTGCCCTTCCTGGGACATTAGCCCTCTCCTCTTGGTGAATCCAGTGCGTTTGGAAGGACTGGGTGCCCACTTAAGGACCACATCGCCTTATAGCTCCCTGGGCCCTGTAAGAGAGGGTCCTCCCGCTGCCCTTAGGTTGACAGACATCCCATTCCCTCATCTGGTCCAGCCTCTGGCCATGCCGCCCTTCGACACCCAAGCTCCTGTCTACCCACTGCCAGACGATGGGGTCAGGGCGCTGCGTGCCCAGCCCCGGGGTTCCGCCCAGCCTGCAGCCCCCTCCACCGTCGCCCGATTGTTTGTTCAGCTAAGACAGCCGGCCGGGGAGTAGGAGCGGGGCTGGGCTGCAGCGTCTGGCCCGGTTCCTCCTGCCAGGGGCTCATTTGTATGCAGAAGGGATTAGGCGGAATTTACCGTGGCCTCGCCCTGGGGAGCTGCTCGCGCCCTAGGAAGACTCTTGGAAGGCGGTGTGCAGTTGGTAAGATTAGAACAGGCCCTTCTGCCGCCGCGCACGCCCTGGTCACTCTCCAGGCCGCCAACATCGAAATCATTTTCATTTATAACCTTTTTGATCATCCAGCCTCAAAGAGGGCCCGCCATGTGGGACAGCGGGCACCAAAATGGCCCAATTATTTGGAAGAGGAGGGAGCTGCTGAAAACAGTCAGATGTGAGAGACAGGGCACTTGATCTGGGCTCATGGCTTTTTTTCCTGCCTTCTCCCACCTATATTTTTACAGCTGTTGACATATATTGAGTTACATGTGCCTGGCCTCGATCCCCGCGGTACTGTTTCAAAGATCTGTTCACCATGAAGTGTGTGGTTCTCAAGTAAATGACTGACTTCAAGAAAGCACGGTAGTTTAAATGTTACTATAAATACGGGAGCTAAGACATTTTAATTATAAGTTTTGAGTTATACAGTGGTAAGGACACCAGACATTTACAAAGAATTTGTGTGGAGCTCCAAGACTGTGCTCTCTTGTGGATAAAGAAGTAACTGCAGCTGGTTAATTCTGCAGCCTGGTGGCCAGGAGGGGCGGAGGGTGGCTGGAGCCCTTGGAAGTCTCAGTTCGGGACGTTGGAGTCAACTGCACACATTTATGGCGCCCCTCTGCTTGCAGAGTGCTGAGCTGGGGCCTCGGAGTTGATGGGGCAAAGACTCCCCTCTCACGTTTATAATCCCGTGGGAGAGGACAGCTAGCACATCAACCAGCACTCTCTTGGGGAAGGGGAGGGCTTTGGAGAAGAGGTAATAACACTTCTGCTCTGTCTTGAAGGGTGAGGAGAGCCACAGGGAGTATTTGGAAATGAGCAAAAACCCAAGTCGGTCTTCGGTGTGAAAACAAATATTCTGAGCAAGGTGGACTGACTGCCCCGCCCCTGTGCACGGCTCGCCTTCTCCCTGGTGTCATTTAAGTTCTCCACCTCCAACAATTGGAAAGCTCCCAGGGGCAGGGAGATGTCAATGGCCTGGTGGGCTTGGAAGCCCAGCCCTTGGGTGCATTGGGTGAAGATAATTCCTAGGTGAGATGAGAGGGAAGCCAGCCTGTGGCTCTCATGTTCTTGTAGTTTTGATGGGAGCAGTCTTTTGGGTCACCTTGTTTACGCTCTAGTGACAAGGCATTAGATTAAATGAAAGAAGCAGACCTGGGCTGGTGCATGACTGTTGCCCATCTCATCCACCCCATTCCATCCATCCATTCATCCATCCACCTGTTTCTCCACCATCCATCCAGCTATCCATCCATCCACCCATCGCCTGTCTACCCATCTATTTACCTATACACTTAACCATCCATCTACCGACTCACTCATCCATCCATCTACCATCCACTCACATGTCTGTCTGTCTGTCTACCATCCATGTTAACCATTCATCTGTCCATCCACCATCTATCCATCCACAGATCCATTTATAATCCCTGAGACATTATAGTGTAGGAGTTAAAAGCAGGGGTTCTCTTGAATTCAAATCCTACCTCCATCACTTATTAACATTGTGTCCTTGGGCAAGCTACTCAGCCTGTGAGTTAATCCTCTTCATCTGTAAAATGGGGGAAAATAGTAAACGCTAGTCAAAGCACGTTGCTGAAATTAAATGAGATAGTGCATGAAAAATGCTTAGCATGGGGCCTGGAAAACAGTAAGGACTCAGTAAGTGTTGGTTTTGCGTACTGCGTGACACCTGTGTGCCGGACTCTGTCCCACAGCCTGAGCTGAACTCCTTAGAGCTTCAGGCATTGGCTGGAGAGCTTCCTCCTGGGATCAAGGGGCTTCTGCCTCATAGCAAAGTCTGGGATTCAAGCAGGAGGAGCTTATGATGTGGGCATTAAGGACTATTACGAAATGGCCAGTGTGTTTTGTTTTTAATCGCTGTTTTGAGGGGGAAATTCCTGTCTCACGTATCTGCACCTGCCCTGTTTTTAATGTAGGCGTGTTTGCCTCATGTCCATGAGGCCTCTTACAATTTTTTAAACAATTAATTATAAAATAAACATACAAAACACCAAAGAAAACGAAACTCCTTGTTGAAGTATCCAAGATCCCAATTATGGTCTTGCCAAAGCCCTTAACACTTGAAGACGCTGTTTGGACTGTATGGACTCATTGCTACTTACATTCTAATTCACTTATTCTTTGACTGCTTTCTTGCATATTTCTTCAGCGTACACGTGTTAAGTGCCAGCTGTATACCAGGCACTGTGCCAGGTGGTTTTGTCAAGATCACGTGTAACTTCTTGTAAGATCTGTTTCTGAGGGAAGTGGATCAGAATCTTGACTATGGGTTTCTGTGAGACGTAGAGTTGAGGGTGATCTTTATCTGTTTTTGTACTTTGCAAATGTCCTATAATAACCACGCAATGCTTTTGTATCATCAGAAAAGCCAACTAAAAACCATCCAGGAAAATCAGAGCCTCTGCCCTCACATGGCCAAGATGATGCTGCAGGATTGTACTAACTTAACTGTAATCTCTGAAAACAAGTGAAAAATCCCAAGTCGGTATCTTCTTTTTTTTAAAATTAATTAATTAATTAGTTAATTAATGGCTGTGTTGGGTCTTGGTGGCTGCACACGGGTTTTCTCTAGTTGCGGCGAGCGGGGGCTACTCTTCGTTGCAGTGTGTGGGCTTCTCATTGCGGTGGCTTCTGTTGCTGCAGAGCACGGGCTCTAGGCATGTGGGCTTCAGTAGTTGTGGCACACGGGCTCAGTAGTTGTGGCTCGCGGGCTCTAGAGCGCAGGCTCAGCAGTTGTGGCGTGTGGGCATAGTTGCTCCGCGGCATGTGGGATCTTCCCGGACCGGGGCATAAACCCGTGTCCCCTGCATCGGCAGGCAGACTCAACCACTGCGCCACCAGGGAAGCCCAGCAGGCAGATTCTTAACCACTGCGCCACCAGGGAAGTCCCCCAAGTCGGTATCTTTTGAAGGGCTGGCCCTCAGGACACCAGCAGTACCTTGTTGATTCTTGGCACTTAGAGCACCCCACTGTAATTCAGATGGTTGAGACAGGGCGAGGTAGGAGAGGGTGTTCAGCCAACCTGTTCGGGAGGTAACTGGAATTTGGGGAGCTCTGTCACCTCTTAGGAGACGTTGTTCAGGCATGGCCATCAAAGGAGGCTGTGGAGGCTGGCGGTGCCTGGCTCCCGCCCCCCATATATGGCAGGTGTGTAGAAGCGGGTGTTTACTGTCTGCTCACGGCACTCCCCATCCTGCTGTGCTGGGATGCATCACCCTGGGAGTCTAGGATTGGGGGAAGGAGGAAGCACTTGGGCAGGTATTCGAACTCCTTGTCCATTTACTGAGAATGCAGAGTCAGCAGCTGTGGTGTTGCCTGCCCTCTCGTGGCCTCAGTTTTGGGGTCTGCAGAGTTGAGAGCCAGATGGGATCCCCTTTGGTGTTCTCACAGTTGGATGTGTCATATTCTAAGTCCTTACAGAGACAGTGATAGGAGAGAGAAGAGGTCATTGTTTTGGGGAGAACAGGAAGCCCAGAACAGGGATGGGCACTGGAGGTAGGGGTCAGTCACTGCAGAGGTTTGGGGTCCTCCCTGCCTCCAAGGCAGGATGGAGGCATCCTTCTTTCCTGTCTCTGATTTGGTTCGTGCCCTTGGTGCAGTCCCGTCAATTTGGGGGGCTTCAGAGTCCTGTCAAACGGGGAATCTTTCTCTCACTTCATCTAGTCAGCATCATTCAAGAAAAAAGTTACGGAAACATTTTGTGATCTGGGGAGCCCTGTACCAGTGAACGACAGTATTGCATGAGAAGTCTTAAAACTATCAGCTAATCTGCTAAGAGTGATTGTGATTAAGAAATACATCTAAGATGGGAATGCTGTAATACCTGATATTTGTTTATATTTTTAACAATGATCATAATATTGAAACTGTATCAAGACTCAGTATTGTGGCGGATGCTGTGAGGTCCCACCTCCATCCCTTAAACATCCCCATGGGGCAAGGTAAGTGTTGTTACCGTCACCCTCCAGGATGCAGCCAGGATTTTAACCCAGCTTCTTCTGCCTTCCGAGCCAGTGCCCTTGCTGTTGGGCCTTAATGCTTCCTAAAGCACGTTTGATTTTTTTAAATTAATTTTTGATCTCATAGCAATACCACGAGAAAGATGGGACCGCTAGTTGATGCCCATTTTACAGCTAGGAATAGACCTGGTACCCCAGGCTAGACCTCCTCTCTGTTCTTGGCCTCTCCATATACGCTGGTTTCCAGGACTGAGTGGGTCTGGGAGTGGTCGCAGAAGTGGGTTTCTCCTGCATCCCTGTCCCCTCCGGGAGGGGTCACAGAGAGCCCCTGGGGGCGCCGCCGGTTTCTGTTTGCCTGGTGGCATCTTGGCCCCGCGTGAGAGCCTAGCAGGTACCTTCCACCACCTGGGACGCTGCTTGCGGCTTTTGCGTCTTGCTTCCTGCCCTTCCAGAATGACACACTTGCACTTGTCCCTTTGGTTTAGCCAGAAACCTAAAGTGTGTCTTCTCAGATGCAGACTGACGTGCTTCTTTTATAAATTCTTGGGCATTACTATTGATTTTTGGCCGAGGATTTCGAAATCCTACCTCCAGGACTCAGGAGATTTCCCTGCTGCAGTAATAATGCATTGTCATTCTTAATATCTCCTATCTCTGACACAATATTCATATCAAGCTGCTGAGGAGCGGCGTCAGCACAGCCTCAGGGATGGCGCCGGGCTCGGTGGTGCTGACTGCGAGGGCCGCACCGGCACCTCCCTGTCCCCCAGCTCTGCTCCCCACCAGGAAACCACACCCGGCTTGCCCCGTTTGCAGGTGGTGCCTGACATGGTATCACGGGGGCACCGAGGGAACCAGTGGTTGATTTCTACCCCCTTCATTGCTCAGGTTTCTCTGAGGCCCAGAGAAGGGCAGGACCTGCCCAAGGTCACACAGTGAGTCAGTCGGGGAAGGGAGGGCTGAAACCCTGGTCCCCTTTGCTCTCTTTTCACCTGGCAGTTCAAGTGTCACCAGGCACTAACGAAAGCAAGTGACGCGGCCTGTGTGTGAGACAGTGGGGGCTGCCATGTCCCAGCAGAGAACCCGGCCTCCCATTGCCGTCCGGGGGCATCGCATCGTGGGGATCCCAGATGTCCTGAGTTTTCAAGAGAAACCCAAACTCCAGATTTTAATATAAAATTTCTTGTGTGTGTGTTTTTTTTAACGTTGGCGGCTAATTACAAAATAACTCCCAGATGATGCGACCCCTGAAAGAGAACCACAGCTGTGGCTGAGGGTGTACTGGCCACACATTGTGTCGAGTGGCCAGAGCTGGAGGCCGCTTCGTCCATCCCCCTGCCCCAACACCTTCCTTCCAGGTGCCCCAGAGTTGGGGGTCCGCTCTCCTCTTCCCTCCCTGTGGGCTCACTCGAGCTCTCTGTGCTCCCGAGGGCCTCCTCGCCCTTCCAGTGGAGAAAGTGTTGGCTTTTCCTAACCAATTCCACTGTCTGGATTCCAGCTTAGACGCACCCTGTGTGTTTTGAAGTGTGTACAGGCCTGACCCCAGCCCTCAGGCCTGGCTGTCCTTTGTCCTCGTGCTGCTAAGAATACAGAGCTACTAGCCTGGCCTCCAGGACCTTCCAGGCGAGTCACTGAATAGGTTCCCACTGAGGGACTGTTTTTCTAGTTCTTGGAATTGATGCTGCTTAGACCATAAAAATAAAAAGACCGTGTCCTCAATACTTAGAGTGTGTCTTGTGAATAAGCTGATGTGCGGGGGAACGGGTGGAGTTGTGCTCTGAGAGGCTGGCAGGACCCAATGCCCCACACCTGGCCAGAGGGAGTGATGTCATGGGATTGAAGGAAGGGAGGGGCTTTGGGAACGTTCCGGTGGGAAGGCTGATGGCTAGACATTGGAACTGGGGTTGCTGAAAGTCTGTGGAAATCGGAGCAGCCAACAGTGGTGTTTTCTTGGTTGCAGAATCATTCTGTCAAAGTGATAGGGAGTTGTAAGCAGGAGGGAGGGCGGAACCGTGCCCCTGGCCTGTTGTCTCAGCCTGAGGGCCTTCCTTCGGGGACCCACCTGGAAATGGGATGTAACGACGTCTGGGGAGAGTCAGGCCTCAGACAGGTAGTGCTGCTTCTGCCTGTGGTCCTGCAAGGATCGCCTTGCTCCCTCCTTCCTCTGTGTCTGTGGCAGTACAGCCAGCTCCCCTCACCCCGCCATGGCGGCTTCCGGTAGGAGGCAGCAGAACGAGCGCTAGCCCTTGTGGAGGACACTGTGTCTCTCCGCCCTTCCGGCTGCGGGGGCAGTGGGTTGTCACCCTCAAAGGTAGACTCTTTGGGTCAGCCCCTCCCCCAAATTGTTGACTGAATGAATTGGGAGCCCCTCTTGGGGGCCCTGTCCTCTCGCTGCCTCCTTGTTTCCCCCTCTGCTTCATCTCGTATGTACATAGTGGCCTCTCTGTCCCCAGCTAAGGGCAGGGACCTGACAGGCCCGGGGCCCGCTTATCCCCGTTGTGGCCAGAAGTGGGCGCTGGGGAGCCCCGGAAGGGCTTAGGGATGACGTGGACTGGAGGGCTTGGTGGAAAGAGAGCTGGAGGAGGCCTGGGCTTTGCTTCTGGCTGGGCCACAAAGCTGCGTGGCCCCGGCAAAATGGGTTTCCCTCTCTGAGCCTCAGCTTTGCTTCAGTAAAACGAGGGAGTTGAAATAGCCAGTGCTTTTCAAGTTGTAAGCTGCAACCCGTTAGCAAATCATGGAATCAACTTGGATGGTCACAGCCAACAAAATAGAAGAGGAACTAGACAGAGCAGAGCCCAGCAGTGGCATAGAATGGAAAGGAAGGGAAGTAACCGAAAGGAAGAAGGAAAAGCAAAAGCAGAAGGAAAGAAACTGCTAGAGTACATCACACTTAGTGAGCTTAAGTGTAATTTCATTAATTTGGCGGTGGTGGCGGGGTTACGTATATGTGTTAGTGTGTGACTAGGTCATGGTGTATATAGTTCGTGCTGAGGGTTGCAGTTTAAAAATTTGAAACACAGGTCCGATGGCCTACAAACATTCTTCTGAACCTTACGGTTTATAAGTGTAGGTCACTAGCTGAGCTGATCTGGGGCAAGTTATAGAAAACCTCTGCATGATTCAGTGGCCTTATCTGTAAAATGGGAATAATTCAGTCCCCAGCGCAGCGGTTATGAGGATTAGCTGAGGGGTCATGTGAAGTGTGCAGCGCATGAACACACAATACATGCTCCGTGCCGGCTGTTGGTGCTGCAGCCACCCTTACGTTCTTAGACACAGAGGGCGAGGTGCAGGACCCTCCTCCTCTGCCAGCCTCTGGAGGGGAGGAGAGCCGTCGTGGTCTGCAGTGCCTCATTCTCCAGCAGGGCCCAAGGACAGTCCCGGGGAGCCGCAGCTGACGCGGGCTTGACGGGGAGTCCCCGCCCCGGGGAAGAGCCTCCAGCCTGCCCAGGGGAGCGCTCTGCCATCTGGGTGGAGGCTGGGGTGAGCCACGGGCAGGGACATCCCTGCTGCCATGTGCCACTCCCTGGGCAGCATGGGAACCACTCGTCTGTGGCGCTCGGAAGCCTGGTGTGCGGTCTCTGCCCAGATGTGTGACCTGTGGCCACAGCGTTCCCATCTCGTCTACTGGTGCTAGCCTTTGTGCCCGCGGCTCCATTTGGAGCCATGGGAAGTGGGCACACTGTTCTCGATGCCGATGACTGCTTTTTTCAGCCACCACCTCTGCCCCTCCTTTTCTTAATGCAAGATGGGTCTGGGCAGAAGTGTTAAAATTCCAAAAAAAAAAAAAAAAAAGGAAAAGAAAAAGAAGTGAAAAAGTTATAAAGAAAGCTGCCTGGTGAGTCTGGTGCTGCAGTAAATAGGACTCAGATGCGAAAGCTCAGCCTCCCGCAAGGGCAGGGAAAGGAACGATGACTCCAGAGACTGTTTTTGGCCAGGGGACAGGAGCGTGGGTCTGGGTGTGGGCGCCTGAGGAGCAGAGGGAGGACCCTTCGGGCTTAGGGAACCTTGCCTGATTTGGGCCCAGTTGGCCTGCGTGTGGAGCAAGGTCATTGGTCCGACGTCCGGGGCAGGCTTTGTGCTTCTCCCTGCTCTGCCTCGCCATCTTCTCCCCTTCTCTTCCTCCCGAGGTGCAGATGGCCACATTTGCAGGTTAACTGGAACAGCTGGAGATGCATTATTAGTTTCCCGCTGCTCCTTCATATTTGCTTGGACCTTTTTTTTTTTTTTTTAACGGCAACATAATTTACAACTAGTACGCTGGTGTCAGAGCTGGCGTGTTCTAAATCTGCATCAGGTTTATGTAATGCCGCTGCTTATCAGTGAGTGAAGTCATAATTATTGCTTTGTACCATTAAATAGCATAAATATATAAACTGTTATACAAATTGCTGCAAACGTTTCCCCTGGGGAGCTCTAGACCAAATTTTAATGTCGTGCGTTTGTCTGGGATGGCGGTTTCTGTGGTATATAATAATGTTGCTGAATTTTACTGTAGCAAGTAACATTTTAAAGCACTAATTTTGTTGCTAAAAAAATTCCAAAGAATCCTCAGACCGAACTGGGAGGTGCTCTGAGAGCCAGCTGGTGAGGTCGGGAGAGGTGGGGTTTTTCTTTAAGAGTGCATCGAGGGACGTGTGTCACCTCCCAGGGCTCCTCTCCACACGAGGTCACCCCCCTCCTCTCTCAACTCCCGAAGGAAGGCAGCAGATACATTTTCCGTGGCAGTGATGATAATTAATTTCAAAAAATTCAAATCGATTCATTTCTCCCTTAAATTTGAAGTGTGCAAGGGAAAGTGGAAGGAGGACCTGGAAAACACACAATCGGTGGGGAGGGTCCTCGTTGTAACCTCCTTCTCAATTATGTAAATTCTGTGTGGGGTGAAAAAAAATCCCCATCCTAATTAGAGATGCAACACCTGCCTCCGACGACGTTCAGATGCCAGGCGTGTGGTCGCATCACCTCTGAAAGCCGTTATCATCAAGAGCGACTTTTGCAGAAAGCCCCAGGACGGCACCTGGCATTTACCTGGGGTGCTCTTTGGAGAGCCGGTGGCAGGGAGGGGAGCATCCCCCTCCGCCTTCAGGAGAGGGCGTGGGGACTGGAGATTCCCGATCCAGGCCCACCGGCCACTCGGGGGCTGACCCAGGGAGACAGCGAGCATGGCGCACGTTTCTTGCTCCTCCAAACCCTGGGCCTGGGCAAGTTGGAATGTTGTCTGAGAGCCTTTGTCACCACTGTGGTTTTCCGGGTTGCATTTTCTTTCTTCCCTTCCTGACTCCCGTCTTGAGATTAGAGTTCTCTGCTGAGCATCATCGTTCTGCTTGTGAACGTGGCAGTCATTAGTTGTCCTTTGGAACGCGCTAGGGTTACACAGCCTGGCCCCTTTGTCTTGGTTGGGGGACTACTGGCGAATTCTGGCCAGAGAGCTGTGAGTGGAGGTGGCTGGCATCACTCCCAGGCCAGAGCTTTGCCCCGCCTGGGTGAGACCCTCCAGAGTTCCCTCTTTCCCTGGGGTTCGGGGACTGTCAGTGTCAGAAGCGAAGGTGATTCCTGTCTTGCGGTGTCCGAAGGGATTTCCGTGAGCAGATCCCCCTGCAGTGGACGTGAAGGGCAAACGAGGACTAAACCTTTGTTGTTTGCAGCCCCTGTGACTTGCGCTGCACGTTTCTTATCCTGTCCTGACTGATACAGGTCTCCATTGGGTCTGCCAAACTTTATGATTTTCTTCAGGGTGATGGGAGTGCTGGAAAGCTGGCCGATCGTTTTCCGGGAAAGAATATCAGATAGATACAGATGTGTGCCCACTATTGGCTGTGAGGAAACTAAGGCTCAGAGAACTTAGCTGGCTTTCCTAAGGTCACACAGCTTGTAGGCATCGGGCATTCGTGCCTCCCAGTTATAGATGTGCTCCTTCCTCCCTCTGGCTTTGCTTTTGAAACATGAATTCTCTTTAACGGGGGTCACACACTTGATGGCCTTTAAGGAGCAGGCCGATAAGGGTGGGGCTGTGGAGTATAAAGCAATAGGGATTGGTGGGGAGCGCAGGGAATGTTCTAAAAGCATTCAAATTCAGCTTTTTGCCGTTAGCCTATCAGCTTTGACATTTAATTCTGTGCCTCTTCATGACGTCTTGAGCTTCCAAGGTCACGTGCAGGCTCAGCGGCCATGGCTCACGGGCCCAGCCGCTCCGCGGCATGTGGGATCTTCCCGGACCGGGGCATGAACCCGTGTCCCCTGCATCGGCAGGCGGACTCTCAACCACTGCGCCACCAGGGAAGCCCTTGCCCTCAAGTTTGAATCTTGAACTTTTTAATGAAATTCTCACATGCTTATTCCTTTATATCCTCCAACTCTCTGATAAAGTCCTCTACAATCAGGATATGGCGACTGGCCCCAGCATCCCAGTAACCTAGACCCTGAGGGACCTTGTGAGTCCTCTAACCCCACCTTCTCCTTTCACAAAGGAGGACTCTGAGCTCAGAGAGGGAAAGCGACTCATGCAAGGACACACTGCTGGTAGTTTCTTCATTGAAAAGTCACTCTTTGGAAGTGGAGGGAGTCACTGTTTTGAGTGGATGTGGGGAGTTGGTTTGAAACAACGGAGAATAACCAGTAGGGAAGCAAACGTGACCTCCTTAAAAAATGTTAACCTTTTTTTTCTTAGAAGACATTTACTGTGGACTTACTGTGTGCTGAGCAGATGCTCGATCATTTAAAATCATCTTCGTGAAAAGACATCCTGCATCGGTGGGTTTAATCATGTAAAACTCCTTGCACATAGTTTAGTTCTTATTCATGCTTATATTCCCAACACCCGGCCCTATGCTTTGACCATAACAGAAATTAAGTATTGAACTTAATTGCCTTTATCCCTCTACTACCAATGGTCAGGATGTTAGCGCAGCCCCGGGGGTTAAGAGCACCGCTCTGGGGCTGGAATGCGTGGGCGCTGTCGCCTCCTGTTACCTCCTCGTAGAGGTTTTATGTGCTCCTCCCAGAGGGAACGTGTTTAGCATAACGTCTGGCACATAGTCAGCGCTTAGTAAACGTTACCAGTTATTAGGCGTCCTGTCCCATCTCAGAGCTGCGGTGGCTGGGGCTCGGCAGTGAGCCCAGTCACGGCCAGAGTCTGTGCAGGTTTGCTTGGCTGCGGGACTGCAGCTCAGCCCAAGAAGATCCATTCTGCCCGCTCCCCGTGCGCCGTGGAAAATAATTTTGCGCTCCACACTGCAAAATCGCCATTTAGAGCAGCCATGTCTGCTCACAGGCAGCTCTGGAGGATCGTTTCAGCCTGAGCTGCTGCTCCAGCTGTGGCTGCTCTTCTCAAGGGGCCAGAGGCAGTGAGTGGGTGGAGTTGGGGGTCCCCCCCAGCCGGCGCATGGTGGGCAGAGCTGGGAACGATGCCTTCGTAGTTCATGGGCTCTGAGATGGGTCAGTGGGACCAGGTGGTTCTGTGGGGGCCGGGGCCCAGGCGTGTACACCGTGTGCCCCAAGGTGCTGGGCTTGCCCTTAACCAGAGGCCCCTCTTCTTCTGAATGGTCTCCACTCACCTGCCCAACAGCATTG
The DNA here is from genome assembly GCF_964374135.1 of Grampus griseus. Taxonomy (NCBI): domain Eukaryota; kingdom Metazoa; phylum Chordata; class Mammalia; order Artiodactyla; family Delphinidae; genus Grampus; species Grampus griseus. The sequence continues at coordinate 24,600,358 of NC_139013.1, read as the reverse complement.
GGCAGGGGAAAGTGCATGGACACAGAGTTGAGCCTCTGGGGTCCAGTTCCTTTGTCACTTATTACCTTTTGTGACCCAGTGCTCAGAAAATTAGTGTTCCCATCTGTAAAATGGAACTAAGAATGGTGCCTCTGTCCAGCTTACTCCCAGGGCTGTGGAAGAGGCACGGGTATGCAGGTGCTCTGTAGAGGCCAAGGGGAGGGGTCATTTTTGCCTCCTTGATCAGCCACCGAGAAATAGGGCAGAGAGTGAGAGCTGTGCTCCAGCTGGGTCAGCCTCTCGGTAAGCCCTGTGATCTTAGGCGAGTTGCTTAACTTCATTCAGTATCACTTTCCTCATCTTTAAAATGGGAATAAAAATAGCCCCAGCCTCATAGCATCACTGTGACGATTAGTGACTAACTGTTTGTGAAGCTGCCTTAGTGTCAGGTTTGATACATTTTTCACACCAGATTTTTTAAAAAACGACTTACAGTGAGCCGGGGAGGTCAGGGGCCCTGTCGTCCTGTTCACCTGTGTGTCCCCAGCATCTAGCACTGTACTCTGCACTGGGGTGCTCAGTCAGTTTCTGCAGAATGAAAAGGGATCTGATAACCTGGGAATTGCTTCTTGGATGCCTGGTTTCCCCCAGACTGTGAGCCCAGCAGAGGCAGAGGCCCCGCTCCCAGGATCACGGCTGCCAGCGGCACCTGGCCTGGTGAGCATGTGTCCGCTGGAGCAAGCCCGCTGCAGAGCCTCTCCCCCTCCCCCGGAACGCCCTCCCTGCTTTTGTATCTCAGAACGTGTTCCTCCAAGGCCCCCTCTTCCAGGAAGTCATTCATTCATTCATTCACTCACGCACTCATTCAGCAGGAATCTCTTGAGTACCCACTATACCAGGCACCTGCTAAAGTGACCTCACTTCTCATAGAAGGAATTTCTTCCCTCTTGGTGTTGCCCCGACTCGCATCCCAAATATTTTATCCGTCCCTCTTAAGAGGCTGACCTTTCCTGCCTGGTGTTATGCACACACCTGGCTGATCTCCCTTCCTAACCAGACAAGACGTTAAAAAAACACTTTACTGAAATATAATGTCCATCCAGGAAGATGCACAAATTGCAAATGTACAGCCTGAGGACTTTCCAGAAACGGAACACAGCCAGACCAAGGAGGAGAACCTGAACGGCCCTGCAGTAGCTCCCGTGTGCCCCCTTAGCAAGCACTGCCCTCACCTCCGGACCCTTAGATGGTTTTGTCACTGGAGGCAGTTCAAAGGCGGGATGTGTGTCCCTGTGTCTCCTGGCCTGCCCAGCACAATACCTGGCATTGCTGAATAAACAAATGGACGGACAGACCCAGTAATGCAGGGATGAGAATAATGATGCTATGAATATAATAATGGCTGACCGTTGTTGCATCCTACCAGCCTGTTCTAATCAGTGTTTTACGGGCTGCCTCGTCTGGTCCTACTGAGATCCCCAGAGGTCAGTGACTTGCCCAAGGTCAGCCAGCCGGTGAGTGGCAGTCACTCTGACCTGGGTCTGTTCGGCCTGAATCTGGAGCTGGCACTCTGAACCTCACTTCCTGCTGGCTTACAGCCCTGGGCAGTCCTTTCTCTGCTGGGCCAGCTGGACACAGGCTCAGCGGGCGACAGAGCTGAGCTGTCCTTGGCGAGCGAGATGCCGGTTCCTCGCCACCCCTGTCCACCCACCGGGCGCCCCATTCTTCCCGGGCTGCACCGAGCCTTCCGTGTGCCTCTCCAAAGGACAGGGCATATTTCTTCCCAACCCTCTTAAGATCCAGCCCACACTGGAGGGCTTCATCATTATGCAAATTAGCTGGATTGGATCTGCTCCCGCAGAGGACTCCGGGGGTGGCAGAAGGACGGAGCTGCCTCCAGAGCGTTGGATCGAGCCCCAGATTAGGCCAGTCGATGGGGGTGGGCGGGGGGGTGGTGGGCATGGAGACGGGGCTGGTGCCAGTGATTTGCCACCCTGGGGAGGCTGGCGGGAGTGGGGGGCTGGGCACACGCCGTGGGGAGCGGGGTGTAGGCTGGGCGAGGCCCACCTTCCAGCATTGTTGCCGAAGATGGGACTGAAGAAAGACATTCTTTTCGGATTTACTCTTTGTGTATTGAGCCCTTTTATGATTCATCAGTAAGTAAATATCAGCTGAGGGGTGATTTGTTTCTAACAAGCTTATAAAATACGGGCGTCATTTGTGGGCTTATTGGAGTACTGATTATAAACGCTCCCCCATGCCCACTCCTCTATGTCAAATTAGCATTCAGAATACAAATATTGGATCTTTGGATCACTTTCTACTGTCTCTTTGGGAGCTGGCGCCATGGGAAGGGGCAGCGATAGGACCGTAGCCTCAGACGAGGAGCATTTAGAGCTCACTTAAAGGCTTGAGGGTTGAGGGGGGGCCCCCGCTGGGCCCTCCAGAGGCTGGGGGCCACGAGGCCCTGTAAGCCCAGCTGCCCCTCTCGCCCTTCTCCTTGCCAAGTTTCCTCTGACCCAGCTCCTCCGGCCCCCAGAGCCTGTCATCTTCAATCTCACGGAGGGTGCAGATCTGGGCAGGCTGCCTCTGGCCTGACGAGCCTCTGGAGCTGCCGCCTCTCCCCGTGGGCCAGGCCCAGGCTAGACCCAGGCCGAGGCAGCCACAGCATTTCTGAGCATTTGCAGGGGCCTCGTCACGAAGGGTCATAAGGCCCCCTGGCATCTCTCGCCCACTTGGAGCCTCACTTCCCATCTCCCCACACCTCCCGGCCTCTGGTTTTGTGGTCACGAATCGTATCAGACAGATTCCCCTTGCCTCTGAGGCATGAGCCTGCAACAGATCCCACCAGCTCACATGCGGGTGGTCACTCACACCTTTCAAAGCACCTTCACAGCCACGTGAAGGAGCTGGTGCTTGTGAGAGCCTGGAGGTGCCCTCCAAGCTCTACCAATGCCTCTGTAACTTCATTCCCATTTTACAGATGGGGAGACTGGGGCACAGATAGTTGACTTGCCAGGACACAGTGGCAGAACCCAGACTTGGAAAATGGCCTGCCCATCCCACTTGACAGATGATGGAACCAAACCTAGGTGAGAGGACTGATTTGCCCCCATGGAGGCGGGGACCGGATGAGGGCCAGCAGGCAGTGAGAAGCTGCCTGAGTGAGGCGTGGGGCTGCCGCCCAGAGTCTCTGATGGAAAAAAACACAGAGCAGGGCCTGAGTGGGGCCATGGAAATCTCTGGTTCCAGCCCCCTCTGCTCATAAATGGGGACACCGGGGCCAGAGAGGGGACACTGCCTTGCCGTCATTGTCTTAATCGTTCATCAGTGGATTAAATTTTTTTTTTATTAAAAAAGCTTTTATTCTACTTATTACAAGAGCTGTCCACGCTCTTTGCAGGAAAACTAGAAAATACAGTTGGCCCTCTCTATCCATGGGTTCCATGAAGTCAATCAACTGGAGATGGGAGATAACTCAGGAAAAAAAATCCGGAAGGCTCCAGAAAGCAAAACTTTGACTGTGGCAGGCACCAGCAACTATTCAGTAGCGTTTACATTGTATTCACAGCTATTGACAAAGCATTTACATTGTACTAGGTATTATACATAACCTAGAGATGACTTATAGTTTATGGGAGGATGTACACTGGGTATATGCAAACATCAGATCATTTTAGGTAAGGGACTTGGGCATCCGAGGAGCACCTGCGGGGTTCCTGGAAATAATCCCCTGTGGATTCCGAGGGACGCCTGTACAGCCAAGCGAGAATAAGGAAATGTATCCTGCCATCCAGAGATGACCCTCTGTCGCCTTTGCCTGTGCCCTTTCAGCAATTTTTTCAATAAGCATACACTAATATAGTTATACCCCCCCTTCTTTTTTATTTCCAAAATAAGATTGTGTTGTGTTGACTACCTGGTTTTCCTTATTTCCACTTAATTGGGTGTGAGGCGGGAGACAGTGAGAACGCACTGTCCCCTTAGAGAAGGTGTTTCTCTCTGATACACGGGGACTAACTTTGGTTTGTCTCTCGAGAACCTCCTTCCATTGAGTGAGCACTGATTGATTGCCCACTGTGTGCGGGCTCTTACCAGGCACTGGGTACCTGGAGAGAGGCGGGAACATGTGTGAGTGCACCGAGGAGGTGGGGACAGGTCTCGGATGCAAAGAGCAGGGGTCCCGTATGAGTCTGGAGGTAGGGAGGCAGGTGGCAGGACTCGCTCCTGTCGAGGTGGGAGCCTGAGCTGTGCTCTGAAGACGTCTTGCTGTTGGCAGGGAGGGGCGGAGGGCATTCAGGGGAGGGCCTCGCCCGTGGGGAGGCAGGGAGGTGAGCTCTGTGGTGACCTGGGCAGAAGGCCACCTGGGCCCCGTTTTCATGCTGGATCCCAGTCCCGCCGACACGTATGCAGCTCTCGGAAGGCCTATGGGATTCCTGCTTTTCTCAGCTCTGCCATCCAGACGGAAGCAAGGATAGGGCCAGGCACTGTGCTGCCTGGAGGAGTCTTGTTGGAGACACGCTCTTGAATTTGGAACCAGAATTCAAGGTACTTTGCTAGAATCTGGCCTGTGGTTTCTGGATTGTTGTTAAGGTTGGGCCTCTGTACATTCAGGGTGTGATTAAAGCATGAAGTGAAGGCTTTGGGTTTCTCCCCTCCCCCCCGCCCCCAGATTCTGCGGTTAACATTGTGGGTGAACTTGGGGCTACGGCCTTTGCTGCAGTGGGAAGTACTGTACTGAGAACTGCTTTGATTTGTGGGAACTGGAAATGGGTTCTGGAGGGGTGTGTGTGTGTGTGTGTGTCCATCTCCCGGTCATGTCCAGTGGGGATGGAAGCGTCTTCTTACCAGAACAAGCCTTTCAATGACAGGGGGACCCTGTGTCCTCACACCGAGCCTCTGCCCTCCAGTGGAAAGGCACTTGCATCCTGGGTGCTGGGTCAGCAAGGCTGTGACATGGCCAGTGAGGAAGATCCAGGGCCCTGGTATGGGCCGGGCTGGGCTGCTGGGCACCCAACTCCTCTCAGCTGCTCCCCCTACAGAGGCTGCCAACCATCCGTCTCCCCTAGAGCTCCACCCCCCACCCCAGGGGTCCTTAAGGGCCCAATCTGGGGTATTTTCAGGGTTTCTGGGTGACTGCATTGTCACACACGCCAGGTCCCTTCATCTGGCCTCCCAAGCTCCTCACCCCTGAGCAGCTTGGGGGTCACGGATAGTGTCTCATTGACCTGTTACCCCAGGGCCTCACCCAGACCTGACACGGTCAACAACAGTGATGGTGGTGATAATAATAACAGCACTGGTGCTCTGAGGCCATTCACCCTGACAACAGCCCGATGAGGTCGGTCCTGTGCCGGTTCTCATTCCACATTTGGGGCGACTGTGGCTCAGGGAGATTTGATCACTCATCCAACACCCAACAGCTAGTAGGAGGCAGCAGGGGCATTCGAACACTGGCTCTGAACCTACACTTCTCTCCACGTGCTGTGCTGGCTGAGTGCACCGAGTGAGCAAGTGAGGGGCTGTGTCCAGCCCCGAGAACAGCACGTTTCTTGGGGTGAGGGTAGGGTTGTAGGGCAGACTGGGTCCTGCTCTGTCACCATCCGCATGCTATCGGGACTCGATCCTAGGCACGTAGAGGGTGTCTGTGGACACAGAGCCGTGTGTCTGAGCTCCTACGTCTGGGACAGCATTGAGTACGGGAACCCCCAGGCTGCATGCTCCAGGGAAGAGTCCAGAGCCATGAGGACGGGGGGTACGAATCTACTGACCAACCAAAGTATTAGCATTAATTGAGCACCTCATGTTTGTCTGGCCCGATTAGAAACACCAGACAAGTAAAAAAAAAAAAATGCTCTTTTTGTCTTCAGGGAATTTATTAGCCAGGACTGTTTGGGTTGCAGGTGACAGCAAGTCAAGTTAGCTTAAGCAAAGGGACGAATTTTTGGAAAGACCCCCCCCCCACCTTTTTTTTTTTAATAAGTAAATAAATTTATTTATTTATTTATTTATGGCTGCATTGGGTCTTCGTTGCTGTGTGCGGGTTCTCATTGCGGTGGCTTCTGTTGTTGCGGAGCACGGGCTCTAGGCACGCGGGCTTCAGTAGCTGTGGCTTGAAGGATCTAGAGCACAGGCTCAGTAGTTGTGGCGCACGGGCTTAGTTGCTCCACGGCATGTGGGATCTTCTCGGACCAGGGCACGAACCCGTGTCCCCTGCATTGGCAGGCGGATTCCTAACCACTGCGCCAGCGGGGAAGCCCGAAAGACCGCTTTTTATTTCACAAAACTATGAATAGCTTTTGGTGCAAGTGGAACCGGAGACTCGAATGCCTGTGTAGGACTTTCTCTTGGAACGTCGTGGTTGGAAGGACAGAGGCAAAGCACGGAGAACTGTTTGTATCAAGGTGCAGAGTCAGGAGTGAGCAAGGTCCTGAGAGCGAGGAGACCAGTGTGGCAGGGGGTGTGGGTGTGGCTGGAAATAGGGTGTGGTTAGTGGGGCCTGGGCTGTTGAGATTTCACTAGGAGAAAGGGAGCCACTGAAGGTTCTTGAGGAGGGGAGTGAAATGACGGCCGTCGAGCCTGGGGAGGATTATCCAGTCATTGTGCTCGGATGGACTGAGCGGGGAGAGACGGGCAGGCATGGTGAGCCGGGCCAGGAGGGCAGAGAGCAAAGGGTGAATGACCAGGCGTTGATGTGCTTTTTTCCCGAGAGCGTCTATGAAGCCGTCTTTTCCAAGAAGCAAAAAGGCAAGATGCCAGCCAGAGCTGTACAGAGGGACATTTTCCTGCCGCGGTGCGTGGGCCTCGAGCTGCCTTCCTCTCATCACAGCTAATGGCAGCTGTTCCGCTTGCTGGGCCAGCGTGGAGGGTGGAGGGCTGCATGGGGGTGGCCTCCACCCCCGCCCCCCAACCTCTCAGCAGTTCGTCTGCTTCCTCCTCCTGCACAGGCTGCCCGTGTCCCCTGTTCTTCCGGGGGTAGGGGCTGTCAGGTGCTGTCAGTTAACTGCCCCCTCGGGCTAGGGGTGGTGGGTGGGATGGGAGCAGATCTCAGGCTTCGGGACCCTGTAGGCGGGTGAAGGCGCGACCGGGTGTGGACAGAGCTGGCTGTGGGCAGAGGCAGACTGGCCGGCCTCTGGGAGCTGGGCTACGGCACCTGAGCTGCCCAGAGATGGCAGAGCCCCACCTGGTTTCTGGGTGTTGGCCCCAAAGCATCCCAGGTAGCTGTGTGGGAGAGCTCGGCTCTGGGAGGTGAAGAAACCCACGTTAATGTCAGAAGTGAGCCTGGGGGATCCGGCAGGCCTCCGTCTGGGTCTGTTGGAGAAAGAAAGAAAGGCGGGAGCGCTGTGCTTGCCGTCAGCAAGGTGTTAGTTTGGTGCTGATGGTCGAGGAGGGGGCGCGGGGAGAGCGGACCAGAGGAAAATTCCGTCTAAGGAAACGCCTTAGAGGGCCGGGCTGCAACGCCGAGCTTTGCCAGCTCCTGGGGCCCCTCAGCCGAACTGAAGACAGGACTGCTCCCCCAGGGCAGCTCAGTGTGGGTATTATGATGGGGATCGTGTGACGATGTGAAGGGTGTATTGTTGATTTGAATGTATTCATTTATTCCATGTGGCCTTTGAATGCCCAGTTTTCATTTTACTCGGGTCACAGAAAAAACCTGGTGCTTTGAGATGTAACGTGCAGAAGCAGAACCGGGGAACCGCACACCACTGGTAAGCCTTACAATTTCGAGCAGACACTTCCTTCCCGAGCAGTGGGGCTGAGCCAGTGTACAGGTGGGAATTCCCTGCATCGGTCATTCTCTCTCTTGGCCTTGACCGCCCATAGATGTCCTCTGTCTGCTGACATTCTGCCGTTTCTCGGGATGATGCAGGGAGCGGAAGACGCGGGTTGCTCAGCGGTGGGGTGCCAGGTGGGCCCCTGACGAGCTAGTGACCCCCAGTTAGTGACCCACCTCACAACCTATGGGTCAGAGTTACCCATTTATCTGGGTTGTGCCCTTCAGAGAAACCTCGTGACTCTCGAAGTTTCCTGCATCCACTGGGTTCTTCTCTGCCCCGGGGAAAGCGACCACATAATTATCAGGGTAGAGGTTTAAGTTGAAGGTCAGAGAAGTTCACATCTGAGCATTTCCCACGCAGAGCAGTTGTAATAAACACTAACAGGCAAAACGGATGAGGCGTTCTTTACAACATTTGGGAAACGCACATACCACAACTCAATAAGTATCTAGCGCCGGCTGTGTGCCACACGCTGTTGTCGGTTCTGGGATTATGGTGTCGAACAAGACGGGGGAGAGCCCCTGCCCTTGCCTCGCTTGCAATGTGCACAGCGCTGGCCAATAGAACTTTCTGCCAAGATGAAAGCCTTCTACGGCATCCCACTCGGTAGCCGCTAACCGCATTGCTGTTGCACACTTGAAGTGCAGAACTGAAGTTTTAATTTTATTTAATTAATTTAGATTTAAATAGCCCCTTGAGTAATGACCATATTGGACAGTTCACATCCAGCAGATGCATACTTTTGAAAACTTTGCAATAGCAGTCAGTTATTATTGTCTAGTCTTGTCACTGTTTTCATGGTGAATTGCAGTTTCCAGGCTGAGCAGTAGGTCTTCTTGCTTTAAGTATTAGGAGCTGCAGGGACAATTCTGTGTCTACCTGGATGGAAAACTTAAAAAAAAAAAGTGGTGCTACCAGCCTCCCGCATGGGTGCCCTGTGTTTGTGTGCATGTGGGTAGCTGTCTGGGTTTTTGTTGCATTGCTGGTGCTCATTTTACAAAATGATCTTGGTAGGGGAAAAAAAGATGTCAGCCGCAGAGACAGCCCTTGTAGTTGAAGCAGCGGTAATTCATGTGTCCCTGGCAGGGTCGGTGACAGTAAGAGTTTTGCAGCCTGCCTGTCCCGTTAATTGTATGTTATTAGAGGCCATTAATCTGAGGATTATTAGCGTGATGGATTTTTAAGCTGTTGCCTGTTGTGGAAAACTTGAGTCTGATGATCAGGGATATACATCAGTAGGTGTTTGGCGTGTTAAGAAGTGGGTCCCCAGGGGATGTAGCAGAATCTTTATTTTCTGAGCGTCTTTGTCTTTTGCAGTTGGGGGGGGCCGGTGTGTGAGGAGGGCCATGGAATGTCTTCATCAGTAGGATGTTTCAAGCCCCCAGAGTCTCAAGTTCTAGAAGTTTGGATTCTTTAGAACTCCAAGAGCTCTCTCTCCCTCAAGTTCTCATTGAAGGCCCACCAATCTGTCTGTGGTTGATTTGATCATTTACTCATTTATTTCGCTCTCTTTCCTTAAAGTAGCTGAGATCGGCACCTCCCATCTCTTGGAGGACCTGTCCAGGGCCTGGTTGACTTTTCTTTTGCCAAAGAAGTCTGTAAGCAGAGCTGTCTGCAAAGATCGTGTGTTTTCTCATTAACCATCCAGGGCTGGGTTCCCTGGCAGCACGGAAGCAGATCCTAGCACCAGAAGGAGCCTCCCTCCATCGAGGACCCGGTCCAGCGGGGCCAGCCTCTGTTGGAGATTCTTAGAGCACTGGGGCCCTTAGGGAGCTCTGTGCATGGGCCCAGCTATGAAGAAGGGCTGACCATTCCCAGGGGGTGGGGGAACACATGAACCTGAGTCGTGTCCTCGTCTCAGGCTCTGCTTTGACCTCCATAGAAATCCCAGTGAGTTTTAAGAGAAAGGAACTAGGAGAAGAACCAGGAAGAAATATGAAACTCGTCGCAGGAGCATCTGAGGGGAGATGGAGTGAACTCCTGTGGTCAGAAGCAGGGAGCTGCAGTGAGCCAGAGCTGAGCCAAAGGGTTTGAAATCTGGACACAGCTTTTGCCCTCGCAAATATGAGGAGGGGTGTGGAGGCGGAAGAGGATAGAGACAAGGAAAATGGACCCAGAGGTATTTTGTGGGTGGATGTAACATAGATTGCATACCTGCAATGTGCCGGGTGCTAAGGGCTCTTGAAATGTTTACTGAAGGTGGATTCAACTGCCCTGGTGACTCCCGCAGAGGGCTTGTGTTACAAGACCCTGGGTGTGGAGTTTCAGGGTCCAATCATGTGGGAAAGAACCAAAGCAGCGATAGTAGCACTGGCGGTGGTGCTGTAATCCTCCTTTTCACTCACTCTTCATAGCAGCCCTGGGAGGGAGGCGACTTTCTCCCCATTTCACAGATGAGGAGACTGAGGCCTGGAGGGAAAGTGCTCAGCCCAGTCACCCTGCAGGTCTGAGGGGAGCCAGGAATATCTTCCGAGCTGCCTAGTTCACAGGCGTGTTTTTCCCCCCACTCCCAAAAGAAGATCATCTTGATGAAACAAGGGTGGGAGAGAGGCAGGCAGTTGAACTGTCCTGTTTGCTGTGATGGGAAATCTCAAGGGAAATTTACCCGGAATCATGCTCAGTCTTAACTGACCCCTAGCTAAGATCCATCTGACATGGCTCTTGGGAGCAGTCGGTCAATGGAACCATCTGGAGTCTTCTGATTTGAGTTTCGGAGGAGAGAGTGAGCGAGCATTTGTAACTTAGGATAGCAGCGTGCTGGAGACGGGCCCTGGCCAGATGGCCGTCTTGCCACGGGAACCCTGGAGTGGGTGCACGGGCGGCTGATCCGGCCAGGCCCTCGGGGGTGTGTGTGCAGGAAGAAGGGCCTGTAGTTGTCCCCTCAGCCTGTTGCCCCAAACCCCACGTCAACAATTCCCCCAGGTGCAGAGAGCGAGGCACATCTACTCGACATCCCTGTCCCGCCTCAAGGCTGGGAACACGCCTCTTCCGACCCTGGAATACAGCTAGACAGCCTAGTGATCTAGCCAGGCTGAAACAACGCCCGAGTACCAGACGAGAGTAGAAATCTCAGAGCCCCACTCCTCTGGTGGACTTTTACCGGATGGCAAGAGGGCCCAGCGCTTCCGGCTAGAATGACGTGAGACGTTGGGGAGGGTAACCCTTTCCACCTGCCTATGCCTGCCAGCACGGGGATAGAGCTACGTTCTGCCGAGATGGGGAATTCAGCCTCCCCTTTTCCTGCCAACTGGTAGCCTCCGCGTGGACATGCCGTGTCAGTTTATTGGGGCGTTGGCATCCTTGTCCAAGGCGGACGTCGGTGGGTACCTGGATAAATAAGTATAAATAGTTTTCTTTCTGATATGTGACCGGATTATTTTCCAGTTGATTTCAAGCCTTGGCCCCAAGTGGCCCACAGATCAAAAAAAGATAAGGGTCAGTTACAAGGTTGAGCTCATTCTCCGTCGCCATGGCAACTGACCTCAGGCAACCCTCAGAGGACTACACCCAGCTCCCCAGGTGATATTTTTACTGTCCACGCCATCAATCCCAAGCCTTTCAAAACTCAGGCTGCCTAATTGTCAGGGCTCTGTTTTGAAGAGGTCCCAGGTCCCCTGTGGGGCCCCAGTTCAGGCTGCCAGAGCTCATTTATAAGCCTTTCTGAAGCATGGGGGACCATGAGATGGGTCCCTCCTGGCCAGAGAGGTCTGGGAAGGTGCCTCTGAGGGGAGGAGGGAGGCACAGCCCATCCTCCAGGATCAATTAAGAAAATGGGGGCCCCAAATGGGGGCAGCAGTGGTGGGGCGTGCCTTCAAGCAATGGTTGGGTATTCTTGAGCGATGGGAGGCCCTGGGCACCCCGAGCACCCTGGCACTGGGGGTCTGGGGCCGTGGGGATGCTGAGGTGGCCTGGGGGAGTGTTAGCTGCCCACTGCAGAGTCTCCCCTCCAAAGACACCCTCACCATTTTCATCCCGGTCATGATAACAGGAAAGTGTTTCCCATTGTCGAGGATTTCTCAGCCTTCTGTAAAGTGTGGACCAAAAGCAGCTGTGGAAAAGTGGACTCCTTTTTAGACATCCGAGACATACAGTCCTGGCGAAGGTACAGCTTCATCACAACAGGGTTCTAGTGAGATCAGCGTCCCCAGAAGCCCTTTTATAGAGCTCAGTGCTCCCTAAACTTGAATGCACACCCAGATCCTTGGAGCACTTTTAAAATGCAGATTCTCCTTCTGTGGGTCTAGGATGGGGCCTGAGGTTCTGCATTTCTGACCAGCTCCCAGGTGAGGCCAGAGACCACACCTTGCCCAGCAGGGATGTAGATGCTGGAGGGAGGCTGGGGCCTACCGGGTTGGGGATCCCAAGATCAGCCCTTGCCCCCGCTTCCAGGCTCCCTGATTTCCGCCTGGCCGCTGGTGAAGGAGCCCGCCTCAGACCCTGTTTCCTCCTTTGCCCCTCGTCAACCCCAGCCCAAATGTCATCCCTCCCCTTTCCTCCTGGCTTGCCTGGGTTCGTTTCCTGTGGTATTTAATGACAGATCAATAGATAAACAAGCTGATCTGGCTGCCCAGGTATTATTATCTGCCTGCCCTCGTCTCTTCTGCCCAGAGGTCTTTGTTCTTCATAGAGAACAAAGGACGGAGGTCCCCATCGGCCCTTGTCTCTATTACCTGTCTGTTTGCGGTTGGTTATTTACTGGCGTGGCGTCAGAGAGGTCCTCTCCCAGGGTCCTCCTCTTGCCTTCTCATTTGCCTCTTCTTCCTTATCGCCATGTGCCCTGCGTGTGACTGAGCCTGGGCCCCTGGACCGCAGGGGCCTTTAGTTGACCTGACCCTTGGGGTGGGCCGTGGGCTCAGCCCCTGGTACTATGGAATTGAAGTCTGGTGAAGTTCGTTACCCGAGCTGGTGACAGAGGATTTCAGCTCGGCCAGGCAGCCTGTGCACCCCTCTTCAGCTCTCTCCGTTTGCAGAGATGCTGTTGCAGGGACAACGCTGCAGCCGGGGGCTGGCCCAGGCTGTGTCACTGTGGGCACTGCCACCTCCCCTCACCTGGGAAAAGTCCCCAGCACTCCTGCCACCTGTAGTTGGCGCTGGTGCTGGCAGGGGGGCCCACCTGGCTCAGACATGGAAACGTGGAGGGTGGGTCTGACTGTCCTCCTTCTTGCCAGAGGTTTTTGGGTGATTGAGGAGCAGAGGGTGGCTTGCTAGGTCCCAGGTCTCAAGTCCTGTGGCCTTTCTGGTATTTTCTAAAGCCAGAGAGGGCTGCTTGTGGTGACCAGCATGCACCCCACCCCCGCCTCACTCTGCCCCCTCCCTGGTAGGGGCTCTGCCCTCTAAGCTTCTTTTCCTCTTCTGTCAGTTGAGGGAGCCCCTTGGTGCCTGCACTCCTGGACCAGGCCATCTTGTGAGGATCCAAACAGCAAGTTCCTGAAGGCAAGAACAGCTTTTTATAAGCCCTCAGTCCTAAAAGTTTCGGGGGGACCACTGGTGTCTGGTAACTGGCATTTACCAGTATCTCCTCCCCATGTTCCAAGCATTGTATTAAGTGCTTTACACAAATCGTTCATTCCCTATTTACTGAGCACCTACTTTGTGCCAGGCCCTGTTCCAGGCACTGGTGACATAGTAATGAGCAAAATAGCCCTCGTGGAGCTTATATTATTCTTTCTGTGTGTGTGTGTTCTCTGTGTACGTGTGAAAAAGAGAGTCAGAGAGTTAAAATAAACAATCATCTCTGTACTATGCCAGCTGGCAGTGAGCATTCTCAAGGAAATTCAAGGTGGGTAAGGCTCTAGAAAGGATGGGATGTGTGTGCTGTCTTTGCCGGGGGGTGTCTGGGTAGGCCTCGGTGGTGACATCATCTGAGCAGACACCTGGATGAAGTGAGGGGAGGGGGATGAAGAGTTGATCTGGAGGAAGGGTGTCTCAGTGAGGGCAGTCGTCCTGTGGCAGAAGAAGCCTGCTTGGCTACCTTACAAAACCCTGTGACGATGCTTCCCATTTTCTAGCAGAAGCAGCTAAAGCTCAGAGAGGTTAACGAACTTATCCAAGTACACACAGCGAGTGGGTGATGGAATGGAATTCAAACCCAGGTGTCTCTGGTTCTAACTTTTGTGTCCTTAATTGCTGCTTCCTGAATGGAGGTAGCTAATCATGTCCCCTGTCTCCACAGGTGGCCGTCACTGGTTCTCTCCTAGAGGGGTATAGGCATGAACGATACCGCTCTCAGGGGCAGCTTTTCCCAGTGGAGTCCCTGCTTAGAGAAGGGCCAGGCAGGGCCCACGGCTGTGGTGGGAGCGGGTCATGCTCAGTGCATTAGAGTGCAAGAACAATGCCCTGTCCCCTCCCCACTGCAGCCTGCTGCCCCTCCCTCCCAGGCAGCAAATTATGGCCTCGGAGTGTGTGCCCAGGCCTGCCTTTGACATCAGTGGGGCCCACCTGAGCTTCACCTTCAGGATTCTGATAATCAGCTTTCTCTCCTCCTGGCTTCCCCCAAGACCTGTATGGAAATAAGTATGTGTCTGCCAGGGATCAAATGCTTTTGGAGACAAAAGTCGGTACCGAGGACATTACAGGGAGCTATCATCTCGGCACGATGCTCTTCCACAAAGCCCTCTGCTCCCCTTTTGGGCTGACACAGTTTCAGCCTGAAAGGTTCCAGCAGGCTGACTTGGTTTTAAGCAAAAGCACATCCTATTATTTTTTTGAGAAATGAAGTGTAAAATTAACACTTATTATTCCTGAGCAGAGGAAAAAAATAAAAGAGAGAGGGACTCTGGGATTTTCATGCTTGTCGGGTTGTTTGTTTGGCAGTTTGGGTTTTTATTTATTTTTATTTTTAAAAAATCATAATAAATCAATAGACTCCGCGTGCCAGCCCTGACTTATGGGGACTGGGAGGCACGCTCCGGCACAGCAAGCGGGTGAAATCTGCATTTCACTTTACAGATGAGCGGGGCTGCATAATTCACTTGAGTTGCGTGGGTCTCTCTTATGGACGCCTGTCATGTGCTATAAAGAAAAAAAAAAAAAAGAACAGAAAGAAGAGGAAGCGATTGTGCCTCTTCACTCACAAAATCCTCCAGCCCCACGCCGGGGCGAAGGGGCCTGTGGACTCCCAGACAGCTTTGTCATTCTGCTGCAAGGTGTCGCCGAGCCTGTGTGATCTTATATAATTCAGGAAAGTTACTCTCCGAGGGTGCTGCTGTCTTCAGACCCTGCGACTTGGGATGGAATGAAAGGTTGTCAGCGCCGGTGGGGTGAGAGTGATGGTGACAGTGAGTTCTCTCGATAGCCACGGGCTGGCTGGTACTGGGTCACGGGCACGCAAAGGAGTGTTTGCACACTAACTGGGGCAGCCCCTGCCACCCCTCCCCACTGTTTTTTTGGATGGTTTTATAGGCAGAGGTGCACATAATGGGCCCCCCAGGGAGCCCCTCTAGCCCCCACCGGTGGGGAGAGGGCCTCGTCCTTCAGGAAGAAGATTTGCAAATCAGAAGGTCTGCCTTCAAGTGGGAGAGGTTCCCAGGTCTATGGGAAGCCCTCAGGCTTTATTATTTTTCACCCACTTTTACTTTTTTGCTTGTTTTATTTTCCCTCTCCTGTCTCCCAGGTTTGACTCTTAAACACGTTAGGTGGGGAGTGAGGAAAGGGACCAGATAGTTGTCTATCGGGCTCTTGATCTAATTATCCCGGAACCTCACATGGGCACCGGTTTGGGGCTGTGATTTGCTTAAATGGCAGCTGTTTCGGCCCCGGAACCGGCTTGCAACTCTAGTCCGCCTGACTGTGCACGTATTTATGAACATGGGTACAGGGTGTAGCTGCGTCTGTGAATCGGGGGGACCAGCTGATGAATTGCTCAGCGCTCGGAGGACGGAAAGTGACTGTCAGACGTGATTTCTCCGATTTATAAGTTGCAGGAGCGTTCTTTGTCCTCTCCCTGTTTGTGTATCAGATGGGCACGTCTCCATTCACAGCCAAGTGGATAAAGGCCCTCACTCGGCAGAGAGAGTAAATCCTCCTTTGCCATCTCAAGCCCAGGGAACCCGCTCTGGCTGGGCAGAGGGAGAGAGACCGGCCAGGGCATCTCTTCTCCATGAGTATTTCCTGAGCCCCTCCTGTGGGCCCAGGTGGAGCCTCATGCTTTGGGGACCAGAGGAGAGGACATTATCTGTGCCTATAGCCTAGTTGCCAGGATCAGGAAGACTCATGGGATATGGTTAGATGAATCCAGGGTCACTGTGCCCAGCCAGGGGCAGCCACGCAAGCTGGCATAGTCGGGGAGGCTGCCTGGAGGTGGTGTGCAGGTGGGATGCATAAGGATAGGGAGGGCTTTGTGTCTTGTTCAGAGTACCACCCCCAGCTGGTTGTGTTACCTCAGCAAGTGGTCTAATCCTCTGAACCCATTTTTTCTCTCCTAGAAACGTGGCTTTCCCAGCAAAGCAGGGTTAATTCTGAGAGTCAATTTGTTATAAACTTAAACTTCAGTTAACTAAAATAGAAACCTCTGTACAGTCATCATTTTCACATACCCTCTGCCTCATTAATGTGCAGGAGATGTCCACATCCTAACAGGGAGGGCATATATAAGGGTGATATCTCTCTCATTCATTCATTCATTCATTCACTCATTCCTTACTCTGTGCCAGGCTCTGCGAAGCACTGTTTGGGCGGGGGAGGGGGTGAGCAGGGCATGTGTTGTGGGGGGGGGGTCTTCTGAGGCAGTCCCCCCACACTGGAGGCCATCTCTAATTATGATGAGAGCCTCCCCGAGGGAAGTGGAGGACGTGCGTTGGGGCCTGTGAGGCGAGCGTGCTGAGCCTGCCCTGTGTCCCAAAACTTGTCAATGAATTCCTTTTTCGCCAGTATAAATGGAAGATCAGCTTGAATCTCTGTCGGGTGCATGTGGCCTAGTTGCCGGGGCTCCAGGGGCGTGACAAACACCCGGAAGATTCCAGCCAGTGGGCTATGTGGGGCAGGCCCACCTGCACACGCACGTGTGTGTTTGCGCCTCTGCGGTGGGATGCCGGGCGGGGGTGGGGGTGGGGGAAGGCTGGGCCAGGGGGATGCCTGCTGTCCCTGCCAGCCCCTGCCAGGGCCTGGGGACCCAGGGACTCGCCAGGAGCCTCAGCCCATCTGTGTTTGTGTTTTGCCACTGGCAGAGCCCCTCTGCTACCTAATTCTTGCCTTTGAGGGCTAATCGGAGCACCTGGCACCTTTGGTGAGGCTGGTTCCCTGGGGGAGCCCGAAGGGGAGCCTGTGTCCTTGGCTGTCCCAGATAATACTCTCCCCGATACTGGCACGCTTGGCAACAAACACCTATTGAGTGCTTGTTGTGTGCCAGGGGCTGGTCAAAACCCCTTTTCATGTATTAAAGGAGTATTAACTCATTTAATTCTCACATCAACTATAAGAGGAAGGCTATTTGACGGGGGGGGGATTGGCTTTTATAAATATTTATTTTCTTTATTTCTCTGGCTGTTTCAGGTCTTGGTTGTGGCACGTGGGATCTTCACTGAGGCGTGCGGGATCTTTTGTTGCAGCACATGGGCTCTCTAGTTGAGGCGCGCGGGCTCAGTAGTTGCCCCGTGGCATGTGGAATCTTAGTTCCCCGACCAGGGATCCAACCCGCATCCTCTTCATTGGAAGGCAGATTCTTTACCCCTGGACCACCATGGAAGTCCCGGGATTGACGTTGTTTTAAAGCTGTTCTTCAAAGCCTTTTTAAAAAGCAGTTTTAGGTTTACAGTAAAATCGAGAGGAAGATACACACTTTCCTTCGATCCCTTGCCCCACACGTGCATAGCCTCCCACATTTTCAACATTACTCACCATGATGGTACATTTTTTTTGTGAAGATGAACCTAAAGTGAAGCATCGTAGTCACCTGAAGTCCACAGTTTTCCTTGGGGCTCACTCTTGGTGTACGTTCTGTGGGATTGGACACGTGTATAATGATATGTACCTATTAGCATAATATCATACATAGTGGTATCATGTCCTAAAATTCCTCTGTGCTCTGCTATTCATTCCCTACCCAGCCCCAGTAACCACTGAGCTTTTTATTGTCTGCATAGTTCTTCCAGAATAGTTGGAATCATACAATATGTAGTGTTTTTCAGATTGGCTTCTTTCACTTAGTAATATGCATTTAAGGTTCCTCAATGTCTTTTTTTTTTTTTTAATTTATTTATTTATTTTTGCTGTGTTGGGTCTTCGTTTCTGTGCGAGGGCTTTCTCTAGTTGCGGCAAGCGGGGGCCACTCTTCATCACGGTGCACGGGCCTCTCACTGTCGCGGCCTCTCTTGTTGCGGAGCACAGGCTCCAGACGCGCTGGCTCAGCGGCCATGGCTCACGGGCCTAGTTGCTCCGCGGCATGTGGGATCCTCCCAGACCAGGGCTCGAACCCGTGTCCCCTGCATTAGCAGGCAGATTCTCAACCACTGCGCCACCAGGGAAGCCCCAATGTCTTTTTTTTAAGCACTGAATAATATTCCATTGTCTGAATGTATCACAGTTTATGTGTCCACTCGTCTACTGAAGGATATCTTGGTTGCTTCCAAGGTTTGGCAATTTTAAATAAAGCTACTATAAACATCCACGCACAAGCTTTTGTGTGGACATAAGTTCTCAACTCCTTTTGGTAAATACCAAGGAGTGAGATTGCTGGATCATATGGTAAGAGTATGTTTAGTTTTTTTTTTGTTTGTTTTGTTTTTTTTTTTGCGGTACGTGGGCCTCTCACTGTTGTGGCCTCTCCCGTTGCGGAGCACAGGCTCCGGACACGCAGGCTCAGTGTCCATGGCTCACGGGCCCAGCCGCTCCGCGGCATGTGGGATCTTCCCAGACCGGGGCACGAACCTGCGTCCCCTGCATCGGCAGGCGGACTCTCAACCACTGTGCCACCAGGGAAGCCCGAGTATGTTTAGTTCTCTAAGAAGCTGTCAAACAGTCTTGCAGAGTGGCTGTGTTAGTTTGCATTCTCACCAACAGTGAATGGGAGTTCTGTTGCTCCACATCCTTGCCAGCATTTGGTATTGTCTGTGTTCTGGATTTTGGCCATTCTCATAGGTGTGTAGTGTTAAGGAAGCTATTATTGAGTATTTAAGAAAAGAGGAAACCGAGGCACAGAGAGGTTACATAACTTGCCCAAGATCATGCAGTAAGTAGCAGAGTCAGGTTCCAACCCTGGGTGATGTGACACTCAAGCTGGGGCGATTCTCCGTCACCGCTACTGACCAGTGGGCCACACTGGTCACTGGTATGGCCCCTTTCATTCTCTCACAGCCCTGTGAAGCAGGGACTCTACTGAAAGTGAACTGTTGCCCAGGCCACATGGCTTGAAGAAGAAGCCAGGATTTGAACTCTGCCCTGCTGGTCCTGTGTCAGGGCACCAGACCTCAGCTCTGCTGTTGGGAAGCTGGCGCTCAGGTCACCCTCTCTTCTCTGGGCACCTTTGAGTGAGGGTTTAGGGTCATAGCAGCCCCCAGGTGGGGAGATGGAGCTGTGTTCTGATCTGGAAGCAGCAAAGGGTGTCTTTCCACTGTCCGTGAGCACTGGGTAGACCGTCTGTTTACAAATTTTTAAAAGAGCACTTTATTGTTTTTTGCAGTATCTTCCAGGGGCTGCCCATCCCTCTTAGAGTAAAATCCCCAAGCCCTCTAGTGGCCGGCAAGGCTCTTTGCGAAGTGCATCCCTGGGTCCCCACTGTCCCATGCTGTCCCTGGCCCCCCAACCATCAGGCACTGCCCCCTCACTGCCATCCAGATGGCCCCGCGTGGGCCCACCTCAGGGCCTTGCCCTCGACTCTGCCCTCAAGAGCTCCCTGTGTTACCTCGTCACCTCCTGACGCTTATGTGTTGATTGTCCTTATTATCTGTCTCCCCACCACTAGAATGGGGGCAAGAGCATTACCTGCTTAGCTCCCCACAGAATCCCCGCCTGGCACACAGTACATGCTCGATAAATGGTCTATTGGATTTTTTAAAATTTTGCTTGGACTCCCTTCCCCATGCGGACCGCATCCTGGGCCCCTCTCCTCTATGATACAGTCTAGGATTCAAGCTACTTGCCTTGTTGCTAGACCAGCAGGAGAAATCACAGCAAATGACACATTCAAGAGCCAGATATCTGGGGCTGGCGCCCCCTGGGGTCTGTTAGCCTTCCGGGAGCTGGACCATCTAGAGCTGGGATGGGTCTGGGCATCCACAGCCCCTCCCCAGCCCTGGTTCTGGGGGTCAGGGAGAGCTGGCCTGGGGTGTACTGGGGGCATGTGGACTCCTGCAGGAGGACACGGTGTGCAGGGTTGCTGACTGGCCGTGGCTCTCCTTGCAGAGGAAGGCATCAACCATGAGTGTAAGCTGTGCAACCAGATGTTCGACTCCCCGGCCAAGCTCCTCTGTCACCTCATCGAGCACAGCTTCGAGGGCATGGGCGGCACCTTCAAGTGTCCTGTGTGCTTCACAGGTAAGTGTGCCTGGCGGGGAGCACGTGGGGAGAGGGAAGGGACCCGGGGGCCCGGCCGCTTCAATCCCTGGCCCTCAGCATCTGGCCCAACGTGGCCCCGGAGCTCACGGGGAAGCCCCAAGGGATCTGCAGCCCTATTGCTCCGCCTGCCTCCACACAGAGCTGACCCCAGCCCTTCCCGTCTTCGCTCTCTGCTCTCTCCTCTTCGGCAGCGTGGGTTCCTAGCCCTCCTCCCACCCCTGCACTCAACTGCTACCACGCTTTTTCCCACCCAGCCTTGCCCTTCCTTGCAGTTGGCCCTTCACGGGCCCCAGGCTCGTCTCTGAGCTCTGTCCAGCACCAGTGGGGTTCCCCCTTCGCACACCTCCTGTCTCCCCCTCCTCCCTGGCCTGTCCCAGCCCCTGCTTCATCCGTGCTCCAGGCTGGAGGGGTCAAGGGCAGCTCTGCCGGCCAAGTCCCCAGCCCCCAGACTGGCTGCTGGCCCAGGCGAGTGGCTGTCCCGGCCTGAGGCGAGTCTCAGGGGCTCTGCCGGCCCCCCTCCTGCTGCCCAGATGGCAGCCGGTGTGCGTGGGGGAGGCTGGCCTTCCCCTGCCTCTCCCTGACATCTGTCGTCTGCCACGGCGGGAAGCCCACCCTGGGGAGGGCGCCTGGCAGGAGGGGATCTCTGAAGTGCTCACCTCCCAGACACACAGCTGTTTCAGGGCCACCTCCTGTGTGCACCCAGGGTCCGGACCACATGGAGGATACAGCCACCGGGAGGCTGGGGCTGTGACCTGCTCTGCGACAGGCCCGAGGAAGGGGCTCCGCAGCGGGGGGAGTCCCCGCACGCTCACACCCCTCTGGGGTTCCCAGGAGTCTTGGCACACACTGGTGCCTCTTCCCTCTCAATCCCTCCACCTCAGGAGCCCCCACCCATCTGTTACCATCCCACTCTGTGAGCTGGGTCGGGGGCTGGCACCAAGGGACCTCAGTTGCCAGGTCTGCCCATCCAGGACACGGGGGCCCCTGTGTGGAGATCCGAGGATGCTGACAATCTCAGCAAGATGAGTGATTCCTGTTAATTGAGTGCCTTCCTGTACTAGACACTGTGCTGAGCTTATTTAAATCAAATCTCAGCTCTGCCACCTGCAGAGTGAGACCTGGGACAAGTCACAACGTTCTCAGTGCCTCAGTTTTCTCTTCTATAAAATGGGGATAATAGCAGTGCCCGCCTTACAGGCCTGTGTGTATTCAAGGAGCCCACATTTGGAAGGTATCTGGCAAACGGCGATGATGAAGACGATGACATTCATTGGGCTAATTATGTGCCAGGCCATCTTTTAAGCGTTTTGCAAGTATTAACCCATTTGATCCTCCCAGCCACCCAGTGAACTACATACTTTAGTGATCCTCAATTTTCAGGAAATGAAGCCCAGAGAGGTTAAGTGACTTGTCCAGTGTTGCACAGCCTATAAGTGGCAGAGTTCAACTTCACTGGCTTGAGCCCTCTCTAGCGTGCGCCAACAGTGTTTCCAGTAGCCCATTGTTTGGCCACCATGTCCATGCCTGGGTGATCCCTACGTGGGAGTAGTGTGGAGCAGCTGCTCTGGTTGGCCGGGCCCGTGTCCCCAGTGTCTGGCCCCCTGATGGCCATGTCCATGTCCATGTCCAGTTTTCGTCCAGGCCAACAAGTTGCAGCAGCACATCTTTGCTGTGCACGGACAGGAGGACAAGATCTACGACTGCTCGCAGTGCCCACAGAAGTTCTTCTTCCAGACCGAGCTGCAGGTGAGTGCCCTTGTCCGCTGCACACACCCCTCCTGGGGCTCTCTGGGGCTCCCATTGGCACTGAGGGTCTTGGGGTGAATCCATGATGCTGGGATCTTGTACTCAGCACCACCCCAGCCGCAAAAGCAACAGGCCCTGGACTTGTGCTTGTGGGTCTGGAGCCAGTGGCTGCCCTCCTGGCTGGCTGGTATGGGGTATGGCCTCCTGGCCTCACTGGTCCAGCGTTCTCAGGAGAGCTGGACCATAGCAGCTGAGCCTGGAGCCAGAGTCGGAACGGTTAACATTTGTGCTGTTTCTGTTGCAAGTTCCTTCCCCTCTCAGGGATTTCATTTCCCCACTGGTATTACATGATGATGTTCCACTGAACTTTGGATCTATGGCTGGTGGCCCGTGTGGCTTGCATGGCTGAGTCCTGGGGCCGCGTGTGGCCGGAAGCTGGATCTGGGATCTTGGAACCTCCAACATGCCCAGGAAAGCTAGAAAAGTGAGAGCAATGGATACTGGTTGGACCCCAACTCAGAGGAAGGGATACTTGCCAGTGGTCCTGAGGCTGATGTGGCCCTCAGATGGGGCACCACAGCCCTACAGCTTCCTCAGCCCCCCATCGAGGGCCTG
The DNA here is from genome assembly GCF_964374135.1 of Grampus griseus. Classification (NCBI taxonomy): domain Eukaryota; kingdom Metazoa; phylum Chordata; class Mammalia; order Artiodactyla; family Delphinidae; genus Grampus; species Grampus griseus. Next base: position 24,577,751 of record NC_139013.1, on the reverse strand, counting down.
CAGTAGCTGAGAGGGCCCTTGGGAAAGGAAGCGGCTGTGGTGGGCTTCCCAGGGCTCCTGTAGCCCACTCCCCTTGGCATCCCACGGGCCCCTTCCCACCTGTTACTGGTTTTTGGGGACCCAGATCTGTGTGCAGGTGAAACCACCTTCTCACGCACTGGTTTTTGCAAGAAACTCTTTTAACACTGGAGAGGTGACATGCTGTCACAGAAATACCACACACACACGCCATCAAACACACACTGCACACACAAAGGAAAGTTCCACACACACAGTCCCTATGCATACACACAGAGACATCATTTTCAGAGTACCACCACACACACACAGCATAACACCACACCCCCAAAGAAGTAACACTCAGGCATCCACAGAAGTACCACACGTACACACAGACACGCCGGAATATCACACAGTGAGAATAACACTGTTTTCAGCTGGGATGCGGGTTAGGTTCTGCTGCGGGAACAAACATCCTTTAGCCCTGTCTTCAGGTAACAAGGACTTATCTGTTGCTTGTGTTACGTATCAGGTGGCTGGGGAGGAACTCTGCTCACGACAGTCAGTGACCTGGGCCGATGGCGGGTTCATCTCCTCTCATGTTTGCGTGGTCACCGAAGCAGGGAAGGGAGGGGGTGACGATCGCAGACCGCTCTCAAAGCTTCACTGGGAAGCGACCCACATCTCGCTCCCACGTTGTCTTGGCCAGAGCCCTTCAGGTGGCCATGCCCAATGTCACAGGGGCGAGGGAGGGAATCCCCCAATGACTGGAAGGAGAGGAGAGCTGGCGTTCCTCACAGCCCCACCCCCAAGGACTAGCACACACTATGGCCCACCAGGTGTGTCCGCCCACCCCGTACACCTTGCCTGCACCCCCATGCAGGTGCTGATGCTGCATTCAGCTGCGTGTTTCAGGGCTGCAGCCACAGCAGAGTCATAATGTCGCTGGAGGGCAGCAGTGGTGGCCCTCTTCTGGGACTGAAGGGGTGTAGCCATGCCTGTTGCAGGGTAGCCCGCTTCACTGCGCTATAGCCCATGTGCTCAGCCAGGCCTGGACCCATCCTGTCTGCACGGCTGCTGACAACTTCACCCAGAGGAAGTGAAAACAGGCCCACAGAGGGCACAGGAGGGATTCACCATCCGACAGTCAGGGTCCTGTTCCCATGGGCTGGTCCCGGGCCTGGGCCAGGCAGACAGAGCGGACAGGCCTGGCCTCTGACCTTGAACTGCACCAGGTGGATGGCTGGAAAGCCCATTTCTTTTCACTCTTCGGGCAGCCCCTCTGAGTTCCTGTAAGTCCTGTACCTCTCACACAACGTTCATTCCATCTCAGTGTGGGACAGGATTATGGACCCAGGCCCAGAGAGGGGGTTCTGCTACGAAATGACCACCAGCAAGGTAGTGCCCGCACCCAGGGCCCACTGCTGTCTCCCCATCGATCCACAAACTGAGTGTGAACCTCTGTGCCGAGGCCTGTGAGGGATCAGCTAACTGCCCTCTCATTTGACCAAGGGGACTGGTTCCAGCCCTGATGGGCATCTGTCCAGGAAGCCTTGCTCGTGCACGGGCTATGCACCCTTCACCCTGTCTCCACCTGCCTTACCAGCCTGACCTAGCTACCAAAATGGGCTCCAAGTCCCCAGACAACTGAAGCTTTTTATAGCCCGACATGGCAGGCCGCTTTTAAACGCACGAGCTCATATAAGCTATGATTCACTTCAACTTCGGGCTCGCTCAGCCCTCTGGTCCCCCCACATTGTCCTGGATGCCAAGAGAGGGATGACTGCTCTCCTTGTTGGCTTTGAGGTTTTGCCCAGAGAAACTTCCCAGTCCTGCCTTTTTCAAGCTTCGTCAGCATCCCTGGGCCAGAGGCCTAGCTCGTGATGCACAGGTGTAGGTAGCTGTGGTTTCAAGCCAGATCTTGCTTCGGCTGCACGCACCTGGGGCTGCAGACGTCCCAGACACCAGTATGGTGTGTGTGAGCTGATGATTCCCTGGGTCACCCCATCAACCTTTAAGGCAGATCCTCAGAGGCCAAGAACCTCACTAAATTATAGCCTTAACGAGTCACTATTTTCTGCAATTAATGATTTTAATTACAGACCATTTAAATATGGAAGTATTGTAGCAATGCCAAATCTATGCAAATAATGGCTTTCGTTAAGTAACTTGAGGAACAATTTTCTGGTTTTTTGAGAGAAGGGTTTTTCGGGCCTTGAAAATTTCATCGTCATTACGGTGAAGCTGGGGCTGGCAGACGAGTGGGTTATTTCCCTAGAGTGACATGTGGGGGCTTGGGGGTTGCAACAGGAGACAGGGCCTGGCCCTTGCTGGGGCCTTGAGTGGCTCTCCGGTTTGTATGTCATGTAGGTCCAGTGGGGAGACTCAGGGCAGCTAACGTTTGTAGGCACAAGTGACTCTGGGCTGAGAGGTCTTGAGAAGATGTGAAATTTAAGATTGCTCTCACTGTAGATGCTGACTTCCTGCTGTGGATATAGAGGTAATAGAGGTAGGATTGGGCTCTGGAAGGCTTGGTCTGTGTCAGAGTGATATGCGTGCCTCCAAAGGGAGTGTTCTCTTAAGATGCATTAATAGGAGTTGTCAGAAAGTGGGAGGTGCAGGTCCTGTTTGATTCTGAGTTTACCTGGCTCTGCCCAGAGACTGAGATTAACTTAAAGAACTTTGGACAAACCAGGGCACATTCATTGATTAGGTGCATGAGAGGGAATTCAAGTTGCTCTTTATTTGTTCAAAGCATGTAGATAGAGGGCCCATTATGTACAGACACTAGATCTAGGAACTGACAAGACAGTGGTGAGCGAGACAGAGAAACACCCATAGGGCCTACATTCTGGAGGGATTGATAGACACTTTCCAATAGTGGTCAATGACACGAAGAAAATAAAACCAGGTAATAGGCTAGAGCATAATGGGAGCGAGGTTGGTTACAGCTTGGTGAGTGTGGTCAGGGAGGGCCTCTCTGAGGAGGTGGCATTTGAGCTGAGGTCTGGAAGGTGAGAGGGAGAGAGTGTGTGGAAGAGAGGCGTGAGTGCAAAGGCCCTGTGGCCAGTGCAAGCCAGGTGTGTTGCTGGAACAACAGAAGGTGACAATTGGCTGAAGCACAGTGAGTGGGTGGGGGGTGTGAAGGGGGCCGGTGGGTGGAGGCAAGGTCATGGCAAGGTTCATAGGACAGCAGAGCTCTTTGGATTTTGTCCCCATTGTGATGGGAAACCGCGCATCACAATGGGAAGACATATTATCTGATTTATGTCTTGAACCCAAATTGAGAGACACTGACTGTTAAGAGAATGAAAAGTCCCAGGCAGGGAGCAGATATTTGCAAATCACATATTTGATAAAGGACTTGTATCCGGAGCATATTTTTTTTTTAACTCTCAAAACTTGATAATGAGAGGGGAAATCAACCCAAAAAAAGGAGCAAAAAATTTCAACACTTCACCAAAGAAGACATATAGATGTTCAGCATCGTTAGTAATTAGGGAAGAGCAAATGAAAACCATGACGTAATGCCATTATACACCTAGTAGAATGACTAAAACAAAAGCAAAAAACCGATGAGTGCCAGCCAGGGCATGGAGGTTCAGTTGGAACTCTCCTGCATTGCTGGGGAAATGCAAAAATGGTACAGCCGTGTGGCAAAATAGTTTTTGAGTTTCTTACAACGTTAAACATACAGTTAACCTATGACATAGCAATCCTACTGCTGGGTGTTTATTCCAGAGAACTGAAAACACGCTCATCCAGAAACCTCTATGTGAATGATGGTAGAGCTTTATTTATAATGGCCCCAAACTGGAAACCGCCCCCCCCAGTGGTCCCTTCCCTGGTAAATGAACAGACAGATGTATTTACATTCGTACCATGGACTACTACTTGGCAATAAAATGCAACTGCTCATACAGACAACAACATGCGTGAATGGTAAAGGGCAAGTGAAAGGAGCCAGGCTCAAAAGGCTCCATACTGTGTGGTTCTATGTACATGATGTTCTGGAAAAAGGCAAAACTACTGGAATAGAAAACAGACCAGTAATTGCCAGGGGCTGGGGGTAGGGAGAAGAAATAGGGAAGCCTGAACAAGATTCGTCTAAACACACACACAAATGTGTGTTCGTCTAAACACACACAAAGACATATACACCCCACTCAGCCCAGGCAGGGTGCTAGGCTCCGGGCATGCAGCTTGGTTTCAAGGAGCTTTCAGGGGGCTAGTTCACCAGGAGAAGACTTGGCTGGATTGCCGGGGGAGCGTGGGGACAGTCGTCTTCAAGTGTTTGTTTTTTAATTATTTATTTTATTTATTTATTTTTGGCTGCATTGGGTCTTTGTTGCTGCGCACGGGTTTCTCTAGTTGCGACGAGCAGGGGCTGCTCTTAGTTGCGGTGCACGGGCTTCTCATTGCGGTGGCTTCTCTTGTTGTGGAGCAGGGGGTCCAGGCGCGTGGGCTTCAGTAGTTGTGGCACGTGGGTTCAGTAGTTGTGGTTCGCGGGCTCTAGCGTGCAGGCTCAGTAGTTGTGGCGCACAGGCTTAGTTGCTCCGCGACATGTGGGATCTTCCTGGAGGGAAGCCGTGTCCCACACGTGTTCGAACCCGTGTCCCCTGCATTGGCAGGCGGCTTCTTAACTACTGAGCCACCAGGGAAGCCCTTCAAGTGTTTTAAGCTCTGCTGGGATGAGGGGGTCCTCAGCGTGCTTCCAGTGGCCCCCAGACTTCCGGTAGTGGGCGGAGACTCGGGACGTGGATTTTCTTCTCTGACAGACTCAGGCATCGCTCTCTGGGGTTATAGCTCAAGCAAGATGGGATTTAACTTGTAGGGACACAGGCGTGGCTTTGGATGCCAGGAGCAGGAAGTGTCGAGTTTTCAGCTGTCCAGTTCCCAGGAACCAAGTGCTCTTTGTCAAGGCAGGGACCTTCTGCCTCTGCCCCTTTCTGGCTCGTGTCGTGTTCTCTCTCTGCAGCCTGACTCTCTGGGCTGCTCTATACGAGGAGGAAGGTGGCCAGCACCGCCGCAGCTCCTGTCGTTTCTGCTGAGACAGACACACCTGGGTATTGCAACAGGTGTGTCTTTAGTGTGGGGATGTCGTTACACAAGTAGCCGGCAGCAACACCCAGCTCACCCAGAAATGGTGACTGTGGGTAACAGTCGGCGTGCAGGCAACAGGTTCTAGGTCCCTGGAGTGGGAATCTGATGGTTGCACTCAGGTCAGCTGTCCAGACCTGCTCCAGTGAGCTGTGGCCCTAGGTGGGGCCACTCAATGCCAACCGTCAGGGGAAGGGGAGCATGGCTGGTAGACACCACAGATAGCCACTACGTGGGAAAACTGTCTCCACGTGGAAGAAGTGGAAGGTGGTGAAGTCCCTGTCGGTAGGGGTGTGCAAACAGAGCCCTTGTCTGAAATGCTGCAGAGGGAGAGGCTGCGAGCACAGTCTGTGAGAACGGCTCTGCATTTGAAGCCTTGCTCCATCATTCATCAGCTGTGGGTCTCAGTTTCTTTACCTGTAAAATGGAGTATTAATAGTTTCTACCTCGTGGTCGTGTCATAAAACCCTTGGCACAGTGGGTGGCACGTAGGAGGAGCTTGGTTATTACTAACACCTGCCTGTTTTTATTATCGTTTACTATTATTATTATTAGCATTGTTTTCATTAGTAGTAGTATATTACTAGCATTAGCCATTTTAAGATCAGAAGAGTTTTTAGGGTCCCCTCCATCTGGGGTTTGCTGTGATTTCATGATTTCTGGCCTGAGTTGGAACAAAGTGAGATTCTAAATCCTTCCTTCTGTGGCACCCAGCCAAGTCTCAAGGCCATGGGCACTGGAGGCCCCCAATGGGGCATGGGAGGTGCTGGGTACAGAGCAGTGAGGCAAGGGGGAAAGGGCATGGAGTGGGGGCCAGAGGCTGGGACTTGAAGTCCCCCTTTCTACATGTTTCCAAGCACCTTTGTCCCAGGCCTTTTCTCTGGACCCCGTTTTCCTTAGCTGTGCCCGGGCTCGGTGGAGGGAGGTATGCAGATTTGGTTGGGGATGTGAGACAACCCTGTAAGCCACAGACCGCGAAAATGTCAGGGCTGTTGGCCTTGCATTTCCAGCCTCAGGCCTCAGCAGATGAAGGCCCAGGGCCCTGTGGGCCCCTTGCCAGGGGTTAGCTGACCTGAGGGGAGGGAATGGCTCTGCCTGCCCAGCCCAGCTGTCTTTGAATCCCCGTGGACACCTCTGTGTCCACAGACACTGGCAGGGATGGCATCGCCTTCTCTCCTTCCCAACAGCCTCACTGCATCCCATTCTTCATTATCGCTGAGGGAAGCCATGAGGGGGCACACCGATTCCCAGCCATACGTGGCTGGCCTGTGACAGGCGGACAGGCTCCTCCTGAAACTGGACAAGAAGTAGTTATAACGGCCACCACCCTGGGTGGATCCCTATGTGGGCCAGGTCCTGTCTTAAGCATTTTGTGTGGATTGCCTCAACACAATCCCGTGAAGTAGGCACTCTTATTCCCATTTACAGATATGGAAACTGAGGCTCTCAGAGGTTGAGTGATTTGCCCAGGGTCACCTGCAAATGGCAGAGCCACATGCAAAGCCAAATTGTCTTCGCCACCAAGGCAAACAGAAACCCTCCAAAGTTTAAATGAATTGCCATTATTACGAGCTAATAGATTTAAATGAGACCTGCGGTGCTGAACTATAAAAAGCCTGTGTCAGGGGAACCGGAAACGATTTTAGTAGTTGGGCCAAGCTGGTAGCACAAATAGCGGTAACGGGGGATGCAAAAGAAACTCCTTGCGGGTGGACCCAGGCAGAAGCGCCCTGGGGACCGTTGTGCGGAGCCAGGCCTGTAGCCGTGTTCGTAAGGCTGGAGCTTGAGGCCAGGAACCTGCAACTTTTCTTGCAAGGAGCAAGGGGGTCAGTTCAGCTCAGGTCAGGCTTGGGGAGAGGAAGGATGGGGTCCAGTCGTGGAGACAGGAAGCTCAGAAGACCTCACGCTTCCTGGCGCTGCCACCTTCCCACCTACGGCAGCTTTGCCGGGTGCTGTCACAGGAGGCTGAGCCAGAGAAAGGTCTCTTGGTGGTGGAACGTCTGGCATCCTGCAGACCTCTGTGATGGGGCTGGGCTGGGCGCGGGGAACAGCGGGCCTGCCCCGTGCCCTGGAATCTAGACTCCCTCATCGACAAAGCAAGGGGCCGCAGGAAGCGCGTCCGGAGCCGGCCTGCAGCGGCAAAGCGGCCAGCCTGGCGTTGAGCAGGCGCGTTTAAAGGATTAGCTCACGCTGTTTGCTGTGTGCGCCTAATCACGCCGCTGCCAGCTAAATGATTACAATTGATTAAAAGCAAAGCTAGGTATTCTAACTAGCAACCTGGAGCCCTTCCGATGGGGCAAGCTGGGCCCTGCCGGGAGGAATCCTGGTACCCAGCCAGGGGGAGGTGTCTGTGAGCCAGGGGCATGGTCTGAGCTCCAGGGGCACCCCTCCTTCTTAGCCTTTGTGAACATTTGCTTTGACCCTTTCCCTCGTTCCATTTTCGTTTCACGAACATTTACTGAGTACCTATTCTAGGTGCCATTGCGGGGGCCTGGGCTGCAGCTGTGAACCGGTACACAAGGTCCCTGTTCTCACAGAGCCGATGGTCTACGGGAGACACTGACAATAAGTCAGGAAATACGTGAACGAGGTCGTTTCAGACTGTGGGATTTTGAAAACAGTAAAACACTGCTTTGGGACAGAAAGTGAAGCGTGTCTGTGTGCATGTGTGTCGGGGCAAGGAGGAGGGGGTGTTGGGGGTGAAAAATCAGATCAGGTGGTCAAGGAAGGCTGGCGTTTCAACTGAGTCCTAAAGGTTGAGAAAGAGCCAGTGCAGGGCAGAGCCGGGGGAGCTTCCAGGAAAGGGAACAGCCAGTGCAAAGGCTCAGAGGCACGGACAGATTTGGGGAGTCCAGAGAACAGAGAAGAGGGCGGTCAGGCTGGAGAGGGGTGAGCACCTTCTTGCTTCATTCTTCTGGGTCGTTCTTGTCTTGGCTTCCGGGACGCATGTACCCCTGCTGAGCCTTCTGCTTGAACACCCTTCCCTTCTTCTCGGTCTTCAGGCCCCAGCTCAGGGGGTGCCTTCTCTGAGAAGCCCTCCCTGATTCTCCTTCCTTGGGCTTCTCCAGCCCTGCATTTAACGCCCTGATCCCTTTGCCTATATACAGACTACAACAATTATGTCTGCACCTGGCTTCCCATTCTAATGTGAGTTTCTGGAGGGTGAAGCTTCTTTCTGCTATCCATCCATCCATCCATCCATCCATCCATCCACCGTATGTTTTACCATATTTGTTTTTAGCTCCTAGAAAGTAGGAAACAAAGGAAAGAGAACACAAACCAAGGAAAGGAGTAAAAGAAGGAGAGTTGCAACTGCAGATCCTAGGAGCCCATTTTTAAAATTCCTGGTCCTTATAAGATGGGTAACCAAGGAGCCGGTTTCCTTGCCTCTTTGCACTGCTGCTGTCAGAACCAGCCGGATAATTATAACTAATAATAATTAAAAATTGAAAGCGCTCTAGGCACAAGCTTAGCATTTGACTCTTTGGCTGAGCTTTCCGTGAGCAGCAGTGTCTTCCTCCTTCCTGCTTTAAGGACAGCCCAGTCTGTGCCATCCACCACTGCAGGGAGAGCAGGGCCTGGCTGGGCTTGGCCTGGGGGGGACGAGAGGGAGGTGCCCGGTGACACCCAGCGGTGGCTCTGGGCAGTGAGAACCGACTGCTGGCACTGGAGTCCTCCCCAGATTGCCTCTCCTCCATCGTTTTCTGTTGCAGACACTTGCACCTTTCTGGCCTCAGTTTCCTTGAGTGTACAATGGGGTAGGACCTATTGCCTCAGGTTTTGTGAGGATGGACAGTTCATGGGCGGAAAAGCACTTGGTGAGCACTTGGAATATAAAGCTTCCTGGAGGTAATTACCGTGCTTTTCAGTGTCCTGCCTTCCCCACTAGGTCAGGAAACCAGAGCCCAGCACAGCCTGATTTCCGTTAATCGTGGCAACATGGTGTGGCGTGCCCACACAGCCTGGCTGCAAATCCCAGCCCCGCTACCGAGTGGCTCTGGGACCTTGAGCAAGTCACTGACCCTCTCTGGGCCTCAGCAAATGGAGGGTAATGACAGTGCCTGAAAGGCCGTCAGCTCCGGGTCTGGTAGAGTCCAGGTGTGGCGAGCACCAGCCAGTGTTGTGGTCGCTGCTGCGACCCGTGGGCTTCGGTTCACTCCTTCACGACTCACGCCTTCAGCCTGTCACATGTGGATGTGCTCAGGGCAGCCCACAAGATTTGCTGAGCACCTACTACGTGCCAGGTGTGTGCACGTTCTGGGGACACACAAAGGCCTGTGTCCCTCAAGTGCTGCCTGGAGAGGAATAGGGAACCAATGAGGACGAACGGGCAGAGTACTGATTCCATGTTTGCGGCATAACCTAGTGTAATGTATGCATTAAAGCATAGCATCATAGCAACCATGCGGTGTGCTAAGTCTCACACAACAGGACCGCTGTACACAGCAGAGCCTGCAGCCGGGCCCCACGTGACATCGCAGGAGGCCGGGGCTGTGACCCTTCCTCTCTTTGTCTCCAGGCTTGTCTGTCTGTGTCTCTTAGTTTATTTACCCTTGAGTGGGGCAAGGCCTTTGCTGCTCACAGTAAAACGTATCACCCTCAGCAGCAGCGTCCTGTCTCACCACTGCCACCGCTTGGGGCAGCCGAGCCTCCCAAGGGGCCGTGTGTGCAGGTTTAGGGTCTACGTCTGGAGGAGACTGAGGGGTGGGCAGTGACTCTGCTTCTTGTCCTTCTGAGGCCCAGGCACAGGCCTGAGCCATTCACCCACTGTAGTAAAAGCGAGACAGCTTTCCCCGAGTGTTTGCTGGAGGCCCGATTCCATCTCTTCACGTGCGCAGTCTTTTGAGACCTCACAGTGACGATCTCCATGGCACAGATGGGTAAACTGAGGCTCTCCTCGGTCACACAGCTGCTGGAGTCGCGGGGCTATGAACACACACAGCCTGACACTAGTGTCTGTGTTCTCGGCCTCAGGGCTGGGGCAGTGCACTTGCAGTCGACTCTCAAGCCCTTAAGAGCCAAGGGCAGGCCTCTGGGTGCTGGGTGCTGGGTGCAGGCAGGCCTCACCTCCCAGGAGGGTAAGAGTTCCAGAAGGGGACTCGGAGATCGCCAGGCTCCTGGGGCACGTGGATGTCTTGCTCTGGGTGAGCTGCGGCTGCCGTGGTCACCACAGAGGGGAGCAAGGGAGGGGCGGGCCCTGCAGGAGCCCATGCCTGGCTGTGCTCAGATGCCCTCGCGAGCCCCGGGGCTCTGCCTGCTTGAGCGATGAAGTGTGCGGAGGCCCAGGTGGGGGCTGGGGGGGCTCCTCCCAAGGCCCGGCTCCGGGCAGAGATGGCACTTGGAATCGGCCTCCGGCTGCCCGTCTGCCCATTGGAGCCTGTCACTCATGCCCTAGGGCGGGGGGCCAACGAACTTTAGAGGGGCACCATGCCATCGTGACAGATGGGCATGGGGGCGCTGCCAGGAGCCTGAGGCCGGCAGCCATTGTGTGTGTTGTGAGCCCAGCCCCTCGCCGGCGCTGTCCCAGCCGGGACCAAATGCCTTCAGTTTCTTAGAACAATGATAATACTAAGAGCAGTGGGTGCCGTGTTGGTCCAAGGCTCCCAGAGGTTGGCACTGTACGAAGCCCTGCCCCCCTCATTGACTTAGACACAGAGGCAGCCCGACGTACAGGAAAGACACAGGGCCTTGGGGGCCAGAGGGTGTGAATCTCAGTTGCTTCTTCAAGGTCCCTGTGACCTTGGGACATGTGACCTTCCCCCCGAGACTCACGGTCCTCACCCGGACAGCGGGCCAATGTTGCCTGTCCTGGAGGGTTAATGTGGGGATGCAATGCACTGTTTGTGAAACACGGAACACAGTGCCCGGGCCCAGGAGGGCCTAACGGAGGGGGTGGCGTTGGGGGTAGAATTGATGTGATGTCACCGCCCCAGATGGGAGACTCAATATCACGTCCCACAGCTAGCAAGTGGCAGAGCAGAGCCTGAGGGGCAAAGAAGGGTGGGGGAATAATAATAACAGCAACAACCCCAGGCACTAAGGGGGGGCCCTTTGCATTGATTATCCTGTTTTATCTCACGACAGTCATTTGAGGCCAATGTTGTTGTTCTCTCCATTTTGCAGAGGGGGAGACTGAGGCACACGGGGCAGTGGCAGAGATGAGATTTGAACCCAGGTAGCCTGGCTGTAGAGCCCGAGTGTTGAACTGCTGCCCTGATGCTGTGGGCAGGCTTTTTCCCATCGCAGAGCCCCAAGCGTGTTGAAAATGAGGTCTGCTTTGTCTCTCGATACCGTGGTCTGTCCGCTCAACTTGTTGGGGGTGGGCTGGCTTCCCCCTGCCAGGACGCCAGGGTCTGGGGGGCTGGGGGTGCTTGGCCCCCTCCGGCGGAGAGACCAGAACCGGGTGCTGTCGGCGGGAGCCTGGGCTGCACTCTTTGGTTGAGCAGGAACAATTACTAATGACATTTAGAAAGAAATTAATGATGAGAAATGCAAGTTGGCATTTCAGGAGCGCCAGTCCACAGCCCCACGTCAGCACTCACCGGAGAGGCAAGGGGCTGGGGCCGGGCGTGCAGGGGGAAGGAGGAGGTGGCAGGAATTAATTTTGCTGTGTCAATAATGAATGTGGCCCCACTCGCTCTGCTTCTGGAGTTTAGACAAAATCAAGCACGGACCGACTGGGGCTCATCCAGGGCTGCAGTGAGATTCACTGTGTGCTGTGATATGGGCAAGGGTGGGTAACAGGTTCAGTGGGTGGGCGGGGGACAGCGAAAGGGGAAGGGTAGCCTTAGGACCGAGCCGTTTGAGCTCAACCAGCTCTTACCAGCTGCGTAACTTAGCAAGCTGCTTTGCCTTTCTCTCTCTCTTTTTTTTTTTGGCCACACCACTCGGCTTGCAGGATCTTATTTCCCCAACCAGGGTTTGAACCTGGGCCCTCAGCAGTAAAAGTGCAGAGTCCTAACCACTGGACCGCCAGGAAATTCCCTGCTTTGTCTTTCTGGGCCTCAGTTTCTTCATCAGTAAAATGGGACATCAGTAAAATCGGGACATGTGAAGAGAACGTATGAAGACCAGGCAGCCCAGTTTTGGCACATGACAGGCGCACAGTATATGGTAGCTATTACCCTGTTCCACGGACATGTTTTAAGATGCACAGCTTTTCTCATTGTAACGGCTCTCACATTGGAATGCCTCACTTGTGTGTTATAGTTTAATGGGTCATGTTTTTGTTTGCTTGTTGTCATGCATCAAATACGGAGCATCTTATATTCTCTGGGGTCTGAGAATAGATAAAAGACGGCATTGGTAGGAAGCATGGCAGAGGGTGAGGAGGAAGAAAGATGCTGAAATTGTCTGGGGCAGGGATTGGGTTTCCCAGTGGGAGCATGCCCACCCCTTCCTTCCCGTCAGGTTCTCCAGAATGAGGAAGAGGGGTCCCATCCAGCCTCCCCTCACATAGAAGGGAGAAGACACACACAGGGAAATGTCATTATCATGGTAACGTTGAGCATTTTTACAGTGGAGGTTAAAAACTCCTAGCCCATGACCCTGGGGAGTTTGGAACCTTTAAATGGTTGTCTATGTTTCAAAATGGAGATTTCCTATAATCATAGTGGCTACCGTTAATATAGTGCTTATTACGTGCCAGACGTTGTTCTTAGCACTCTATACATCAAGACACTCTATCCTCACAATGCCTCTATTATTGAGGTAACTGAACTGAGGCACAGAGAGGTTAACTAACTCCCTGAGGCCACAGAGCTAGTCAGTCCTGGGCCTAGGCCACCAGCCCCAGATTCTTTCTCTTTACCACCACATTAAATGGCTAGATTTCTTGATTTTTCTACAAATGAGATCTGGCAGCCCCTGGACCACAGTCCCGCATGGCAACCATCAGCTGCTGTCTTCAGACGCGGGGATGTGAGCTCTGGGTCAGCACCGCCCCCGACCTGGTCGGACGCACGCAGTTCATTACCCACCTGGGCTCTGAGTTTGCGACCCTGTTGCGACACTTCACAGTTTGTAAATAGCATCTTGTTGGGGCCTCAACAACCGGCAACCACTGCAAGTGCTCTTTACTCCCACCATGTTGCAGACCTGAAAACTGAGGCTGGGAAAGGGCGATAAGGCTGGGAGGAGTGGGGCCCAGGGCGGGAGTGGGGAGTGTATTCCACCCATTTGGGTTTGGGTGTTTGAACAGGGAGGCAAGTGGGGCTCCCTGCTCTCCAGCTCAGTGACTGGTCCCCCCAGTGAAACCAGACGTGGATGCACAGGCCAACAGCTGCATCGTCGTGGCACCGTATCAGTCTCCCCACCCTTCCTTCTGAAGCTGCCACATCAAAAATGCGGGGCATCCATGCTTTGGCGTTGACGGTGATGACAAAGACTTGTGATTTGTAGTAATTATGACAATATTAAACATCTGTGTACCATTTTACATATTGTAAACATTTTTACATATGTAACCTGATCTGAAGCCCATAACAAGGCTATGAGGTCAGTATTATTTGTAAATAGGTACTTAGAAAAGTGAAGTGACTTGCCTTGGGTCACATACATATATTAGGTGGCTAAGGCAGGATTTGAACTCCAAAGCTCACTGTATTTCCACCGGTCCTTCTACCCTCCTTCCCGCTTATTTATTCGTGCACTCGTCTTTCCCCTACCATTCACTCATCTGCCACCCATCCACTTATCCACACATTCATTGATTCATCCATCTTTCCATCCATCCATCTACTCGTCCATCCATCATCCACCCACTCATCCACCAACCATTTTCCATCCATCTAGCTACACATCCATCCATCCAGCCATCAGTATTGAGTGTTAAGTGCTGGGAACTACACAGCTTTCATGACACCTCCCTCATGTGCTCTTAATTCCATGCTTAACTGCTACCCATCCCTCCTCCCACCCGACAACTGCTTGTGCTCCCCCCGCCCCCCCCCACACCTCTGATGAGGTGAGTGGGACGGGATGGACTGGGGGATCTAGATGATCCTTTGTTTGCCTCATGGAAACCATCGAGTTCTGGTGGTGGAAGCGAAGGCGCAGGGCAGACCCACTTGGTCAAGGTGGAGCAGGTGTGTGGGCAGTGATGATGCCTAGAGTTTGGTTGGAGGTTGAAGCTGAGTGTGGTTGGAAGCTGAGGGCAGACAAGGCATTGCAGGCTGGGCCACAGTGTTCTTTAGCCCCATAGTGGGCCCAGCTCCCAAGGAGCCCTGCCTTTCTAGGTGGGTAGAGGTCACCCTTAGCCCTTTGCTTTGTACCAGGCTGGATGTCCTCTCTGAATGGACAAGGATGTACGCCCAAGTGTTTTCATAAGAACCTTCGCGATCATTAAATATAATCGGTCTCAGCTGCAGTTTTGATCGCTGGTGCGTGCACACAATTCATCACAGCAAATTAGGTCCGTCTTCAGAACTGGCCCTGCAGCCTGGGGGTCTGTCAGGGACGGGGCTGGGCCATGTGGGCTCCGGAAGCCATTCTGGGGGGGGTGATGAGCCATGTTTTCTGAGGAGGACCCTCAGAATAATCTACCAGGACAGCTCTCCCTCTGCAGGGGTTAATTTTCTAGAAATTTTGAGGATGCAGGAAAGTTTTCTTTTTAGGAAAAATTTGGAAGAAAGAAGAAAAGGATGTGATGGAAGTTTTAAAATATCATTTATAAAACCTGAAAGCACTGGGTTAGCTGAGGGACCAGAACATATGTGTTCTGTATAATTAGTGACCGTGTGACCTAGATTTTCCGGGACGGTCCTGATTTCAAGTATTTTGTCCCAGCTATTGGCTGTTTGTCCTGGATTTTTGGCTTGTGAACTACGATGACTACATGTGGAGCTGAGTTTTCTTATCAAATTTTAATGAATAAATATTTAAAGCTGGAAATGCCTGGAAAGATTTCAGAAAAAATTAAAGGGAAAATTTCCACCCACTTTTTTTCCCAACATGGCGAAATACGTCTGTGGGTATACCTCGTGCATGCTTCCCGTTCCCCCACTGAAGCAGCAGAGGAAACACTTCCGTCCAGCAGGGTTTGAAAACCGTCAAGGCCCCAGTCCTTTGGACTTGGCAGTAATTGCAGGGGAGGCCTCTCTGCCGTGTGGCTCAGGCCCCTGTGCTCAGGGCATAAAGCCCCTGGTTCTAAAGGTCTCGAGAGGTCCTCTGTTCTTCTGTGGCCCTGGGAGCCGTGCCATTGATGATAGCCATAGGCTCGGGCACCGCAGAGGAAAGCCCTGTGCATCACGGAGGTGGAAAAGGCCTTGCAGCCAGTTCTGGCCAGTGATACGTCCCCTGGATGCTGTAGCTCCCACCTGTCCAGCCGAGGCCTCTACACGCCTCATCTCGCTGCTACAGTCTGCAACTTCCAGCTTCCAACTTCCAACCCTAGAACAAGAGACGTGGACTTCCCTGGTGGTCTAGTGGCTAAGACTCTGCACTTCCAATGCAGGGGGCGCGGGTTCGATCCCTGGTTGGGGAACTAAGATCCCAGATGCTGCGTGACCAAAAGAAAAAAAAAAAAAAGATGTCTTCTGTGGAACAAGAGACATGAGGATTACAGTACAGGATTGGCCCTGCACTCAGCTGTAGCACGCGACAGACATTTCATCCTCCCACCTGCCCGCTTACTCTGTAATATCCCACCCAATTTTTTAAAAAATTGTGGGAAAATACACGTACATAAAGTTTACCATCTCAACTATTTTTTAAAAATTAATTAATTTATTTATTTTTGGCTGCATTGGGTCTTTGTTGCTGTGCACGGGCTTTCTCTGGTTGTGGCGAGCGGGGGCTACTCTTCGTTGCGGTGTGCAGGCTTCTCATTGCGGTGGCTTCTCTTGTTGCGGAGCACGGGCTCTAGGCGCGTGGGCTTCAGTAGTTGTGGCTCGTGGGCTCTAGAGCGCAGGCTCAGTAGTTGTGGCACGCGGGCTTCAGTAGTTGTGGCTCGTGGGCCCTAGAGCGCAGGCTCAGTAGTTGTGGCACGTGGGCTTCAGTAGTTGTGGCTCGTGGGCTCTAGAGTGCAGGCTTCAGTAGTTGTGGTGCGTGGGCTTCAGTAGTTGTGGCTCTCAGGCTCTAGAGCGCAGGCTCAGTAGTTGTGGTGCACGGGCTCAGTTGCTCCACAGCATGTGGGATCTTCCCGGACCAGGGCTTGAACCCGTGTTCCCTGCATTGGCAGCCGGATTCCTAGCCACTGCGCCACCAGGGAAGTCCCTTAACCTTTTTTTTTTTTTTTATACTGTTACACTATCTTGCTGAGTTCAGGTGTAAAGAGCCTTGAAATTCTTTTTTTTTTTTTTTTAGATGTTGGGGGTAGGAGTTTTTATTTATTTATTTATTTATTTTTGCTGTATTGGGTCTTCGTTTCTGTGCGAGGGCTTTCTCTAGTTGTGGCAAGCGGGGATCACTCTTCATCGCGGTGCACGGGCCTCTCACTATCGCAGCCTCTCTTGTTGCGGAGCACAGGCTCCAGACGCGCAGGCTCAGCAGTTGTGGCTCACGGGCCTAGTTGCTCCGCGACATGTGGAATCCTCCCAGACCAGGGCTCGAACCTCTGTCCCCTGCATTAGCAGGCAGACCCTCAACCACTGCGCCACCAGGGAAGCCCTCCCTTAACCATTTTTAAGCAGACAGTTCATTGGCACTAAGTACCTTCACCACCATCCACAGATCTTTTCCATCTTCCCAAACAGAAACTGTGTCCCCATGAGCCAGTGACT
Organism: Grampus griseus; assembly: GCF_964374135.1. Taxonomy (NCBI): domain Eukaryota; kingdom Metazoa; phylum Chordata; class Mammalia; order Artiodactyla; family Delphinidae; genus Grampus; species Grampus griseus. The sequence goes on along the minus strand of NC_139013.1, from coordinate 24,560,931 downwards.
CCCCTCCCTCCCACAGCCCCTGGAAACCACCATTCTCCTTCCTGTCTCTCTAGGCATCTCATAGAAGTGAGTCATACAGTCTTTGTCCTTCTGTGACCAGCTCGTTGCACTTAGCACAGTGTCTTCAAAGGATTCCTGGACTTCTAAGGGAAAAGTATAGCATGCCCTGGGCGGGGCCGCGAACATGGAGGGAGAGGGGCAGCCCTGTTTCTTCTCCTCTCCCTGGCCCTGTCAGTGGAGGCTTTGCCTCACTACCATCGCCCGTTGGCTGTCATTTCAGAAATACTGAGTTTTTAGCAAGCGCCGGGCTCTGAGCTGACACAGGGCCTAGCAGAGAATGGAGAGATGAGGTCCCTGCCTGCAGCTCATGGCCTAGTTGAGGGGCAGGGAAGCAGCCTGGTCACTGCAGGTTGAGGAAAGTGCTAGAAGGACACCTGTGCAGGCGAGGAGCTGCACCAAGACAGGGGCCCCTCATCATACGGGCAGGAAGGGCTTTCCCAGGCCATGGCAGTCAGATGCGGAGGAGCCTGGGGAAACTGGGGGGAGCCTCGGGGCAGTGGAGTGGCCGCCAAGAGGGCTGAGTGAGGAAAGAGCTTGGCCTGGGTGGGGAGCTGAGAGAAGGTGGTAGAGGCTGCGGGGCCAGCAGTCGCCGGACCTTATAGGGCTGTCAGGCCTGGGGTCTGGAGCCCGGATTTCTTCTGGGTGTGGTTGGGACCCACTGGAGGTTAAGCAGAGATCTCCCACTTCCCTGCTGCCTGGAAGAGAGAACCTGGGCCATTCCTCTCATGGCACTTTGTACTCTCAGTGTCCCATCGCCATGAAGAGGAAGCCCTGGCTGCAGCCCAGGTTGTCGGCAAGCGGGGGCTTGCAGGGGTGTCCCCCCGGTGGTGTGGGTGAGGGCAGGTTAACCGCACTGTATGGGGAGATGAAAAGCCAAAAATAACAATAACCGAACCCTGAACCACTGTGCAGCGTGTTGTCAGTGTAACGTGTGTGTGTGTGTGTGTGCACGCACGCCTGGGATGTGGGGTGTCCACGAGTGTGCGTGTGATTGTCTGTGAGACTGTGTGTAGGTGCCTATGGACTCTTCACGAGTGTGTGTGCACCTGCGTGCATTTCATTTTGGGGTACCTGTGAGTGCGCCTGTGTGTATGTGTTCGGAACCCAGCGGGGGATTATGCAGAGATTTCCCACTTCCCCTGATGGGTGACCTCGGGGTGTCTGTGAGAGCGTGCATTTGGGGGTGGGCGTAGGTGCGGAGAGAGGAGGAGCCCTGTCATGCCACGCTGCCTCCATAAGTGCCCCCAAGGGCGGTGCCCACACGATGCCTTGCTCTCTCCTTCTCCCCCCGTGAGACACAGCGGGTGATGGGTGGGAGGACTCTCAAGTCCTTTGGAAGAAAGGGAGGCACGAGGGGATTATCATCAAGACTCTTGAGCGAGGTGCTTATGGAAAACTGGCGCTCTTCTCTCTGAGTGGTTGAGGGAGGGGCTACCTGCCCCCCCTCCCCAAGATGGCCATTTTGACGCTCCTGTGTGACCCCAGGGAAGGCGGGTTTCCCAGGTTTGCTAGCACCTGGCGCACCCAGAAACGCTTAGGCTGCATGGTGGGCCCCGCCCTCAAGGCAGCGGTACCCAGGGCCTGGGGGACCACGCTGGCCTCAGCAGAGCTTCATCTTCTATGCTCCATCCTCTTCTCCAGAACGTAACCCTGGAGGGTCCCACATCCCACTCCCTCAGGTGAGGACCCTAAATAATGATGGGCCACGTGCCATCTAATAGCACTGCCCACCCTCCCCCCACCCCGGGCATCAGCCAGTCAGTGTACTGGAAGATATCTCGAGCATCCTGAGGGCCTCGCAAAATACCAGCGGCCTCAAACTGGCAGCCCGTGGGCCACATTTGACCTACAGACATGTTTTCATTGGCTGCATCACGCTTTAAATATGAAATGTTTTATTTTTTTGCGGTACGCGGGCCTCCCACCGCTGCGGCCCCTCCCGCCGCGGAGCACAGGCTCCAGACGCGCAGGCTCAGCGGCCATGGCTCACGGGCCCAGCCGCTCCGCGGCATGTGGGATCTTCCCGGACCGGGGCACGAACCTGTGTCCCCTGCATCGGCAGGCGGACTCTCAACCACTGCGCCACCAGGGAAGCCCTTCCCGCACCATTTTTAATGGAGTTTCAGCACCTCTGCCTCGGTCTCTCCCCAGGCTCTGGTGGCCTGTACGCTTCGGTTCCTGCCCTGCTCTGGCAGGATGGAATCCTATCTTTCAGAGGTCTGACTCAGGCTCTTTGCGGGCAGGGGGCCATGTCTTAATTCATATTTTAGATGAACCCCAGGGTCTGGTTCCAAGCAAGCGCTTGGCTAATGTGTTTAGAATGGACTTCCCAGTGACCCGTGACAGGCCAGTGCAGTGTCCCCACCCCGGAGGGGCCACAATCCACAGCAGGGAACTAACTTGTGGTCGCCTGGCACACCACAGCCCAAACCCTTGATTCTCGGTCCTTTGTCCCAGGTTTGCTGGGCACCCTGTCCCTGAGGGACTCCCATCTCCCTTTGGAGAACCAGCAACAGTGGTGGCCAGATTAACTTGGGACTCGGCGCCAGGCTTGTTGCTGAGGAGGGGCACATCTATAAGCAGCCCTGGAAAGATGTCACCCTCTTCTGCCCGTGACACAGCCGTAAGCCCTCATCTTCCCTCGCACAGCTGCTACCTAAAGTCGAGTCGCTGGCCGGCGATCGGGCCCCTTTGCATTCTGAAGCGCAGATCCCCAGAGTCCTTGGGCCCTCTGGGCGGGTGTTATTAGTTCCCTTGTTTTGTTGGGTGACTCTTAATGGGAGCCTGTTTATGGGCTGAGTCCTAATAGAAGGCTTCGGTTGCCTCCTCATAATCTATTCTCTCGTGGGTTTTATTTCCGAAGCACAGCCGTACAGAACCTGCCCCCTTGGGAGTTTATTGGACTTTTTTTTTTTTCTCACAACAACATTTTCTCCCACATTTTCACTCAAAGGAAGATCTTTTTCCCACTCACGGGACTGGTTGTTGGCCAAGGCCACCTGCTTTGGGCTCTTGGGTCCTGGGTGCTGCTGGGCACTGGTGAGAGGGGTTTACAGGGGGTCGCTGCTTGCCCACCCGGGGTCCTTAGAGCAGCAAGGAGAATGAAAGAGAGCAGACAGTCAGCTCCTTTGGGGACACGTCCAGCAGCAGCAGTCAGGGTCACGCGGCTCTTCCTCACATGGCCCCAGGTGACGAGGTCCCCGAAACTGCTTCTGCTCTGGCTCCTGCCAGAAAGCAGTAGATCCCCCCAAAGCCAACCCGCTGCTCCTTAGAAGCTGGAATCTCCCTCCACGCCAGGAGTTCCGGATGAACTGAGGCTCTCACGTGAGAGACAGACTTCCCCAGCTAAGCGGGTACGACGTTCACTTCCTGCTGCTCTGGACTGGCAGACGACAGCCCGTCTGGCTGTCTGGGAGGCAGGGTCAGGGAAGCCCCACACACGTCCCCACGCGCAGAGGAGCTGCCTCGGCCTCATAGGCTTTGTCCCAGGGCGGTGGGTCACCAGCTTCACTCAGGACCCTCCGATGCCAAGGACGGGTCTCCCTTCCACACAGGCGAACCTGTCCTTGCCCTCTGTGCAAATGGGCAGCCTCCAGCTTGCTTGGTGGGCCCAGGGGGACGTGGGGCGCATACACGTCAGGGCCCGGGTCCCCGGGAGAGCGGCTGCGTCACCGGGCAGGCATTTAGGGGGAACCTCAGCCATCACTCACTCCTAATTTTCATGACGTGCATTAGCGAAATTGTGTTGCGAGTATTCATTCGGTGCTGTTTATGGTGTGCTCTCGAGTGCGCTTACCGTTTGTCAGAAGTGCAAACTAGCGAACATACGAGCCTTTAAGACAGGCCATCTGTTCGTCTTAGACCCTTGGACGATTGTCAAACGCTTCTAAAAATAAGTGCTCACTAGCAGAGAGGGGCTGCCCAGGTGATACACAGCAGAGGGGGAAGCAGGGCCGCCTGCACCTGTATCCTCCCCAAAGGGAAAGATACAGTCGTGTGCTGGGGATGGGTGGGGGCCTGAGAAGGGAGCAGAGGGGGTGAGAGCCTGAGGGCCCTGCCGATAGGCCTTTCTGGCTGGAGGTGTGTGCGTCTCCCTGTTCCTCGCCTCTCGTGTAACTCCGCAGCTCAAGTACTTTCGATGGCTCCCCGTGGCCCAGATTTAAGGGCAAGCTGCCTCGTCTGGCATCGAGGAGCCTCATCAATAAGACCCCCTCCTTCCTTTCCAGGCTTGTCTCCACGGCACATACCCCGTCCTTCTGCCAAGCTGAATTATTCATTGTTCCCCCAACATATGTTGCACTTTTCACATTTCACAGGCAGGAGAGGGCTGTGGTGAAGGGTGGGCTCGGCATACAGACCGCACAGGTGCAGCTCCCGCACCACCATGAACCAGCTGCAGCACCTCCACTCTGTGCCTCAGTTTTCTCATCTGTAAAATAGGGATAATGAGCGTATTTAGTCCCCAGGGCTGTCGTGAGGCTTAAATGAGTTAATATAAGTGAAGAGTTAAGAATGACACAGTGAGCTCACGATGAGTGTTAGCTGTGATCGTTATCAGGATTCTTCACACCTTCAGCCTTTGTCTGGGTGGTCCCATCTCCCTGGAAAGCGAACACACACACACACTAGTGCAAATCCTAACCCGAGCCGTCCTCAAAGGGCAGCTGGGAAGCCAACTTTTTCCTTAAGCTCCCCCCAATCAGAAATGTTCTCCCCACAGTTCCTTTTTTTTATTTTTATTTTATTTATTTATTTGCGGTACGCGGGCCTCTCACTGCTGCGGCCTCTCCCGTTGCGGAGCACAGGCTCCGGACGCGCAGACTCAGCGGCCATGGCTCACGGGCCCAGCCGCTCCGCGGCATGTGGGATCTTCCCGGACTGGGGCACGAACCCACGTCCCCTGCATCGGCAGGTGGACTCTCAACCACTGCACCACCAGGGAAGCCCCCACAGTTCCTTTTTGTGAAATCTCACCCCCTCCTTCAGCCATGAGCTGGTAGCAGGCCAGGATGTGCCTCTCTCTCTCTCTCTCTGTCTGTCTGTCTTCCGGCTAGCACACACAGCCAGGCTCCGTGTTTGTTAAACAAATAAATAACAGAACCTCGCTTAGCCTGAACATGGCTGCAGTGTTAGCCCAAAGGATCTGCCTTTTCCCCTGGAAACGAATCCTCCCGTGGTTAAGGCAGGTTCTTGGACTTGGTCCCTTCTCCTGGAGACTGCTCCTTGTGACACCAGCCTTGTGAGAGCCACTGGGGCTGAAGCCGCCAGGGAGTGGCCTAGCGGTAGGCAGCGGGGAGAAAGGGGATTAACGGCAGCCTCTTTCCCAACCTAGAACCGGAGGGAGGTGATGTGGCGAAGCCAGGTGGGCTCTGCAAATGGGGCTGGGTGAGCAGGGAGGGTGGGATGCTCTGGGTACGGGGGCTGTGTCCCTGTGCCCTTAAGTCTGCCACAGGGAGGTGAGGTCCGGCCCCACGAGGCCTTCTCTCGTGCCCCTTGAGAGTAAGGGGCTGTGAGTCCAGGCCGCCCCCATTCACTGTTGACTGTGAGCTTCTCAAGGGAGAGGCTGGGGCTCCACCTCCGTGTGTCCGGTGCCCGGCTGGGGCCTCCGTGAACCGCTGTGGAAGGGATGAGCGAATGAGTGAATGACGGGATGAGTGCACACCTCCTCCCTCCTCCGCAAAGTCTCCGTGAGGCTCTTCGCCTCACCAGACGTCCCACTGTTCCCTGGGGGGGAGGGAAAGCAGTGAATTGTGGGTACAGAGGTTGTAGCCAGGGGGCTGGTGGGGAGGGGGCAACGAGGGGAGGACCTTTATTAGATGCTGCTGTTCCAGAGATAGCACCATCCAAGGTGCTGCCTTCCCTGGAGCGGTCCTGAGATCTCGCCAGCCCCGGGGACACACAGAAGGAGGAGCTGGCAGAGGGATCAGTCTGTCAGACCTCCAAGAAGCCCCCACTGCAAGCCCCCAAGCGTGTTTGGTGCCATGGGGGTACAAGCAGGGAGCAAACAGCGCCTCGTTCACGGAGCTCCCTGTATCTTGGACACCGTTTATGGCAATGTATGTAGCACTTACTCTTGGCCAGCCTGGGATAAGTCCACACACATTATCTCCTGAGTCCTCAGGGCATCTTAGGAAGTGGGCTCTGTTATTTCTGCCCCACCCCCCCAAGTCCCCAGAGGTCAGGGAACTTGCTCAAGGTCACATGGCTAGTAAGTGGCAGAGCCAGGATTCAAACCCAGGACTCAGCCCATCTCAGCCCATAAGGGCTTGCCCCCTGCCTTGGGATCACTCAGGGCAGTGGCTAGCACAAATGGGGCACTTGCAAAGGACCAGGCGAGGTGCCAGGACTTTAGAGATATTTTGTCATCAGCGTGGCTGGAGCACAGGAGGGGCAGCTAGTAATGACCCGCAGTGCAGAGAAACCCTGTCCAGCCCGTGCCCGTGCATCTCAGGATGTGCAGAGCAGTCTCTCATTGCCTCACAGTCAGTGTTTTCCAGGCCACCAGGCAACCAGCATGTTTAAGCACCACTAGTCTTTTCTCCTTGACTCTATGGTGAGTGGACATCAAAGGGAGACCAAGCAGGGTCCCAGACCAAGGGACAGAACACAAAGCCAAGACCTGGAGAAGAAATCCTGATTGCCGACCGGGGGGGACACACCAGTGTGTGTGTGTGTGTGTGTGTGTGTGTGTGTGTGTGCGTGTGCGTGTGTGCGTGTGGTGTGTATGCATGCCTGTGGCAGGGCATGGAGGTGTGTGGAGCCAGGGATGCCTCCTGGGGCTAGTGAATGGGCCCCCCACCAGAATCTCCAACTGCCCCATGCTAGGGTGTGTCTGTGCTTTGGGAAGGATGGTCCAGCCACAGACTCTGTGATCCTGATGTTCCCTTATTGCCCAACATACACCCTGGCTTCACTCCAAATCCAGGTTATTTTACTGCTGAATTCCTAGCAACAAGTATGGTGGTGTCACCCAGGGATTTAGTAAAGGTTTTCTGAATGAACGAATGAATGAGTGAATGAGTGAACGAACAGCCATGTAAATGAATGTGAGGGTGTGGGATCCTCACCTCAGCCCTCTGCGGATGACTTCCACAGAGACGGTTCACCAGGGCCCCAGCTAGGGCCCGAACTCTCACCCGTCACTCACTGGTATCCCGGGGGCAGATGGCCCAGTGCACCAGGCAGACGTGCTCGGAGCAGGCGCTACCGGAAACCTCCACCAGGAGAGCCGCACTGGCTCTGCCGGGAGAATGGATCTCGGCCGCAAACCCGTGCCACCCACCCACCTTCCGTTCTCCCATTTTATTTTTCTCACCTGCTCCTGGGCCCACACGTGCATCTCCCTGGCAGGCAGAGAGGCCCGTGTGGATGCCAGCACCGCCCCCCCCCCCAACCCAGGGACCTCCCAGTCCTTGCCGGCTGCCACCCCTGCCCCAGCCCCGGCCTTTATGATGCCGGGAAGTGTTCATCTGCGGGGTTGGTAGCATCTTTAAAAACCGATTTTCTTCCTTCTCTGAAGGGACTAAATATAGCACAGGCATAAACAGAGAAATAGACATTAAGCCAAAATGCCCTTGTGAGAACCATGCCGGGTGGAAGGAACTCTCAGAAGACTTGACGAAGCTCCCTCATCCCTCGAACCAACCGCAGCTTCAAGCCTTGGGGGAAGCAGCCATGGGTTTTTAGGGTCATTGAACTGTGCCGCCCGCCAGTGGCTCCGCCGGGAGCTGCTCAGTGCACAGGTATGCTGGCGATGGGTGAGTCCTCGTGACAGTCCCTGCCACCCCCTCTGCCCTTTTCGAGACTGGGCCCTGGGCCTGTGGAGGAGCGGATGCCGTCCTGGCCGAGCACAGGGGCTTCTCAGCCACCCCCATACTTATTGGGTGGCCTTGACCGGGCTCCCTCAGAGCCACCATTCTGCACCCTTAAGCCCACAACCGTCGTTTGGGTGTCTGTGTGCCTCTAGGCATCCCCCCACCCCACGCAGTCAGGCTCCTCGAGGGCCGAGCCCAGCTGGAGTCGTCCCCGCCCTTCCACTGTGTCCGTCCCAGAGCACAGCACCCAGCAGGCATTTCACAGCGCAGTGCTGAATGAATTCTGCTGCCTGGCCCCCTCGGGGCATCAGGTTTCCACGTTTCCATCTGCTGCGACATCCTGGGCTTTTGTTCCTGTAGAGCTTCAGGTAAGGAAGTTTTACCCTCTTTGAGGAAGTTCTTCCTTGAGTCTAACTGAAGACCCGCCAGCTACTGCCCTTTAAGAGAGAATGCCACTGTTGTTTGCACCTGAGAAGTGGCATTTATCCTTGAACTGTCCTAACCAGCAGTCCTAGGTGTAGGTTTCCATCACCAGGATTTCTGTGCGTGGCTGAGCCAGTGTGGACCATGTGTGTCACACCAGCCCTGTTCTTGGCATCTTGGCAAGAGGCTGCTTCATTATCCAGAGAGCCCTGGACATCCGCCTTGTCCCGTGTTGCTGGTGGTTGGTCCTGAGGACTTTGTGAAGATCAGAAATCATCTGGTTTTCTGCTGCTTATGAAACAGAGTCCACATCCAGGGGCCTTCAGGGCTCCCAGCAGTCTTCCCCGTGACCTCTGTGCTGGGATCGCCCCACTGGTGCCTGCATCTGCCGAGCTTACTGCAGCCTCCATACCTTCGTCTATGCTGTGCCCTCCTCTTGGCATGTCCTTTCCCCTTTCCACATACCTACATCCTACCCATATATTTATTCATTTATTTATCCTTCCATTGATTCAAAAACATTTACTCAGTGTCTCGTTGGTGCCAGAGCCTCGGAACCATAATTTGAGAATGAGGAAAGGGCTATACGTGTTTACCTTTCTAATATCCCTCCTCTCCCTCCTCCCCAACCCCCCACAAATCAAGAAGGACCGGACCACACCCGGAGAACCCGGGCCACGTGGCACTGTTAACTCGCTGGCTGTTGGCAGGGTGGGAGAGGGAGACCACCACGTCGTTCCTGGCAGCTGCGCCTGCTGCACCACCGCTGGGCATGGGAGGCCCGGGGGTCCGGTCAGCACAGTGTGCAGCCCTGGGCCAGGTGCTGGGGCCAAGAAAGGAAGTGATGCCCCGCTGCCTGCCACTCAGCAGAGGCGGCCAGGCTGGCCCTCGGGAGGCACATAGGTGTGGGGGCCGTGGGCTGGAGGTTCCTCGAGCAGCTGCAGAGATGGGAAGCGCCGTGTCCCAGAAGTCCCAGAGGACTTCACGAGTAGCATGGTTGGGAGGAGAGAGGAGGCAGGAGCTGAATCAGCAAAGGCTTGGAAGCTAGGAGGGTGGTTTGATGTAGGGTGGGCTCAGCTCCCCGCAGGACTGGCTGGCTGGCCGTGTACAAGTGCAGGGAGAGGTGCCTCGGCGGCAGGGTGGGCGCTCCCATGGAAACCGCCGCATCCCATCTGTGGCCTCAGACAACCTGCCTTGTGCCTCTGGGTCCCTGACAAGCCCACCGAGGTGCCAGGCTGCTGGCAGAGTCTGTGCTCATGTCTGGAGAGTTCAGATGATCCGCAGACTGGGTGCCCACGAGGGCGCAGGGCACTGTGGGAACCCTGCCTTCTCACCCAAGCCCCTGGCTCTCTTGGATTCTAGTTGCCACCCCTCCTGCTTCCTAGCTGGATGTCCTTTGACCCTGTCTGAGCCTCAGTTTCCTCATTTTACCACGTCCTACCTTGTAAGGCTGCTGTGAGGATCGACAGATGTGCCTGCAACCACACATAGCACGTGTGCTTGCCAAACTCTGGCCACGTGGTCCGGAGCCCAAGGAAGGAGGGCAGTAGTGGTTGGTGTACTGTGTTTCGGGAGTCAGCGGGCATCTGCTGTGTGAGGACGGGGCGCTGCCTCTCCCTGGCCGTGAGCTTACCGGAGGGGCTGGTGCCATCGCCGGGAGGCAGCAGCCGTGCCTGCCGTGGGAAGGGGCTGCCACCGGGGCCCTGGGCCGGGGAGCGGGGGTGGTCCCAGGCCTCCCGGCGTGGCTGCGGGCATCCTCTGGTCACCCTGATCGCCCAGACCCGCAGCCTGGGAGAGAGACGCAGCGCCACGCCTGACCCCTGGTGGTCATCGGCAGAGCTGCAGGTGCGGCTCCCAGCCCTGGAGGAGTGGCTGCGCTGGCGGGGCGCCCACTTCTGGGGAGGCTGCTCCCCGTCTCTGGGGGTCCTGTGCTGCCCCCGAGCAGGCCGGGTGGATTTTGTTTCCTTTCTCCAGGTGTCGTGAGGTCGAATACCACCTGAGGCTTTGATGAGATCGGTGTGGATTTGGAACACAGACCACTGAAAAGAAACAAAAAGATTGTGGGCTCTTAGAGGCCAAATCCCACCCCCAGCCCCAGGCCACTAGCTCCCGTGGAAACAGACCTACATTGCTGGCCTGCTCTGGCTGGTGTGAGGGAGGAGATACCGTGGGCTGTGGTGAGAGGGAAGCGTTTGGCCAGAGGGGCCCACCCGGGCCCTGGATTCCCAGGCGGATTCGGACAAACGACACAACAGCCTTCTGGCCAGAGCACCGTCTCACGATGGCACAGGCAGCCCCCTGCCTCGGCCACAGGCACCAAGCCGCCCACTTCCTCAGCATGTCCGTGCCACTCGGGTGTTTCCTGGCTGGAGAACTGCATGGCTCATCTGCTGTCTCCCTGAACTAAGCTCAGAGCAGCTCCCCAGAAGGCCCGAGAAGGAGATCTGGGGGAAGCCTGCAGGCGATCAGATAATTTCCTCCTGATCGTTAGAGCAAAAGGGAGATGGAGAGGTGAACAGGGATTGTTTTTAATTCCCACTACCTCCCCAGCATTTCCCCTCTCTCTTCATATAGCCAGTCCCCACGGTACGACCTGAACGGTCTAAAAACAAAAATTCGTACGGAGCCCAGGTTGGCAGCAACAGGAACCAATCCCCAAGCCCCAAATCAACGTGGCGTCTGGGCAGCTGCGTCCCCGGAGCACTTTTTCCTTGTTGCATTTTGTTTTGTAATAAACGAGATGCTTTTCCGCGGCTCTCGGCGTAAATGCACTGAGTGGGAGGGGACAGGCACGCTCTCCATTCTTCTGCCCTCATGCGTGTCCCTTTTCTTCGCCTTTGCAGAACCACACGATGAGCCAGCACGCACAGTGAGGGACCGCTCGACAGGACACCTCTCCGCAGAAGGCTTGCCGGAGACGCCGTGGGGAGGGCCATTTGAACATTACATCCAATCAAAGTGTCATTTGCAACCCAGATGTAAAACTCTAATGATTTGGCCATGAGGCGCTGCTATTATAAGCAGCTGGAAATGAATATTAATGGCAGAGATTAAAAGTATTCCATGCTCAGTATTTTTTATTGTCCTGCTACAGCTAGTGTGCTTTTAGAGTTTCCGCCGCAGACTACATTTCTAGAGTTAGAGAAACCCGCTTTTTGAGGCTATTGTCCTTTGTTCCTTCATGTATTATATTGATAGTTTTTAAAAAAAAAGAATTAGTGTGATTTTTTTGCTTTGCTTCTTTTTTTTTCTTTGTTTTTCTTTCCCCCCTTTCGGTTAACTACTTTTTAATTGCAATTCTAGGTAATTGTGCATCGTGATGTGATTGCTTGGCTATTGTCTGAATATTTCCTTTTCATTTTTTAATTAAAGACTAATGCTTTGATTGGATTTGCCAGTTCACCGGACAGTGATTAAAACTATGTAATGAATATAATCGGTTTCAGTGCAACTGGATGGTCTGCTTTTAAATGTGACTTAATCTGACTGCAGTAACTAGTACAGTTCAATAAAGGGAATCCATGCGATTAGCATCCGGCTGCTTGGTTCTCTCCTCCGCAGCCCAGGGCTGTGTGAGGGCTGTCGTCACCTACGGGGTGTGTCCCTGTGTGAGTTCCCGTGGATCACACGTGCACGTGGGCACCGGCACACAATGGACCCAGCTCCCGTCGGGTAGGAAGAAGCCTAGTCATCTAATGCACACAAGACTGGATGAGCTGGCACGAGGCACGGAAGTCAGAGTGGGAAGAACCTGTAACTACTCTGATCTTCTCATTTATGGATGGAGAAGCTGAGGCCCAAGGATAAGCGAGCGACTGCACTGAGGCCACGGGATAGGTTGGTAGGGTGGCTCACGTTCATCCACGTCGTCTCTCCCCCTTGGGTGTGGCTTTCCTGGCTGCTGGATGAAGCCGGTCATGTGGTTAACCCTTACCTTGCCAGGACCCCAGGCAGGACCTGGATTCTAGTTGTGGCCAAGGCATGGGGATTGGACAGGAGTTAGGGAGGGCTGCTCAGCCCCATGAGCTCCAGAGCTGGGGGCTGCAGAGTGAGCCAGGCAGGAGCAGCAGTCTCCCAATCACAGAAATCAGTGGGATGTGGAAGCGCTGAGACCAGTGGCTGCAGCCAGGACTCTACTGGGGCAAGCGAGGTGCCTAGGATGCAAAATCTCGGGGGGGGGCCCGCTCTCAGGGGCCCCAAGAATGGACATTTCCTGACACTTTGCACCCTTAGGTGCCTTGCTTGCCTCACCTCCTCTCGGTCCTGCTGGCGCCCCAGGACCGACCCAGCAGACTTAGCCTCCCACATGCTTGTCCTCCCATGCCTCCATCGTGCTGGTGCTCAGCCAACTTGCCAATCAGAGGCCAGGACTTCAGAACCTGCACGGGGAAGCCCTTCCTTGTTAACTTTTCACAAGGGACAGGAAAATCTGTTATTACCCTCTGTAGAGCGGAAATGAAACAGGCAGACAGATTGCACCTAATTATAATGTAATACTAAGTCATGGCGTGGAATTTGGAGCAATTATCCCCAGCATCTTCTGACTCCCATATCAAGGGGCTTCTGTAAGAGTTCCCCTTGCTGCCGCCCCATGTAATGTTCTGACATGGGTGGGGCTGTTGCTTTTTCTAAAGGTATTTTATGCCTGCGAATCTCAGAGTGGACTCCTGCCACTGCTGGACAGAATGCGGGCTCCTACCTCCTGGAAGCCAAAGGTGGTGAACTCCAATTTTTAGTCCTCTAGAGACTTGGCCATTTTAGGGGAAGACCTCAGGGTAGGCATCAGTGTTCCCCAAAGTGTGGCCGGCCACAGGCTGGGGCTGGGGTAGGCTTTCCTGAGTCCACAGCCAAGCCTGTCTTTCAGAAGATGCAGTGACTGTGGGCAGGACCAGCGTGTCCCGGGGGCTTCCCAGATCACCATCTCTGGGCCCTCTCCAGGCCCGATTTATCCCGAACCCCATGGAACCCAGGTGAGTCCTCAGTAAGTACCAATAGAAGATTTGATTTGACAGTTGGTGGCGTAGGGCTAAATTAGTCACTGCCCCCATTAAAAATACAGCGGGGGGTTTAAGAGCTTTTCTCGCCATGTGGGAATCAGCAGCGAAGCCGGCGGATGCCTTGGGTAAGGAGAGAGGCAGCCTAGGGGACCGCGAGGTAATGAGGTTTATGGCAACGACGAGGCAGCCGGGGAACCCCACCGACTCCCCCCTCACCCCTGCCCCATTGTTCTCGGGCTGGCTGTGCCCCTGCTGCTTCAGCTGAGAGCCCCTCGTGACTCTGTGCGGGGAGGGGGCTTGTAGGGGGGACATGGCGGCCCTTCCTGGGACTGGTATTTGTCACCATCAGGAAGTACTGGGTTGGGGGGTAGTGCAGGGCTATAAACCTGTGCTTTGGGGGCCCCCCACTTCTAGTCAAACGGTTTGGAACTGGAATGAGCCACTTTATCTCTCAGTTCTGCAGGATCTCAGAGGGTCCCTGGGAGGCTTCTAGAAAAGGATGCCTACAGGAAAGGAAGGGCTGAGTACAGAGAAAGACCCGGAAGTGGCACGGTGATTGTTAGGAGGACGATGAAGCCAGGCATCCCACATAGGCGTGGCCCCTTTCAGCAGAGGGTGTGATGGAATCAGCCACCAGGAGCTTGGATACTGGAGCAGGGTTCAGCAGTGGGAAGTGGGCGAGGTGACTGGAGGCCTAACTTCATTGGTGCTGGGGTTGCATGTACAAATCATCAGTTTCTAGTGGCTCTGTGGGCTGGAGGAATTTAGCCCAGGCTGAGAAATGGACCAGGTCCCCTGGGCCACAGATCCCTGTCATTGGCTTCCTGCCTAGAGCTTCTGGAAGCAGGTGGATAGGGGTTTTGGTCTCAGTAGAGAAGCTGCCATAGGAAGAACCTTCTCGAGTTGCCCTAGCGATAGAGAGTCGTCCTCCTAAACTCATAGTATGTTTAATATTTAACTTTCCACCTGCTTTTTTATTCCCTTCTAAAGCATGCATTCTTAGGGCTGGGGCCTGCACCTACAGGTGTTCAGTTAATAGGACCAAGACTTTGATCCGTTCATTCATCCATCTGGCAGATACTTACGGAGCTGCTCCTGTGTGCCAGGCACTGCGCAGGGTGCTCGGGATATAGGGATGGATGGGTGATGGGAAGCTCACAGTCACGTGACAGCCAGCTAACAAACAAGCACGCCACTGAACATCCAGCAGCGCACGGTCACGAGTGCTGCGATGGGAAAGGGCCAGACTGTGCGAGATGCATGGGACACCCACCTTAGAGGCAGGGGCACGTCAAGGACGGCCTCGCTGAGGATGTGACTTGTGTTCCGGCCAGAAGATCGAAAGGAACTCTGCAGTCCAAGAGCGGTGGGAAAAGTGCAGGGAACACTAAAGCCCCAAGCCGGAAACGAGCTGGAAGTATCCTTAGGGATCTCTGGTTGTACTAGGTTTCGATTTTAGATGGATTAAAACAAGCCCACAGAAATTCAGAATCTTGTCCAAGGTCACACGATTCAGCATAGAATTGAGACTATAATTTGGGTGTCCTGCCTTCTAGCCTTGGGTGTCTGACTCCCCTCTGTGGTCATCTTCTATTTGTTGTAGGGCAAATTGATTGAATAATAATTATTATTATGAATAAAATGACATACTATGTAGGAAAGACTGCTGGCTCTCCTTCTTTTCCTTAGTCAGTTAACTCTGATTTTTATCTGAGCGCACATTACCTTGGAGAGGAGAAGGGTCAGATAATATACCCTATCTGTCCTAGAAGATGGGCGTGGCCATATTACTACTGGTGGTCATATTGGTTCTGACAATGGGATATAAATAAGGCGGTATGTGTAAATTTTAAGAATTATCCTTAAAGAGAAGAAATGAGCTCATCCACTACTCTTCTTGATGACTGGAATGTAGATGCAATAGCTGGAGCTCCAGAAGCTATTTTGAATCATGAGGTGAAGTGGAAATGGAAGCCATACATGGGTTGAGCAACAATATAGAAGGAATCTGGATCTCCAACAGTGCCAAATGTGTACTAGCTCTGTCCTGCTTCCCAAAAGACTTCTTGATCTTGAGAGAGAAATAAACTTCTCTCTTGTTCAAGCCATTATTATTTGGGTTTTTCTGTTATAGTTGAATCAATTCTTAACTAAAACTAATGGAATACATACATAGATGGCTTCCAAGTAAGAGCAAATTTAGAAGTTTCAGGGAAAGGGTATGGGATGGGTAAAAATATCTGAAGGCTAAGAGATCTACTTCAGTGACATACTATAATCAATATCTATTTGGCTCATAAGTGCATGGGGCTGGGCTGATCTGGGCTGGGCTGGGCTTAGCTTGGCTAATCTGATCTGGGTGTCTGGCTGTGGGTGACTGTGGGATGGCCTTGCTGAGACGACTGAGCTACCTCAGCCCTGCTCTCCATGTTTCATCCTCGGGCAGGGTAGTCTGAGCATGTTCTTCTCATGGCATTGGCCAAGGGCAAGGGCAGAGCAAGTCCAATTGTGCAAGCACTTCCAAGCTTCCACTTGTGAATCATGTTTACTCACATGCCCAATCTTAGACTCAAGGGAAGGGAAATATACCCCACCTGCTGATGGGAAGAGCTGCAAGATTCCAGCACAAAGGGCTGGATTCAGGGAGGGACGGAGAATAGGGGTCATTAATATAACTAATCTGCCACAGAACTGAGAGGCTCCTCTCTCTCCTCCCAAGGCAAAACCTGCTGGTACTTATTAGGTACCATGACCACAGCTTAGGAAACGAACAAACCGAGGTGGTCCACCTTAGTCTTGATGGGTTGGACCTGGCCTTTGGAGAAGAGAGAGGCACCTGCAAAGGACTGATCACCCAAATGCTTGTTAGCAAGTTCACAGGGCCACTAGTTTTACAATTTACAGTTGATTTTGGTTTACTCAGGCTTGCCCGGAGAGTGAGCAAAGATGGCTGGCATGCTCAATTTCTAAGAAGGGGAGAAAACTCCCACCAATTAGCAAAAGCCAAACATTTACAACTTTGCCTTGCCTGGCCTCTCTCCAGAAGTACCAAGTAGGGTGTAGTTTGCCATGTACACCCCTGGCTGTGTCCTTCTTCCATGCCTTCACCCGGGATGCTCCTTTTCCTAAAATGCCCTTCCCTTCTTTTTTACCTGGTTAGCTTCTACTTTTAAGCTCAGTTCAGGTGTCTAATTTTCAGGGCCAAGACCTGGGTGAGGTGAGTGAAGCACCCGCCTTGGGTACAAAATCTAAGGGGGAACCAAAAAGCTCAGTAATCAAGATAAACAATATTCAACGCAATATATTTTTTAAAAAATCAAATTGGCAAACTATAGCCAGCAGGCTGGCAACCTGTTTTTAAAAAAGCTTTATTGGAACAGGGCTGGGATTAGGGTGAGGCAATGAGGCAGAACTGTGCACATGTAGCACTGGATCCTGTCATTATTAAAAATTTTGCTACTTTGTTCATTGTGAACTTTTTGCATTAATTTTGATTTTTTAAAAATCATTGCATTAGGGACTTCCATGGTGGTCCAGTGGTTAAGAATCCGCCTTCAAATGCAGGGGACACGGGTTTGATCCCTGGTCGGGGAACTAAGATCCCACAAGCTGCAGGGCAACTAAGCCCATGCGCTGCAACTACTGAGCCCATGCCACAACTAGAGAGCCTGCATGCTGCAGCTACAGAGCCCATGCGCTCTGGAGCCTGCATGCCCCAACTAGAGAGAAGCCCATGCACCGCAATGAAAGATCCCTGCTGCAAAAACTAAGACCCAATGCAGCCAAAAATAAATAAGTAAATATTAAATTAACAAAACAGAAATTAAACAAGTCTCTAAAAAAACAAACAAACAAACAAAAAAACAGGGCTTCCCTGGTGGTGCAGTGGTTAAGAATCTGCCTGCCAATGCAGGGGAGATGGGTTCAAGCCCTGGTCTGGGAAGATCCCACAAGCCGCGGAGCAGCTAAGCCCGTGCGCCACAACTACTGAGACCCGTGTGCCTAGACCCCGTGCTCCACAACAAGAGAAGCCACCACAATGAGAAGCCCATGCACCACAATGAAGAGTAGCCCCTGCTTGCCACAACTAGAGAAAAACCCACGGGCAGCAGTGAAGGCCAACGCAGCCAAAAATAAATTTTAAAAAACCAAAAAACCAAAAAAACCCCCCACTGCATTAAAGCATTATTCTGAGTTTTTGCCATTCACTTAAATTTTGTGCCCAAGGCAAGGGTTTCACTCATTTCACCCTAGTCATGGCCTTGTTCATCCTCCAAGCAACCTACTCTGACCTGCACAGGAAAAATGCTCTGATAATAACAACTCTGATAATAGTTGGCATATAAGTCTGTTACTGGACAGCTATACACTTTTATAACCGTCTGTCTCTGGGACTGTGTATCAGTCAGGATAGGTTAGGTTATGGTGCAGTAACAAAAAGTTCCCAAATTGTAGTGGCTTAACACAATAACGATTTATTTCTCACTCATATTACATAGTCATCCTTCATTGTAGTCATTTGGGAAGTCAGGCTCAGAGAGCAGACTACCATAAATGTGGTCAGTAACCAAGCCAGAGAGAAATAGCGAACTTGGGAGGGTCTCACGCTGGCAATTTTAATCCTCTTGCCTGGGAGTCACACACTTACACACACACACACACACACACACAGCACTTTAACTCACAACTCATTGGCCAGCAATTGTGACATGGCCCCACCCCATGACGAGGAGCCAGGAAGTGCAATTCTGCCATGTGCCTGGAATAACTAAAAACTGGCAAGGTTTGGCTACTTGCACTAATGACTATCACCACAGACCGTCTTCACTGCCTCTCCACCAATCCCTGACTATAATCTCTTCAAGGGCAGAGCCTGACTCTTAGCAAATCTGGTTATATCCAGCACCTCTGCACAGTGTCTTCAGCAGATAAATATTTACTGAATGTATACAGAAATTGAGTAGAAAGTGAATAAATGACAATTAAGAAGGTCCAGGGGAAGATAAGCATGTATATGAAGACACCTTGTAGCTTAAAAGCTGTGGAGTCAAGCAAGGCACTTAACTTCTCTGTGCACCTGTGTTTTCATAAGTAAAATAGGAAGAAGAATAATAAATAGTGCTTATCTCATGAAGTTGTTGTGAAGTTGAAATGAGATAAAAATTATGATGTTAAACAACAATATCTAAGCATTCACTATGCACCTGGCATTATTCCGAGCACCATACAGGTATTAACCCTTTCAATCCACACAACAACATTATCAGGTGGGTACTGTTATCCCCTTCTTACAGACGAAGAAACCAAGGCAGAGAGAGAGGCTAACTTGCTCACCCTCCAATTTTAACTCAGGCAGTCTAGCTCCAGAGCCCTTTTCTCAGTGCCCCCAGAAGCACTTTTGAGCAGAGCAAATTGGAAATGGTGGCTCCTGATGCTCGCATCACTAGGGCTGATTCCAGGTGTTGGTCCTCCAGGGTCGGCCTTTACCTGGAGAGACCTCATGGCCGGGTGGGAGCCAGGACTTGGGTGGTCCTGGAAAGCCTGGGGTCGGCAGCAGCCCAGCCTCTGACCTGAGTGGCGGAGGCAGCGGCTCGGCCCGCCCCCTCCCTCCCCTGAGCCCTGATTGGCCTGACTCAGCGCCGGCCCCGCCCACCCGGCGCCCAGCGAGAGCCGCTGGCTGAGCTCGGGCGAGCTGCGAGGTGTGAACTTATTTGTGGAGTTATTAATTACTGAAGCGCGCAAACCGTGCTTCTGTGCATAAAAATATGTTTGAGCAGTTTCTACTTAAACTTTAAAGAGAACGTTAATCAATTTTATTTTAACAAAATGACCTTAAGCAGGGGAAAAAAATTGGTGTTATTTGCCCAAACAGGCAAATTAATTTCTCTCTCTTGAGAAATCTGATAAGTTTCCAGAAATAGCTATGCATAATTTACACCTGCCCTGGCCGCTCCTAGTTTAACGCCAAGCCCAGTCACGGGCCCTACCCAGCCCCAGTCCCAGAAAGAACTGAAAACAGAGGTCCTTGCAAAGGCCCTGTCACTCCCGTGCCGGGTCCCCTACTGCTCCTCAGTCCACCCCGCCCACGACCTTGGGAAACAGATGCTGCAGGGAAGGAGCAATGTAACCTCTGAGAGGCCAGCCCAGCCTGGGTCAAGGTCCCTGGGCAGCGGGATCAGCTGCCCAGTATTAGGGCCTGGGGTTTCTCGGGAGGCCTAGAGAGGCTCTCCAGCAGATAACCATCCCCCCAGTTTTCGGGCTCCTTTCTGAGCCACAGGACCTGCAGGTGCCAGCTTAATCCTGCCTGCTTCTGGCCTCCCACACTTGAGGGATTTCCAGCATGGCGGGTTCCAGAACTCTGAGCAGAGCCTGTACCACCTTCCAAATCCTCTGCCCTCTGGCTCTCAAGCTCCACACCCAGAGGCCACACCCCCAGAGACCCTGTTGGGCTTCCCTTGGCGCTGGGGCTGGGGGGGCACCCACAGTCATCTACCTGGACTATGGGGCTTAGAGGCAGGGCCTGGGGGCTGCTGGAGCCGTGGTCAGTGATTTTGGCCAAACCATTCAACCCCCCTGGACCTGGGTTGCCCCATATGTGTATGGAGTTTGTGCTACCCTTGCCTCCATCAGGCTGCTGTGGGGAGGGAATAAGTATCCTAGGATAACGTCAACTCCAAGAGGGCAGAGTTTTGAGCCATAAAAAAATGAAATAATGCCATTTATAGCTACGTGGGTGGACCTAGAGATTATCATACTAAGGGAAGAAAGTCAGAAAGAGAAAGACAAATACCATATGATATCACTTATATGTGGAATCTAAAATATGACACAAATGAACTTATCTATGGAACAGAAACAGACTCACAAACATAGGGAACAGACTTGTGGTTGCCAAGGGGGAGGTAGGGCATGGGAGGATTGGATTAGGAGTTTGGGACTAGCAGATTAAAACTAGTATATATAAAATGGATAAATAACAAGGTCCTATTGTATAGCACAGGGAACTATATTTAGTATCCGGCAATAAACTATAAAGGAAAAGAAAAAAAAAGAGGGCAGAATTTTGCCTTTTTGTCTCTGCTGTATCCCCAGCACCTAGAACAGTGCCAGAACATAGTAGATGCTCAATAAATATGTAGACTAAATGAACAGTTGTTGAATAAATGAATGGATGAAAAGTGCTGAACACAGTAGCTCTTCCACTATTATTACTACTAGCATAATTGTAGTAGGTTTTTAAATTTTTCCAAATATAAAATTAGGTCACAATACAGATGATTGTTTTTCAAAGTGCATTTGCCCATTAGCTACCCTCACCGCCCCTGGAGATTCTGACAGGATCAACTGGGGTGAAGAGTTCCTTTCCTCCTCTCCCTGTGAAATCACTATTTGCCTCCAGTAAATGATCTATACATATTTGTTGAATGAGTGCCTAAGAGCCCATATCAGGAGCCACAGACTCAGGGCAGGCAGGCCAGCTGAATGAGTGAAGGGGGCTGAGGGAGAGGGCGCTGGATGTGGTGGCGGGCAGTAAATGCCCATCTCAAAGAGGTCCAGCTCCTTGCTGCCGTGAGAACGTAGACCCAGGTTGCCAGATCTTCCAATTTTTCAAGAGGAGGAAATCCAGATTTTATTGTGAAAAGTTCCAATTTTTTAGTCCTGGTAATTACTTCAGAGTTTAATTTAAAAAAAAAACCCAAAACGCAAAACAAAAAACACGTGTGCTAAGGAAAACACTTCCGAGGGCTATGTTTGGCCATGGGGCCACCAGTTAGACGTCTCTTGAGAGCATGTGAGAGAACGCTATAGGGGCTGGAATTTTGGGCACCAAATGAAAGAGAGGGGGCCTGTGACTCACCCCATTTTGAATCACAGAGAGACTGAGCAGAGGAGCTGAGGAACCCAGTGGAGGCTGAGGGAAGCTAGACCCTCCCCCAAGTTGTGGGCTGGAGGCGGAAGTGGGAGCGCCCACGGGGCCCACCCTCCCACACCCCCCATCCCCCCGCTTCTCTTCTCGTGGGAGGGATTTGTCTGTTTTACTTTCTATCAGTAGAGCTGGATCCTCGGGCTCTCTATACCTCAGTTTCCTCATCTGTAAAATGGGGATAAAAAATCAAGCTCTCTTGGAGTGGTGAGAATTTGATGAGATGACATAGCAGGCATTTATTAGCACAGTTCCTGCTGCCACCTGTAAGGTACACCCATAGACCAGGTGGTCATCCCACTCCTGCAGACAGGCTGGGGCTCCAGGCCACCAAGAAGGCTCTCCGAGAAGGAGAGAAGCCATATGGAAACCAGTTTCTATCCTTGAACTTCTTAGGGGTGCTGCTGCTACTGATTTGTAATGGATAACCCCAGAAATAGAGGGGATTTCAGAGTTCTGGGATGGTAATCGCTGCATCGTCATAGCAGACGTGGATTGGGGCCTTGCTGTGTGTATCTCATGCAGGGCAACAAGCACCAGGCTGGGAGTGCACACTCTTCTCTGCTGGAGTGCCCTGTGTGACCTGGGGCAAGCCCCTTCCCTACTCTGGGTCTCAGTTTCCTCATCTGTGAAGTGAAAGTGTTGAATCCGAAGCTCTCCAAGCTGATCTTGGCTTTAGAACTTCCTATGTTTATGGGGCTTTCTTGGGAGGCCTGGGACCTGGGACAGGGCACAAGGATGGCTTCTGAATCTGTAAATGGGGACAAGGATGCCTGCACCCTGGACCGCAGAGAGGATCTGAGGACACGCTGCATTGGGAAGTACTTTGGTGGCATGTCAAACACCTGGGGGACAGTTTTATTAGCTGATGGTTCTTAGAGTCCCATAGAAAGCAGGGAAGAAAATCAGCTCTGAGAATATGAGGAGGAAAATATCTTGGTTCTTCCGTCTTTTTAACAAAGTAGAGCTCTGGTTTACCCCTGGCATGAGGACTTCCTGCTCTGGCAGCCTGAGGGCTCCCGGCTCTGCCCTGTACCCTGGCTTCCCTGTCCCCGGGCACCATGGGCTTGTGCTGCTTTCTGGTATCTCTGTAATAGCATTCTTCCCTCTCCTGGGCTTGAGCAGTCCTATAGCTCCTTCAGGGCTTAACTCCAGCGCCACCATCTGACCTCCCCTCCGGCACTTGCTGGGTTTGCCCTGACTCACAACACCCAGCACAAGGCAAGGCACAAAGGTGCTGTTTGCTGAATTCAGAGTCCTGACGTTCCCAGACAGTTACTTCTCATTATTTTCATTCTCATTTTACAGCAAGGGAAACTGGGGCTCAGCTATAATAGCTAGTGAGTGGTAAAGCCAAGATGTGAAAACAGGTGATCTGTCTGTAAGGCTGGACTCTAGCCAGAGAAGGCCTGTGGCTGCTTAAAACAAAATATTCAACTTAAAAAGTTATTAAATAATAATAGAAAAACAGTTTAAAGTATTCAGATGTATATAAAAACATCAACCATTCCTCCTGCACACACTCCTTTTTTCCAGCCTCATTCCTCCAGAGATAGTCTGTGCACATGAAAGCATACGTTTGTATATATCTCTCTCCTTTCTTTCACAAAAATATGTTATTGGGCACATTGTTCCGTAACTCACTTTTCATTCCTTTATCAATGCACTGTTCCCTTCTCCCCATGTTAGCACACGGAGATCTCATGCTTTTCGGGATCGGGGCGGAGTTTTTCTATTACAAATTCAATTTCCTAAATAGTTATAAGCTATATACATGGCTGTTCAAATGATCTGCTTCATGTTGGGTGAGTTGTGGTAGTCTGTGTTTTTAAAGGATTTGTGTATTTCATCTAATTTGTGAAATTAGTATTTCCTTACTGTGCTTTTGATGTCTGCAGGGTCTGAAGTGATATCCCCTATTTTATTCTGGATCTTGGTACTCTGTGTCTTCTTTTCTTCTTTTTCAGTCTTATTAGAGGTTCATCAATTTTACTGATATTTCCCCCCAAGATCCTATTCTTTGTCTCATTATTTTTTCTGTTATTTTACCTATTTTCTATTTCATTCACTTCTGCTCTTTATTATTCCCTTCTTCTGCTTGCTTTGGATTTATCTTGCTCTTGTTTTTCTAGGTTGTTGAGGTGGAAGCTTAGATGATTGGTCTGAGACTAAGTATACACATTTAGTGGTATAAATTTCCTTCTCAGTACTGCTTTGGCTGTGTCCCAAAATATTTGATATGTTGTATTTTCATTTTCATTCCACTCAGTGTATTTTTAAAAATTTCTCTTGAGATTTTTCTCTTTGACCCATGGATTACTTAGAAGTGTTGTTTAATTTCCAAGTGTTTGGTGATTTTTCTGTTACTGATTTCCAGTGTGATTCCATTGAGGTTGGAGAACACACTCTGTGATTTAAGTTCGTTTAAATTTGTTGAGTTCTTTTTATGGCCCATAACATGGTCTATCATGGTATAAATTCCATGGGCATATAAAAGAATGTGTATTCTGTTGTCATTGAGTGGAGTGTTTTATAAATGTCTATTAGATCGTGTTGGTTGATGGTATTGTTGAGTTCTATATTTTTGCTGATTTTCTGTCTAGTTGCTATATCAGTTGTTCAGAGAAGGCTATTGAAGTATCCAAATATAATTGTGGATGTGTCTGTTTTTAAAATTTCAATTCAATTAGTTTTTGCTACACATATTTTGACACTCTACTTTTTGGTCCATACATATTTGAAACTGCTGTGTCTTCTGAGTGGGTCAACCCTTATAGCATTATGTAATATCTTTCTTTGTTCCTGGTAGTTTTCTTTGCTTTAAAGTCTACTTTACCTAATATAATGTAACCACTTATGTTTTCTTTTGATTATGTTTGCTTAATATATATATTTCCATTCTTTATTTTCAGCCTGCTTATAACATTATATTTGAAGTGAGTTTCTTATAGATAGCATGTAGTTGGATCATCTACCCTGCCAATCTCTGTCTTATAATTGATGTATTAGACCATTTACACTTAATGTAATTATTTACATGTTAGGGCTCACTTTGGCCATTTTATTTTTTGTTTTCTGTTTGTTCTCTCTGTTTTCCATTTCTGATTTCTTTTTTACTATTTTATTTTGCTAAATTTGGGATTTTTTTTTAGCCAAGTATTAATAGTTTTTGGCCCTACTTTTTTTCTCTTCTTTTTTCAGGATTCTGATGACACTAATGTTAGAATTTTTGTTAAAGTCCCATAGATCCCTAATGCTTTGTTCATTTTTTCCCCCAGTTTATTTGTTCTCTTTTATTCAGATTAAATAATTTCTATTATTCTACCTTCTGGTTCACTGATTTTTCCCCTGTCCTTTCCTTTCTGCTGTTGAGCCCATCAATTGGGTGTTTTATTTCACTTACTGTATTTTTCAGTTCTAAAATTTCCATTTGATTCTTCTTTGTATCTTCTATTTCTTTGTTGAGACTTTTTTCTTTCATTTGTTTCAAGCAGGTTTGTTAAAGCATTTTTATGCTCATTAAATCATTTTTATGATGGTTGCTTTAAAATCTTTGTCAGATAATGCTAACATCTCTGTCATCTCAATTTTCTATTGATTGTCAATTTTCATTCTGTTTGCTATCCTCCTAGTTCCTGGTAAGACATCTTATTCTTTATTGAAACTTTCACATTTTGTATATTATGTAATGAGACGCTGGATCTTAACTTAAACTTTCTTTTTTAGCTGTCTTCCCCTGGTACTGCCCCAGCAGCAGAAGGTGGTGGTGGTGATACCTCATTAATATCAGGAGTGGAATTTCAAGTTCCCCACTCAGCCTCCATTGGTACCTGAGGAGGGAGGTTTCTTATTACAGCTGGGCGGAGGTGGAGTTCTGACTCTCCACTAGGTCTCCAATGATACCTCTCTGAATGGGAAGGGGAGGAATGCCTCATTACTGCTCCTGTCGTGGCCTCACTGATCCCACGGAAGGTTGGTTGGCCTTGTTACTACTGGGCAGGGGCACAAGGCCTGCCTCTTCACTAGGCCTCCTCTGATACCACCCTGGTGGGCAGGGAAGGAGTGAAGTGTCTCACTACTGCTGGCTGGGCAGTGGAAGTCCAGGCTCCCCTGGCACAGTGGAGTGGGAAAAGGGTCTTGTTACCAAACTGCAAGATTGAAAATCCATCTTCCTACTTGGTTTCTCGGCTTCCCCACCATGGTGGTGAGCACTGGGGAACGTCATTACAGACTGTTGAGGGTGGAACATTAGGGTCCCTAGACTGTGGGGATGGAGCCACAGTTTTTTCTATGGTGTTTGTCTGGGGTAGAATGGCTATTGTCTAGAAGCTTTCTGTCTTGGCAGGCTTCCCCTTTACTGATTCTTCAGCTAAAGAAGTCAGGCCTTTGTTGGGTGGATTTTTTTGTCTGTGCCCATTGGTGTTTCCAAGTCTGGAATATATGAAGCAAAAATGAAATTGCACTCCTTTCTCAGATGAGACTCAAACCCAGCCAAAACTCAGACTGGGACTTGAACCCACAATCCCTGTCTTAGGAGGGGACTCAAATCTACTGTCTTTTAATTGAAACCACTCACCTGGTGTCAGGACTTACTGAAGCTCAGGTTCTTTTGTCTCTTCACAGAAAGAATTCAGTGAGAGGCCAAATGATAGGCAAAGAGTGAGTTTATTAGCATAGGACACTTGTGAGAGATACAAGTGGGTTGGCAAGGGAGCACAGTCCCAAGAACAAAGAGGGCTACTTTTTATAATCAAAGAAAAAGTGGGGAGGGGAGAAGACCACCTTCTTCCTCATTTTTGGGTAGACGTCAAGGTTACCTCATTAGTTCCTCCTTTGACTCTATGTGGTCTAGCCGAGACTGTCATGGCACTATTTAAATCGTATGTATATTAGAAGAATGGTGGTGACGTATACTATAATATGGTAATTCATGTCAGGTTTCAATATAATGTCCTCTTTCACCTAGTTTCTTTCCCCTTCCACCTATATTACTGTCTTGGCTACATGCAGAAATACTACTCTTCAAGGACCATTAACTCCCTGAGTTCATGTAACAAGATTCAGACCCCATATCTATTGTTTTGTGTTTTAACCATCTGGGTTTGTGGCTGGAATGTTCCTGGCACTTGAATGAGCCTGGTCTTCCTTCAAGGTAGTGTAGATTGTTGCTCGGTTACTGGATTCTTTTCTTGAGTGGTCATTAGTTTACAACAGCCTCCCAAACTCCCTTAAAATTCCCTTTCTGTCTTTAATCCCCTAGTGCAGGGGTCCCCAACCCCCGAGCCGCAGACCAGTACCGGTCCATGGCCTGTTAGGAACTGAGCCACACAGCAGGAGGTGAGCAGCGGGGAAGCAAGCGAAGCTTCATCTGTATTTACAGCCGCTCGCGCTCGCCATCGCTCGCATTACCTCCTGAGCTCCGCCTCCTGTCAGATCAGCTGTGGCATTAGATTCTTATAGGAGCGCGAACCCTACTGTGAACTGAGCATAGGAGGGATCTGGGTTGCCTGCCCCTTATGAGAATCTAATGCCTGATGATCTGAGGCGGAGCTGAGGCAGTGATGCTAGCGCTGGGGAGTGGCTCTAAATACAGATTATCATTAGCAGAGAGGTTTGACTGCACAGAGACCATAATAAATCAGTTGCTTGCAGACTCATATCAAAACCCTATCAGCGAGTGCCAAGTGAAAACGAGCTCAGGGCTCCCACTGATTCTGCATTATGGTGAGTTGTATAATTATTTCATTATATATTACAATGGAATAAGAATAGAAATAAACTGCACAATAAATGTAATGCGCTTGCCTCATACCGAAACCATCCCCCCCACCCCAGTTTGTGCAAAAATTGTCTTCCACGAAACCAGTCCCTGGAGCCAAAAAGGTTGGGGACTGCTGCCCTAGTGGGATTTCTAAACGAACTATTTAATTATCCTACTCTACCCGTATCAAAAAGAAAACTCAGAGAATCCATCATCACGTTGTTCCTCGGGTCCTGAGCTTCTCAGCCACTTCTCCACACTTCTTCACCTTTCTGAGTCTTCACATTTTTAAAAATGCGTAAGTGTTCAGGGTTTTTAGTTGAACTTAGAATGAGAAACGGGGGGAAAATGTCTGTTCCACTGTGCTGGAAGTGGAAATCCCTCCAGATCGTTTTCTTTTATAATGGCCACGATGGATCCCATTAGATAAACAGATCATCATTGACTGAACCTATTCCTTGTTGCTGGGCATTTACTTTGTTTCCAGCCTTTGTGTTATAAACAATGTTGCAATGAACATTTTATATGTAGGTCTTTGTGCTTTGGTGTGAGCATATAACAATTCCAGAATTTGTTGACTGAGCAGATTGGATTTCACTTAGCAAGTTGGTTCTTGTGGTAGAAGATTTTGGTGGTGAAGCACATGGAGGAACAGTAAGAGAACAATGCGGGAGGGCGAGTTGGACTGGGACTGACCAGAGGGAGCACGTGACAGGCCCAGACCAGGAAACATCCCCCAATTTATGTCAGCAGTGTTGCCCAGGTCCCTGGAAAATTTTCAACTGGCCTTGGCCTAGCCTGGTCCTGCTGTCCAGGAGGCTCCTCCCTCTGACTGCCATCTTTGGAGGGCTAGTCCCTGAGGCCAGTTTGGGAGAAATTGCACCCTTGTCTCCACTGGCTGATCCTGCCCTGCAGGGACGGCCCTGGTAAGGCTCAGGGGCGCCTCCTGTGCCTCGTTCCCATTGTGATGGAGTTCCCCTGGCTGTACCACGCAGTACACAGCACGCTTTCTACACATCAGCTCATTTGGGGCTCCCTACCAGGCGGGAAGGCAGGTTCAGCCAGGTGTAGTGTCTGGTCTAAGGTCACACAACAGTGAGCGGCAGATGCAGAACTCAGTCCTGGGTGGCCTGGTTCTGAAGCCTGAAATCAGTGGAGGAGCCTGGGGTCCAAAGTGACATTCTAGAATAGGCATATAGGAAAATGTGACCAGTATTTACAATAGCCAGGATATGGAAGCAACCTAAATGTCCATCGACAGATGAATGGATAAAGATGATGTGGCACATATATACAATGGAATATTACTCAGCCATAAAAAGAAACGAAATTGAGTTGTTTGTAGTGAGGTGGATGGACCTAGAGTCTGTCATACAGAGTGAAGTAAGTCAGAAAGAGAAAAACAAATTCCATATGCTAACACATATATGTGGAATCTAAAAAAAAAAAGGTTCTGAAAAACCTAGGGGCAGGACAGGAATAAAGATGCAGATGTAGAGAATGGACTTGAGGACACAGGGAGAGGGAAGGGTAAGCTGGGACGAAGTGAGAAAGTGGCATGGACATATATACACGACTAAATGTAAAATAGCTAGCTAGTGGGAAGCAGCCGCATGGCACAGGGAGATCAGCTCGGTGCTTTGTGACCACCTAGAGGGGTGGGATAGGGAGAGTGGGAGGGAGGGAGACGCAAGAGGGAAGAGATATGGGAACATGTGTATATGTGTAACTGATTCACTTTGTTATACAGCAGAAACTAACACACCATTGTAAAGCAATTATACTCTAATAAAGATGTTTAAATAAATAAATAAATACATAAAGACTTATTACTTGGAAAAAAAAAAAAAAGAAGACAACATGACCAGAAAGAGGGCTGCCCAAGTCTAGACCTGTGCTGAGGGAGAAGTCCTGAAGGAAGGGAAGTAAGAGGAGGGGAGAAGGGAGGAGCTTGCTCACACCTGGTCACCTGCAAAGACCTGCACAGGAAGATGGGACTGAAAGGGATTCCTGGGGCGGGGGATGACAGTCCCAAAGGGGGCCCCCTGCTGGACTATTTTATAGAGCAATGCAGTGTCAGAGGAGGATTTTGACCAATCCACTCTTACTGGGGGCCTGGAAAACATTGTTTGTCATTAGAGGCAAAACTGCTTTCAGCAGCATGACAAAGGCAAGCAAACAGAGACACACAGACACACCCAGCCCAGACACAGCCAGACACACCACACACACACACACACACACACACACACACACACACACACACACACATACACACACAGAGGTATGCGTCAGGCAGATACACCCAGACTGTCCGCTCAGGCGCACACGCACACGCACACATGGAGACAGGCCCCCAGCGCACAAACACACACGTGCGCGTACCACACACACCCACACAGCAGCATATGGAGCAACCCTGCCTTCCCCCATGGTTTCCAGGAGGCTCAGCGGGGGGTGCAAGTTCCACATCTGACTTTCCTTGTGTTCGTTAGACTCTCGGTGTAATTAAATGTTACATTGAATAATCCAGCGCGGGCTCAGTGGTGGCAGAGGCGGCTGTGGTGAGCCAGGCGACGGGGGGGCCGGATGCCTGTCTCAGTCCCACCCTTCTCCTCCAGCCGCCTCCTTGTCCGGGACTCTGGAGCAGAGGACCCCTTGGCCACAGGGCCACCTGGCCAGGCCTTGAGGGAGGATGGCGTGGGACGGTGGTCCTGGGCGACCCCTGGGTGTCGTTAGCTTAGGGGTCCCTTGTCTCCCACTCCTGGTGGGGTGGAATTCCCACCCGGGCCTCAGGGGCAGAGGAAGGGCATCCGGACGCTGGGGAGCCCCTCTGTCCAGCAGAATGGCCACCTTGCTCACTTCTCCTGGGGAGAGGAGGCAGGAAGGACTTCCATCCGCCCCCCTGTCTTTTCTTTTAAATGGGTCTGCGACCTACCCTGGCCCGCATGGGAGGCAGCGTGGTGTGGTGGCTACAGGCCACCTGCATGCGTGCTACCTGCTACCCATGTGACTTGGTACAGATTTCTTCCCCTGTGTGCGCTCAGTGTCCTTGTGGGTAAAATAGGGGTAAATGGGAGTACTTACCTCATGCGGTTGTCGTGGGGATGAATTAGGTGCTTAAAACAGTGCTACTCAGAAATGCTAACAATCACCTGGCCCAGTAGTTAAGCCACGCCCTGCACGTGTGGTTCTTCCCCATACAATGACTTGGGTCACGCCTACTCATCTGCTGAAGGTGAGGTGTTGGAGCCACCGCCAATGACGTCATGGTGCAATCTCGGTCCCGCTCGGAGCCTCGACTCCCTGTCTGTGGAATGCGGTTGACGGTCACTGTGCCTGGCCAGGTGGCAAGGATGGAGTGGGCTTCTGCGTGGGAAAGAACCCGGCAAACTGTTGGGCGCTGTGCCCAGGGGTAGCTTGGCCCCCTCCCCTCCACTCCTCTTGCCCAGACCTCCCTTTGGGAGCCTGAGCCGTAACCATGTCCCTTCCACAGCCTGCTCCGGGGAGCACAGAGATGGGGCTGCCACTCGGCTCAGAGCCCAGGCAGCCCCTCTGTGCAGGTCGCCTGCCCGCTAGCAAGGACCTGGAATGGAGAGCCCCAGACCCAGGCCCAGATGGTGCTGGGGTGTCCAGCATGATTTCCCATGGCCGCCCCTTTCGGGTGTTGACTTTGAAGCAAATGCCAGACCCTGGTGTGTGCCAGCTAGACAATGGGTGGGGTAGGCTGGGAAGAAGCCACCAAGGAGGCGACATGGCTGGAAAAGAGCCCTCAGTCCAAATCCTCACTGGAAGCCGGCTCCTGTCTGCCACCGCCGGCCTGGATCCCAGAGGCGGTGAGCCCGGGGTGCGGGCTGACTCTCTTTGTGTACACACATGTACACTGGTGCCCACTCGGATCTCCATAAGAGGACCCAGAGGTCCATATGTGACCAAGAGGCAAGACACGCCGGTACAGTTCCCTGGAGTCTCACATGCAAACA
Source organism: Grampus griseus (assembly GCF_964374135.1). Taxonomy (NCBI): domain Eukaryota; kingdom Metazoa; phylum Chordata; class Mammalia; order Artiodactyla; family Delphinidae; genus Grampus; species Grampus griseus. The sequence goes on along the minus strand of NC_139013.1, from coordinate 24,529,969 downwards.
CAGATGGGCCCACCCGGGGGCATGGGCAACTACACGCTTGCCCACAGAGACACAGAAAGGTCTGAGCTTGCTAGACACACACACACAACCGTGCACGCACGTTCCAGAGGCACCTAGTGACCTCCCACTGCTGGGACCCTTTCTGGCTCTGGAGAGATATGCTACCGTGTCTCCTGTCCCATCTAATCTGCACAACCCCCCCACCACCTTTGGTTTACGGGGGACTCAGAGAGGCTAAGTGCACTGCCCAAAGCCACACAGCCCCCGGATAGCCTGGCTGGGTGGGATCTCAGGTCCTGGTCCCCAGTCCAATGCTATCTGTAGCTTCTCCACTGGCCTCCCTCCCTCGGTGCCCTTCTGCAGCTGAGTCACGGAGAACGGGGTACCTCCAAGAAGAAACTGTGACTTTTGAAGGATGTTTTAAAGATGGAGTGTGCCCTCGGCGCCTCCCCCATCACCCAGGACTCTGAGCTGTGCAGGGGCAGCTTGTGAATATTCAGGACCCACAGACACGCTTCTCTCTTTCTTCCCCCGCTCCTCGTTTTGTGCTGAGTCTTAAGTGAAATTGATCTTTCTTTCTAAGGAAAGAGAAATCTGTCTTTTGTTCTTCCTCTCCCCCAGGGCTCCTCAGAAGAGGAGGCCCCCCGCCCGGTTTAAGGAGCACGCCTCAGAACCAATCGCTGCCTGGCACGGTTCCCGGGGCACTGGGCTCGGGCCCGATGCCATGCGAACAGATGGCCGTGATTGCTGGCAACCCGGAGACCCTGCAGGAGAGTCGCGTATGGGTGTTTACAGCATCCTGGTCCTGCCAAGAGCATCAAAATGGCAGACCGAGTGGCTCCTGGCCCACCCGGGGTAGGGGTAGGGGCAGAGCACATTCCTGAAAAGGAGAAGGAGCCCCCTTCTTCTCCCAAGGAGACCCCTGCCCAGGGCCTAGCACCCAGCATCCAGCCTCCATCACCCAGCAAACCCTCGTTCCGGGGTTGCCATCCTCCCGCTTCTCCACCTCTTGCTTCCACCTCCTTCAAGCGCCCTCCCTGTGGTTCTGCAGGGTCTCACTCCTCTTAGCGGCTCCGCAGGAGAGTCCTCCATTCCTTTAGAAAATGTATGTGAGCACCTACTGTGTGCTCAGCGAGGAGCAACATAGAGGCCATCAAAGCCTCTGTCCTTTCTCAAGGGCTCCCTCAGCTTATATTTAGTTACATGTGTGTTTGTGGCACAAATGCCTGTCCCGTCACTAGGCTGAGCTCCACTAGTGCGGGGTCCTGGCACATAGTACGTGCTCAACAAACCTTTGTTGGAAGATTTAGGGGACCCTGCCCTCACAGAGACTGCAGTCTAGTGGGAATTCTTGCCCTCTCTCTCCCCTCCCTCCTACCCCTGTTGTGGCCTTTGCCTTATTCTGTTTCCCAATTATCCCAAAGCCTCCTGAAGGCAGGGGCCATGGCCTTTGCTTCCCCGAGATGCTGGCTACATAGTGGCTCTTATTACAGAGATCATGTGGCTAACATGGAAATGTAGCTCCCTCAAGGGCCACACAAATGTGCCTGAAAGGCAGGTCCCAGAGAAGATCTTCAAGAATGCTAACCCCACTCTGTTACTCTGCTGCCTATAGCCCATGGAGGTTTCCCCTTTCCTGCTCCTCAGAACGGCATTCAAGGCTCTTCACGGTCTGCGTCACATCCTACCTTTTTTCCTTTTTATTCATTCAAAAGTATTTATTGAGCACCTATCAAATGCCAGGGGCTGAGGACAAGACAAAGAATAAAATCACAAAGTCACTCTTCTCATGGAGTTGATGTTTTAATGGTGGGGTGGGGTGGAGACAAAGGGCAAATAAACAGATGGATGTATTATGTGTATGGAGGAAATAAGAGCCATGAAGAAGGGCAAAGCAGGTCACAGCAAGGCAGTAGTGGTGAGAGTGGGCAGGGATGGCTTCTCTGACATTGGAGCAGAGATCTGAACAAAGTGGGAGGGAGGTTGTGTGCCACCCTGGAGAAGAGCAACCTGGGTGGAGGGAATGGCAAGTGCAAAGGCCCTGAGGCAGGAATGGGTTGGCCTATCTGGATCTCAGTCACAGCAACAACAAGCAGGGATCATGAATTCCAGCGCCCATGGCTCCAGGCAGTGGTCATGAGAGAAGTGAACCAGGCGCCGGTGTGATGACACCAGATCGGTGTTAGGGAGGTGACAGGGAGAGGTGAGGATGGTGGCAGCCGTGGTGTGTCTGTAGCAGGCAGCCGGCTGGCGACAAGGGAATGCAGGCCTGGAACAGCCAATGTATCTCATGTTTCAAGCAAAGCTAAAATCATCATCTTTTAAAATGTGAACTATTCCAACTTTGAAGTGTTGGAAGCTAATTTAAAAATATTTTTAAAAACCCTACTCACGCCAAACAAAACTCAATATAGGCCAGACCCAGCCTGTGAGCAACCAGTTGGCAGCTTTCGATTCATCTATCTGTGAGGTCCCTACTGGGCACGATTCTGATCATGGACCCCAAGCCCAGTGGGCAGCCAGGAGTGAGGTGTTCAGGGGTGAGGGTCTGGGCAGGGCCAGGAGGTCCTCTGGTCCTGATTTAAGGGCCTAAGGGGCCTGGAGGGCTCGTCCAAACACCTGTCTCCAGGGACACCCCTCTCTCAGGCCCACCCCAGTGAGAGCAGAGGCTGGCAGAGGGGACAGATCTGTGTCCCACTTCCTGGGATGGGACCTTGACCTCTCCCACTGACCCACTTTTTCTGGCCCCTGGTAGGTTCCAGCAGCCAGCCGGATGCAGCCCGGCCTGAGGATGTGAGGATGGAGAGCCTTCTGTGCTGGCTTTGCTGGGGACCCTTGTGCTGAATGTGACCCCGAGGATCTTTAACTGGGCGCTACATCCCAGTCCCACTTTCTTTTGGCAAACTCAGGCCGAGGAGGCTGGAACTGCCCTCGTGGGCCCGCCTGCCCTGAAGACCAGCTTTCTCTGAGCAGCTGCATTAGGAATGATTTCCACATTGACAGACACCTGGCACCTCCAGCCAGAGCCCTCTGCCGAGAGCCCCCCGTTCATGCTAATGGAAGCCCCGTGGCTCAGCAAGGGCGCCCTGCTGGAAAGAGGCCTTGGGATGCCCACCTGCAAACATGACCTTTCCCTGTGCAGGAGACAAGATTTCAAAATCAATCTGACCCGCGGGGCCTGTCCATCCTCGCCACATTCACCGCTCAGGGAAGAGGCCATGGGCCCCAGGGTAGGCGAAGGTCAATACCGAGTCTGGGGGAGGCTGGCTGATTGGGCCAGCACGCTTGGGAGGTTGCTGTCTGGCCCCACCGCTGGAGCGCCTCACTGCAGAGGCCACGGGGAACATTTCATGTCTTCACTCCATCTTCCCCGGTCCAGCTGGACCCAGCGCGGCACTAGTGGCGAACGCATGTACATTGAGCCAAGTTGCAGCCATGCTGCAGAAACTCACCCGCACGTTATTTTCAGCAGAATGGTGAGGGAGGCACTGTGATTATCTCCACTTCACACCCAGGGAAACGGAGGGCAGAGAATGTTAAGCAGCTTGCTCAAGTCGTGCTGCTGGGCGGTGGCGGTGCTGGGATTCGAACCCAGGGCCTGTGCTTGTCTCTGTGATGCTCCCCAACCCTCTCTCAGGCGCTCAGCAAACACATGGCAGCCGCTGCTCTGTGCCAGGCCTGTGCTGAGGGCACAGAGGTGAGTCACCTACAGTTCCTGCTCCCAGAGGCACTGTCCCAAGGGGAGGGGATGCCACAAGGTCTGGAGGAAGGAGGGCAGATCTGGCATGCTGGGTGATGGACCATGATCAGGGAGGACTCCCTGCAGTACGGGGTCTCTTGACAGAAGGGCAGATGCCCAGGAGCCAGCCCTTTAGTTTGTGTTTGGGGGCAGGCGCTCGGGGGCTCACACCTGTGCATGTCTGGGTGCACGTGTGCAGACCGGAAGGCTGGTCTCCCGGCACAATGTTACCGGGGGACCCTCCCTTCTCCGAAGGTGGGGGGCTCTTGGGGAGCATGAAAGACGCAGATGGAGGTCGATGTCACCAGGAAGGCACTGTCCCAGCAGGCCTCCCTCTGGGCTTGGAGGGGGAGGGGGTTCAGGAGTCACACAATGGGGCCCTGAGCTGGATGTGGCTCTCTGCTGGCCTCTCACCACTAGCCTGCATAAATGGTGGTTAGTTTTTACGGCTTGAATCCCTTTAGGTGCGGCAGGCCTTCTCTGTCTGCCCACAGTCCCCACCTGCCCCTTGGTGGCGCCAGGCTCCACCCTCCGTTCCCTGAGCTGCCTGGCCTCTGAAAGCACTTGCTTCCCACCTGTCTGCTTTAGCAACTTCAAGTTCTTCAGAGAAGAACCTTCTTTACCTAAAGCCGCCTCATGATGGCCTCTCATGGGAAAGCTCCGGGTATAGCTATGCTAACATCTCTGTCTCCTTATCTTACTAAAGAGCCCCTTCCCGTCAGGGGCGAGGCTCATTGATTCTTTCATTCAGCAAAGAGGTGTGGAGCGCCCACTCTTAGTCAGACCCTGTTCCAGGTGCTGGGATTGATGGGTGAGCCACACCGTGGAGAAGCTCCACCCTCCTGCGCTCCCATCTGAGTGGTCCTGGGCAGGTGCGGGGCAGGGCGTGCGCAGTCAGGCCCCACACTGCAAGCTCAGTCCTTGCCTTGGGCTCTTGCCCCAACAGCTCAGCACCTAAAGCCCTGCTGGGTCTGTTCAGCTGGGGTGGAGGGAGGAAGCCAGCCAGCAGATGCCTCCTGGAGGATTTGGCACCAGCCACCGGCGCGTTAATGGCAACCGAAGTGCTGGGAGGGGGAATGAACAGCCAGGAGGAAGGGGTACCACCATCCTCCCTGAGGCTCAGCCAGGCTGTCACACAGCTAGGAAAGGATGGGCTTGGCCCCACGTCTGCCTGACTCCAAGACTGGTGCTGTTTCCACTGTGAGGCCCAGACTCTCACCCTCTCTCTCCTTTCTCGAATCCTGCCTGATCTCCAGGTGCCCCGCCACAGAACAGAGGCCCTGACGGAAGCTTTCTTTGCATTGCCGTGGGCACCACAGAAGCTGGGCGTGAGCTGACGGGGGTCCTGTGTGGGGTGAGCTGGTCTCTTTCTTAATCCTAGGATGTCCCTTCATCTAGGGATGTGTCAGAGGCTGCCTCAAACCTGGTTGCCATCATACGTATTAGACAAATGTTTGTGGATAATTTGTGGATTAATTCACTTGATCAGAAGCCGGCATCTGAGAGGAGCCTGGAGTAGTGAGCAAACCTCTGAAATCAGCCGGATGTGGCCTCAGCACTTAACTGGCTGTGGGACCTTGGACCTGTGAGCCTCCACTTACTTCTTCATCTGTAAAATAGGTTCCTCCTTCCTCCCTGCAGGGTGGCCGCGAGGATGTCTTAAAGGAAAAGCACCCAGAAAGAGCTCCGCAGATGCCCACAGGGGCTTCTTCTCCCGGAAACCGGGAAGTAGCATGATGGCCGAGAGGGTGGGAAGGTGGGCGACCTGGTGCTGGAGGAAGGTCCATTCGTGAAACTGGGCTCTGAGGAGTGGGTCTCATGCGGATGCTGGAATTAGACAGCCTGTGAATTAGGCAGGCTCTTTGGGTGCAAGTGACAGAAATGTAATCCCAGCTGCCTTCAGCCCAGGGGGGATTTACCAGTTCATGGAATGGAAACGTCCCAAGATGACTTGCTTCAGGAACGGCTTGACACAGGGCTAAGGTGACCACACAGGCTCTGGTTCTTTCTCTTTCTTTGTTCTTTATTGCTCTTCTTTCTGGGCTGGAGCCCCTCACTTGCGAGTGTTTTCCTCAAGCTCACATGACAACCACGAACAGCTCTGGGATGGCATTCTTCCAGGCTCCAAAACATGGAAAAGAAGTGGAAGCCTTGCCCAGCATCCCCCTGAAAGCTCTGAGATGCTCTCTGATGGGACCAGCTCAGTCACACGCCTGACCTACACAGTCAGGTGGCCACTAGGTGTGATGTGCTGATTGGCCAGGACAGGTCATGTGCTCCTCCTGGAGCTAGCGTGGTGCAGCCCGGATCCTGTGGTCTGAGGTTGGGGGGGAGTAGACCCCCAGTCAACTACAGGGTTGTGGGGACTGCCGTCTCTGGGCAGAGGAGCATCACGCCCACCACACTGGACTAATCCAACCTCTGCTTACCGGTTCTTTTGGAGTCAGCCGCCCTCCCCCTGCAACTCTTACCATCCTTAAAAACACAGCTCAAGCCCTAACTGCTGCCGAAAGCATCCTGGTGCACACTCACCCACGGTGCCCTCCTCGGAGCCTCTGTGGTACAGGCAGCCGCGCCACATGACATATCAGACTCCAGACCATTATCGCTCCAGCAGAGCTAAAGCCATTAGTGAAACCTTAGGCCAATACTTGGAAAGCCTAAGGTTTCCGAGTATCGGCCTCCTGTCAACCAAGAAATAGAGGAGCTGCCTGACAGTCAGCTGGGGCAGCTGGCCACAAACTGTTCCCCAGAACAGCAGCATCAGGAAAGACCACGGAGGGTCAAACAAAGACAGGACCACTCTGTAATCATGTCTGGACACAGACAGAATGTGAGCTTCATCCAAACCACAAAACTGCCCAAACATCCCCCATCCTGGCTAAAATCTTTCTCTACTAATTGCAACGTCCTGTCTTCTAGGTAAGAATCATTAAGATACCTAGTCATTCAATTACCCCCGCTTCCGGACAGCATCAAACCCAGAGAAAGAGCCCCCCCAAATCACTTAACATGAGCCAAAGTCCCAAAATAATCTTTCTAAAGCCCTGTTCCTGAGCCGCCCAGGGGTGTACATTCTCCACCATAGCAGCTGGCCTTTAAACCCAACTTTGTTGGACAAAAGGTGCATTCTTGGTGCTCTTTGGCTGCAGGGTATTGTACAGTTCTGCAGAAGAGGTGTTCTTATTCTTATTTCACAGGTAAGGGAACTGGGGGTCAGAGAAGTTAAGAAGTTGCTCAAGGTCACACAGCAGGAGGGTGGGGAAACTGGGGTTCCCCAGTGCTCTTCCCCTTAAAACCCTCTTCTCATTTGTCGTTTCTTGCTTTATTTATTTATTATTGGTGTGTGTGTGTGTGTGTGTGTGTGTGTGTGTGTGTACATGTGTGTATTTTGCAGTAATCAGTGCTGTTTGGGACGTAAGTGACAGAATTCACCTGAAGCAAGCCCAGGCACAGTTGGGTTTGGCTGCAGGGTCCTGTGGTAGCTGGTGGAAGCTGAAGGCTGGAACGTGTTGGGTTGTCCTTGCTCAGGGTTTCACTCCTCTAAACCGTCAGCTGAGGCTGGGTTGGGCTCCTGCAGAAATTACACATAGCATGGGGTTAGGGCTGGAGGAGTCCCTGCAAAGGAGAGACGAGGTCCGAACAGAGAGTACTGCTTGTTTTCCCAGCTGGTTGGAGCAGGCAGTGGCACCCTTGTCTGGAGGCCTGGAGCCTCTGCTTCCTGTAGGTGACTCCAGGCAATCCCTACCTCACACCATGAGATGCCATATAGTTTACAGGGGCCTCAAGTGTCTTTCACATCCAAGATCTCTTTCCTCTGCCACCAGCAGGGGGGAGGGGGTCAGACAGGTGTGAGATGGACTCATTAAGTGGCCAGTCACAGGACTGGCCTGGTCACCACTCCTGGGTCCAGCTCCACTTGTCCAGCACCCAGGGGCTCTCTGGAGTCTGGCCAGGGGGGTCAGACCCCACGACAGCAGGGAAGAGCCAGACTAGGGCCACGTGGAACGTGGTCCTCAGTTCCAGGCACCCCATGCCCAGGCTGATCTCAGGGGCTTTCCAGCCCTCTTCGTCCCTCTCCTGCCCAATCCCCGCTCCCAACCCTCCCTGTCCCCTGCCACCTGCTGTTTCCCTCTCAGCCCCCCTGTTCCTCTAAAGGCAGCCTCTTCTCAGCTTCTCTGCCTGGTTCTAGAATCTCCTGGGCTCTTCCTGTCACCTCCAGCTGTTGCGCCACCTTCATTAGTTCACTTGCTAGAGCGCTGCGCATGGGGCCATCCCGACCCCTTCAACGGTTCCTACAGCTTTTCTAGGTGCTTTGGCTTTCTCCCTCCTTTCCGAATACCCTACGTGCCACCACAATGAACTGGCAAGCGTATCACTGTGTCCCTGGCTATGTGACAGTGTGTCTGTGAGTGTGTGTCTGTGCCTGTTCCCAGGTATGTCTGTGTGCATAGCTCTGTGTATTGGCTCTACAATCCATGCTTTCTTCCCTCCCCGCTTTGGCTATTTCTCAGCCCTTTTGGCTGTGCCCAGGACTTTGCTTGCCTATGAGGTGGGCCTAGGGGTGCTCTGCACTTGATGGTGGTGATCTCGTCTTGCATTTGGACCGCTCCTTCAATCTCCAGGGCACTTCCCCCTTTGTTACCTAGAAGCAGCCCTGTGGACCAGACAAGGTGGTCCATCTTGGTTAGTGGTGGTCCACTAACCAAGTCACTCCCTCTCTGAACCATCTTTACTTGGCTCAGAGAGGGAGTGACTTCGTTAGTGTCACACATGGCTGGCTCACAACACCTTAAAATAGATAGGGCCAGAAGAGAACTCAGGTATGCTTTTACCCAACTCCTCAGTTCTTGGTCCTGAATGGACCTCAGATCGACCCTATTATCAAGGTCCCTGTAAGAGTTGATTATTATTATTGTTATTTTTTGGTTGAACCACATGAAATTGCCAACATTGACGATTTTTGATCCACAAGAAAGTCAATATCATTTGGTTCAGCATAATAATAATTCTGTTTTTTTTTTTTTTTTGCGATATGCGGGCCACTCACTGTTGTGGCCTCTCCCGTTGAGGAGCACAGGTTCCGGACGCGCAGGCTCAGCGGCCATGGCTCATGGGCCCAGCCGCTCGGCGGCATGTGGGATCTTCCCGGACTGGGTCACGAACCTGCATCCCCTGCATCGGCAGGCGGACTCCCAACCACTGCGCCACCAGGGAAGCCCAATACTAATTCTTAATTCTACAGTACCCTTGACAGCCATCCGACTCTGGAGTTCGTTGGAGATTGGCCAGTGACTCACACTTTCTTATGTGCTATCCCCCAGTTCTACAGGCACAGGGAAGGAGGGGATCTTCCCAGGCTGCCCAGGCAGTGACAGAGAGCCGAGACCCCGATGACCTGCGCCCTGGAATGAAGTGCTTTGCCTGGAACCCAGCTCCCCTACTTCCAAACACTCCTCTCTTCCCAGGCCCCCACCTCCTAATCTGCCGTCAGCCCCCTTCTCTGTTAACTGGAAGGAACTCATATTTCCTTCCAAAAAATACTGCAAAAGCACCTACGCTGTGCCAGACACAGAGCACCAAAACTGAATGAAATCGATGGGGTTCCCAGCCACAGTCAGTCAGGTGTGAGACAGAAAACCAAGTAGGTACAAAGTGCACGCGTTCCAAATGCTGAGGTTCAGAAAAGGACACGGATGGGCCCTCCCCCGCGAGAGCGGACAGGAAAGGCTGCCTCGCGGAGGGGGTGACATTGCAGCTGCCACCTCCCTGCAGGTCCTTCAACACCTACCTTGCCTTTTCGAATCTGTGCTTTTGTGCCGTCCTGGCCTCTCGGCCCTTTCCTCGGCCGCGGGTCTGGGGAAGTTTGAGTCCCGAGGCTGACGGCTGTCTTGTAACTGGAGTGTTGAAGCCCCTTAGGAGAAAACGTGGCTCATCGGGTTCAGTGAGAGCCACCTGTCTCCCAAGCCTGCCCCCAATTCAGCCCACCCCGCTTCCAGGCAATTAACGTAGGACTTTTTCTTTTAAGGAAGGAATAAGAGTTTTGACATTTATTTCCTTGGCCTTTAAGAGGCTGGAGCTGTGGAGTGTGTCACAGACTGGGCCGGTGTCTGTACCACGGGTGAGGTCTCCTGCCAGGAGGGCGCAGGTCCCAGGCCTTCAGTATTGCTGGCTGTGGGCAGGTGTCCATCAGAGTGGAAACTGCCACTGACCTGGATGCCTCTGTATCCCTTGGGAAGGCTGAGGGGTCCCAGAGCTGGAAGGGATCCTCATGAAGAGAAGGAGAACATAAGGACACAGGGAAGCCCGGGAAGGAGGTGCTGAGGCCCAAGGCCACGACCGTATGCAAGGGGCCCTGACTGATGCTGAGGGGTTTTGCGTCTGCAGCTCATGGAAGCTCGTGGCTAGCCCCTGAGGCGGATTGCATTGTGATTCCCATTTCACAGATGAGACTGAGGCTCAGAGACGTGCCCAAGGGCCCTCTGCTGGTCCCCTCGCCCGCCTTGGGGGGTGTGACCCCAGGGCCTGTGCTCTTAGCTGCAACAACTTCTGCTTCCAGACTCACCAGGGTCCGGGCCCTGCAGACCAACCCTCTCCTGGAGGCAGCGAGGGTCTGCTAGGGCGCAGGGGCAGACAGACAGATGGACGGCACTGAGCATGCATGCATGTTGCCCCAGAACCTTGGTCTCTATGTGCATGTGTGTGTGCGCTGGGGGTGGGTTCTGTCTGAATCCTTCCCCCCGCTGCCCCCACCGCCCATGTCCCTCTGTCTTGACCTCAGTTTCTCTCTGTCTGTGGCTCCCAGGGAGTCTCTGATTTACTCTTTCTTGTTCTCCCTCTCCTCCCCTCTGTCCCCTCCTTTCTCTCCCTTGTCTCTCTCTGATGTTCTCTCTCATTTCCTCTCCCTAGTTCCCATTTTCTGCCTGGCTCTGTCCCCTCAACCCTCTGAGGGTGTGTATCGTTCATGGTCTCCCTCCAAGGCTCAGCGAGCCCAGCACATATGGCCCTGTGTGACCTTCACATCAGGGCACATGGCAGGCAGGGCTGGGGTCTCGTCCCGCCTGGCTGGGGAGGCTGAGGCCCAGAGGTAGGCGTGCCGTCACGGGCACATGGTCACTGGCTGGCAAGGGGCCGGGGAGCTGGATGAGGACCCCAGCCTGTGTGGTCCAGGGGAGTGTGGGCCCCTGTGTCCATGTGCTTGTAGCCATGTGTGCCCTGAGGAGGGGATCCTGCTACGCCTCCCCAGCCCCTATCCCGGCACTGAACACCAACTATCCCACAACAGACACACACAGGTGTCCCCCAGCCTGTGTCCTCTGGGACCCCCCGTCCTGCTCCATGGCACCCAGAGGGGGTGCTGCTTGGGCTCCTCTCTGCTCTGCCCACCCTCCGGCCCTTGGGCAGGGCTGGGAGACTCTGATTAGTTGAGTCTTGGAAGGCCTCGAGGCTGGTGCCCGCTTTCTTCCTTCCATTCTCCACCCTCCCCTCTGTGCTGGGTGGCGTGACAAAGTTATTTCTGAGAAATGTTATTCGATAAATCCCCACAGGATGCCTGCCCTGAGTGAGAGCTGTACGGGGCCTTGTCTGGTCTTCTGCACGTCAGGGGCCTGAGGACGAGAAAGACCCTCCTGAGGGGCAGGGAACGGGACTCCAGCCACAGGCGTCCCACTGGGCCAGCCCTCTGTCACCTGGATGAAGAGTTAATGCACTTGCAGGCAGAGCCCGAAGAGCCCCTCCTCCTGCAGGAGGTGGAATGAGAAGCCTGGGAGGAGGCCCCATGTGAATCCCTGCCATTCTCTGTCTTGAAAGGACTCCAAGTTTCCTCAGTTTAAAGGGAAAGAAATGAGTTTCAAGTTGGAAAACTTGATGCGTGTCCAGTGTCTGGGAGCCATTGTCAGCCTCGCAGGCCGGAGGCGGGGAGGTGGGGGGGGGGACATGAAAGTTGCCTCGGAGGGGAGGCCAGAGAGGCAGGCCAGCCCGGGCGCAGGCTGGGGACACCCTGCCCTCACCTGCTTCAGAAGCCCCCTTGGAAGCTCCCAGGTAAAACCCCTGCTCCCTCCCTTTATCCCAAACCTCTTTTTTGAGGTTTGGCTGCAGTTTTTGATCTTAACAAGTTTTTTTTTTTTTTTTTGTCATCTTTGCCAGGGCTTTTACAATGCGATTTCCTTTTATTTTAAAAACGGTGGCTTTCAAGCCTCCTCTCATCTATGATTGTTTCATGTTTGCAGGTTTCTGGAAGGTTTGGAGCTGGACCCTGGGTGGGCGACTTCCCATCTGCTCCTTGCTCTGCTCGTGGGCTTGGAAGGGGTGTGGGCCTCGGAGCTGCGGCCTCCTTTTCAGCGCCCCCCCAGCTGGGCCGGTGTGATGGGGAAAGAGGCGGGGCTCCCGTCCGCCTGCTTCCCCTGGCCTCCCCTCTCTCCACACAGCAGAACACTTCATGGTGGGAGGCAGGCTGCCTGATTTCCATCCTTGGGCAGGTACTCGCCCACCTAGCTGCCCCATTTGTGCAATGGGAATAGCAGTTGTACTCTAAGATAATAGTAGCAAGTACTTATTAATACTCTAAGTAACATTACTCTACGATAATAGCAATAAGCCCTTCATAAGTACTTACTAGTACATAGTATAAGTAATAGTACTATCAGATGATACATGGAAAGTACCTGGCACAGAGCCCGGTGCAGAGCGGAGGATTAAGAACGGTACCTTTATAAGAGGGCAAACCCTTGATCTCCCAGACCTCGGAGAGCTGGCCCTTAGCTCTCTATCCCGCCTCATCTGCTCTTCACAAGGTGCCAGCGGGGTGGCATGACTCACCTTGCACCTGCCCCATTCTGGATCTTTGCTGACCCTGTTCCCCCTTCCTGCGTCCCTCTTTCACACGTCCTCCTCATGCCGAAAGCCGCCTCCTTCCCTCTAGGGTCAGCTAAATGCCACCCGCTCTGAGATATCGTCCTTCACTTCCCCCATCCCAAATAAGTATTAATCACACCTTCTTCAGTGGTTGTATGATTGAATTTGGTTTTTATTTTACTCAGTGATGCAGCAAGTGTGGGTTTGGTCTGGCTTTGGAAGCAGGAAGATTTGGAACGGAATCTAATTTTTGGTAGGTGCCAGCTTTCCCCTTTCCTAGCAGTGCAATCATGAGCGTGAGCCTTAACCCTTTGGAGCCTCAGTTTCCTCACCTGTACCTGGGGGTGGCTATACCCTCTGTAGCATAAGCTCCAGGAGAGAGTGGCTTTCTGTTTCTTACACTCTGCTGTATTCCCAGCAGAGGTACATAGCAGATGCTCAACAAATAACTTACCATAAACAAAGGATCACTGAGTTTATAGAGTTCTTTACTTGATGGCAACACTCTTTATCATGTCCGTTATCATTGAGAAACTCATTCATTCACTCATTCATTAAAGGAGGCAAAGATTGAGTGGCTATAATGGATAGGGCACTGGGTCAGGCACAGGAGGCCTCCAGAGGAATGGGGGACATTTCCGCCCTTGTAAGGGGTCAAAGATGAGATGGATCTGTAGGCAGAGTGATGCTGTCCCGTGACCCAGCAGCGATGGACCTGACTGATCCCATCAGTTCAGAGGCCATATGAAGTTTCTCTTGTCCATTGACTCTGTAGGACACAGCCCATGTTCTGCACACTGTGCATGCCTAGTAAATGCCCCAGAAATGAATTAAGAGTGATCCTTAGAAGCCCATTCCTTGAAAGTTTCCCTTCAACTTAGCCAATTCCCAGTGCCCTGAAGCCAAAAGGCAGCTTTCTACTCTATCCTGAAGCTTTCTTTTGTAAGCTCAGCTGCCCCAGAAAACCCAAAGTAGGTGTGGTTTGGGGACTGCACCTAAAGTAACAACTTATTCACTCGCTAGCCAGCAGACGGTTGGTCTGTCTCCTGTCTCCTCTCCTCTTTTGCTTTTTGCGTACCTTTATTATCCCTAAAAGGCAGAACATAAAGAAGCTGAAACATCATTTTGGTGTTCCCCAAAGTGAGGATTTTCAGATGCTTCTTTCAAAATCCAGCTCGGGGGCCTCCAGGAGCACCTCAGCCCATGTGCCCACGAGACCTACACCGTGACACCCCCGGATCTGCATTTTGGAGCCCTTTTCTGCAATCAGTCCAGCTCTCAGCTCCCACCCCAGCCCATGTGGCTCATTTCCCACCTCCAGGTTTTTATCTGTCCTGCCCATTGAACTTTAAAAGCTTCCATCTCCTTCTCACTATTCAAGTTGATGGTGGACATCTCCCACTGCTTGTGCAGCCTCCTTTCCCATTTGTGGGATCAAATATACTCCTTTGCTATCTTCCTTTGGGGAACCACACTCTCCCTCACTTGCAGTCCTTGGGCGTTAGGTGGGATGGATGTTACCCTCTGTTTCCAGGGGTGAAACATGTGACCCAGGGCTGACCAGTCAGAGCATCAGATCCTTCCAATCACATGAATGGCTCATGGATGCCCACATGGCCCAAGAGAAGCCAATCAGGCCAATCACCACCACTCTGCAGTCTCAAAAAGATGCCCTCCCTGCCACTGGTCATGGAGAGGGGAGGATAGAAGCTGGTTGTTGGAAGGGACACTGTTTGAAGACAGCCTGCCTGCAAATTATGAAAGACAGATGGGAAAAAGAGAGTTAAGTCACCATATTCTGCGAGTCCTACCTACCCTTGGACTTTCAGTTATAAGAGCCATTGAATCCTGCATGCGCGTGCGTGCATGTGCACACACACATACCTAGGTTTCCTTTTTTCCTTAAGCCACTTGGAATTAGATTTTCATTTCTTGCAATAGAAATACCATTTGCTAGAGCCTCTGATGGATCTGAAATTCCAAGCCCTAGAAGCAGGAAGACCGGGAAAATGGCACCAAGGCCCCCCTTACATAGTGGGATTCCAGGTCCAGGTGCCTTTTTAAGCAAATTATCCTCTGCCTTTCTCATTGGCCTTGCCTGGCAGAGAGGGGGCACCTGTCTCCTCCTTATTTGAGCTGAGAGGGGGACACCACAGAATGAGTGATTCCAATTCACCTTCTCTTCCGCTCGGGGTGCCAGGGGCCTCCCTCCTTGGATTTCTATATTGTTTTACCTTTTGCTTTTTTCAGATTTACCTTCCTAATTAGGTTTCATGCAGGCAAACATATTAGGATTAGTTTGTAATCCTTGAGCTCACAGACAGTGAGGGTGGGACAGCCTCGGAGTGGGCTGGAGGCTGGGAGGAGGTTTGCTGTGGGAAATCCACAGAGTGGGCAGCACGTGGGTAACGAGGTGTGTCCACACATGAAACGGGTTTCAGTTGTATCGTTGATTCATTTGTTTAATCCACTGTTATGAATTATTAGTTATGTGCCAGGTGTTGGCAAATAGGACACAGTAACTGTCTTTCCAGGTCCCCAGTAGAGGGAAGAGAGAAGTCAGCAGGACAAATCAGTCTGGTGCGGACAGGTTGGGCCGCTGGGTGCTGGGTGCTGTGGGATGTTGTGTCTCGTCTGCTGAGGCTGATGCCCCCGCTTCTCCAGCCCCCTGGCAGGTAGAAGGGCTTCTTCAGAGAAGGTTGCTCCACATCCCCTTTGCCTGTGTGTGCCCTCCCTGATTCCAGCACTTGAGCTCTCCACCCCCCCACGCCAGCCATGCTTCCCAAAGCCCACCCTCCAAGCGGCTGGGCCAGGAGTAGCTCCAGGCTGTGTTGGAGCTGACATCCCCCTCCCCTCCCAACCATCCAGGCCGGGAAAAGCCTCGTTCATGGGTCCAGACTTCCCCTTTCCTTGGGGTGAGCCCCTTCGGGGTCCTCAGCATCCCTTCCAGACAGGGGTCGTGGTCAGGACCCTGTCAATTCTCAAGGCCCTGTGCTTTAAGGAAGATGAGGGCAAGTGTCAGTTCTTCTCCCTGGCACCCTGGCACCAGGGCAAATGTGTCCACAGCATGGGAGGTGGGCGGTTGGGGGATGGGAGAGGTGGGAGTGGAGGAGTGGGGGGTGTGGAAGGGTAGCCTTGGTCAGGTCCCAAAGGTGTGGCCACACTCTTCCCTTAGCCACGGGTGCCCATTCACTGGACACTTGCCCACCCAAGGGGGCCTCTTGAAAGGCCTCTTCGTGAACAGAGGAGATCTGCTCCAAGACGGCTAGTGTCTGCACCTCCACAGAAAGCATCTCTGCAGCTTGCAGACAGCCCCTAAAGTTCTGCTGAGTGGGCCCTGGAGCTATGGGCTGAGTCTCTGAGGGACACAGCTGATGGGCTGCCCAGGCCTCCCCTTGACCCCCACTTCTCCCATCGGAGAGGACAGGTCTGTTTCAGAGGGCTGGGTGTCACCACACTGCCTTAGGACTGGAGAGCCTTCTGAGCTGGGGCCGCTACGGGGCAGGGGAAGTATGGGCACACGGTGGTGAAGGATACTTAGACCTTTGCAGGGTGCATGGGAGCCTTTGGATGGGGGGTGCCTCCCATGAGGAGAGCACGAGGCCACCTGCTCTCCGTGTTGCCTGTAGTCATCACTGACAAATGACCATTACAGGGCCCAGAGCTCTCCGAATCCACCCGGAAATTGAAGCCCAGCTTCCTCGGAGTGGGCCAGAGGTTGGGTGCTTATGGCCCGTCTCTTTCTTGTCAGAGGAGCTTACATCTGTTAGTAACTGTAAAGTGATGAGTTAAATGGGGTTGAGATGGCTAGAAGCTCTATCCTCTACCTAATGACGCTGCAGGCCCTTTAGCAGTTCTTGGGCTTGTGCACAGGCAGGCTTTGGGTGACTCCCACCTCTTGGAGGGGGTCATCTCTCCCCACACCCACCCGGGCCCAGTACAGTGCAGAAGACTCAGCTGTTGCAACCGGGAGGCTTGGCGCGTGACTGCGATAGAGGCTGGGAGGTGGAACTTCTGCAGCCCCTGCCCCCTTGCCTGGCGAGGGGCATCAGCAAGGCTCTGGCTCAGCTGGGGGTGGGGCTCCCACCACCGCTGAACTGAGCACATCCTGGGAAGGCACCGAGCCTGACCTCCCACATTAGAGCTGGAGAAACTGCGGTGGCTTGGGAGGAGGTTGGGGTTCTCTCCTGCTTCCTGCCTGGGTAGGCAGAGGACGCCAGGAAGGAGGGCTTCTCAATGCTGGCTGCACAGTGGTCCTGCCCAGAGACCCCCGGGATGTTGGTGGGGTTGGGGCACTGGGCATGGGTCTCTTTTACAAGCCCCTAGGTGACTCCGATATGCACCTGAGAACCACAGGGTGGTTACATAGCGTGGTTAAGGCGAGTAGCTCTGGCCTGAAACTGATGTTGCTAATGAATGACGTGATCGGATTCTGCCAGGTCACACGGCCTAAGGCCATAAGAGGGCCTTTATGATAAAGGACATACAGAGGACTTTAGGATAAAGGCCTTTAGGATAAAGGGCAATAATGATATATGTTTACCTGTTTTTTGCTCTCACCTGATATGGCAGGGCTCCCAGAACCCTGTCAAACTGTCACTCGATTGTTTTAGGGACTCTCTAGACTTGTCTCACGTGGGCTCATAAACAAACCTGTCAGCTACCAAGTGACGTGGGACAGGCCTCTCCATTATGCTTTGGGTCATCTGCCTGAGAAGCTGTTTGGAGTGACCCAGCCCTGCATCTGGAAGCCCTGCTGTCCAGTCCCTTGCTCTCTGTGCCTGCACTGGCTCCTATCCCTTTCAGGCACCATGGTGTCAGCTGGACACATCTTAGACCCTCTGCTGGGCCCAGCCACCTCGATTGGTCCATCCTGTCTGCTGGTGCCACAGCTGCCTCTGAGCCTCGTGTCTCTAATGCCGATGGGCTGAGCTCAAGCTCCCAAAGGGTCCCCACATTGTGGAGTCCTCCCAGCCCTGAGCTGCAGTGACGAGCATGTTCTTCTGCCCCAGTCTCTGCCGCTCTCTCTCGTTGGTCTTGGTGTCTTCTGAGTTTCCATAAAAACCATTCTTTCAATTTTAGTTGACAGCTTTTCTCTCTCCCAATTTGGAACATGAATCTAGGGGGCGTAGTCAGGAGAAAAATCTACAAGCCAGACGCTAGAATCCTGGCCCCCTCACTGCCTCATGCTTGAACCTTGGCTGTAAGTCTAAGCTGGGTTCTGGCTCTCCCTTTAGAAGGAACTCTAAGGACTTCCCTGGTGGTCCAGTGGTTAAGACTCCATACTTCCACTGCAGGGGGTACGGATGCGATCCCTGGTCGGGGAAATAAGATCCCGCGTGCCACGCAGTGCAGCCTAAATAAATAATAAATAAATAAATAAATAAATAAAAGGAATTATATTCAAGGGGCTTCTCAAATCATCATTCAGGTGGACTTCTGGTCTACCCCAAACCCAGCTATGTCCAGTTTCCATTAGGAGACATGATTTAGGTTCAAGCTGCCCCTTCAAATCCCTATCTAGCTTGCATCATTGCCCATTCCTGCCATGCCTTGTGCAGGCCCTTTCCATCTCTTTATGCTGCCATCATCCTCAGGCTGGCTGCGTGGACTTGCAGGTAGAGATGATCATCCCCTGAGAAAGAAGAAGGTGTCTGCCACCACATCTACCCCCCAGCACCAGGCCCTGGTGAAGACAGTGAAAACCATGAAAATCTCCCTCCACACTTTTGCATACTTGTATTAGTTTCCTGAGTCTGCTGGAACAAATTACTACAAGCTTAGTGACTTAAATCAGCAGGAATTTATTCTTGCAGTTCTGGAGGCCAGAAGTCTAGAATCAAAGTGTTAGAAGGGCTGTGCTCCTTCCGAAAGCTCTAGGGAACAATCCAGTCCATGCCTCTTCCAGCTTCTGGTGGCCCCAGTGTTCCTTGACTTATGGCCACATCGCTCCACTCTCTGCCTCTGTGGTCACATGGCCTCCTCCTCTCCTCTGTGTGTCTCTCAAAAAGACACTAGACCTTGCGTTTAGGTGCACCTGACTAATCCAGGATTCTCCCGTCATCTTAAGATCCTTAACTTCATTATGTCTGCAAAGAACCTTTTCCCAAATAAGGTTGATTAACAGATTCCAGGGGTGGGGGGGTGTGGACATATCTATTGGAAGGCCACAATTCAACCCACTCTAATATCCTTTAGCTGTGTCAGCTGTTGTGTCACCACAAGGGTGGTGGGGAAACTGCCCTCGTAGACAAACAAGACACCCGAGCATCTAACAAAGGGGAATCCATGTGCGGCCCTGGAGATGAAGCCACCAGCTGGCCATGCAGAGCCTGCTTGGAGGAGGAAGATTTAGGTCTGCTTTGGGGTTTACTTCTAACGTTCTCTCCTGTTCATTTCCCCACTGTCCCATTTGGCCTTGATTACCTGAATTTTTCTGTGATTGCAGAATTCTGTCATTGTGCCTTGTCCGACATCTGAAACAGCAAGTGGCCTGCCGGGCATTGAAAAGGAAAAAGTTTCTGGAGGACCCACCTGGGGCTAGAAGCCTTGAAATGCTGTGGGTCTGGGGCTTGTGAAGGGAAGCTGCGATGGGGGAGGGCTGGGTGAAGGCAGGGACTGGCCCCAAAGGCCAGAGACGGTCTCCTGAGCCAGACTCGCAGCTCTCGGGGGGAGGGGGTGATGGTATGTGTGTGGGCGCACATGAGTTGCCCACCCTGGGCACTTGGGGTTCTCTCGGGCCCCAACTGAGAAACCCCTATTGCTGCCTTTCCCGAGCCCCCAGGCCTGAAAGCTCGAGGCCCAGGGAGAATAAAACAGCCTGGGCAAAAAGGCTCCAAGGCAGTTCAAAGACAGAGAGAGACTGGAGATGAAGTTTTCAAGCCACATCCAAGGGGAGGGCTTTTCATCTGCCAGGCTTTGAATCGGGAATCAAGGCAGCAAAGTTACTACCAGGTTAAAGTTTAAATGGCACAGAAAGGGGAGACGGGAAGATGAAACAACGGCCGTCTGGCCAGGGGAACAAAGCCAGAACCCAGCCTGGGCACCCGGCCGCAGAGGCGCTGAGTTGCAGCAGTCCCAGCAAGGAGGGGCCATGATGCTGCCATTGCTCAGCTTAAGAAGGAAAGTAATTGAAAGGAAAGGTGAGCCAAGGAGAGGCGGCCTGTGTGTGCGACTGCCTGGATCGTTAGAAAATAATTTAAAGGGAACAGGCCCATCAAGCCGTTTCTCTTATGGAAATGCCATCATTGAAGAGAAAGCAAGGGGAGGGTGGGGGAAGCCTTTTCATTCTTTGAAAAAGAGTGAGTTTTTTTCCACTCACCAAGTGCAGACTTGAAATCTCTTTAGTTTGCAAACTTGCTTTGCTCCCTAACTGCCTGGGCTTGGGGCGGGAAGGGGAGGGTGTCTTCTGGTCTTCTCCAGAACCTTGGGGGTTTGGGGAGCTGGGAATTTTGGAGGGACCACATGGTTACATCTGTACAAGCATTTCATTCCGAGACAGACTTCCTGATTCCTTGGGAAGCTTAGCCCTTTGTGCAGCCGTCTCCCTGGTTCTGAACACTCCCCTTGCATCTGAATTGCCCCTAGTGTACTGCTGCTTAACTGGCTACAAGCTCTGACTTCTCGAAGGTAAGAACAGGTGAGTCAGCATCCTCCCCCAGAGGACACAGGTGTACCTTCCATCCACACTTTTCTAGATGAAACTTCCCTGTCTCCATTATCTGACTGGACACAAGAGGAAGCTCCCTGATAATGGTGTTTCAGCCTTCTGCAGCTAAAACACATTAAAAAATGTCAACATTCATCAAGCACCTATTCTGTGCCAGATAAAGTTTAGTGAGTAAGACACAAATCTTTATGTTTAGGAACCTATAGTCTAACTGGGGAGGTGAGCAAATAAACAATAACAATGCAGACTGATAAGAACTATGACAGAGGAAGCATCGTAGCAGGAGTGCTTAATCTGGTCTGTGGGCCATCGGGGAAGGCTGCCTGAAGAAGCATATTTGAGTGGATATTTGAGTGGAGTTGTGAAGATTCACTTGCTGTTAGTAAGGAACTTCTACTTCCAGCCAAGATGGAGTAATATGGACTAAATTTACTTCCTGAGAGTTTCCAGGCTATGGCACAGGAGGGGGAACCTGGAGAAGACTGGTAGACTCCGCCTGTTGAGGAGAGAGAGCTGAGAGTCTGGGAGCCAAGGTGGCTGGAGTTTGCAGGAGAGACAAGCTGAAAGGAGAAAGTGGCACAGAGAACTCTGGAGATCTGCAGGGAGCCCTCCTCAAGTATCTAGCAGAACATCAATCAGCACATGCATGTGGGGAAGGTAACTGAAGCCTAGGAATGAACCGTCCAAAGGGTCAGAGTGAAGAGTGCCCTAACTGTGCCCAGAGTAAGGCACAAGATTATTTACAGGAACACAGAAACATCCACCATACAAAAAGATGAAATTTATTATGTCTGGCATCCATTTACAAATGAGCAGCCATGTAAAGAAGCAGGGAAATATGACCCGGGATGAGGAGAAAAATGACTCAATCAAAACTGACCTAGAACTGGTGCAGGTGTTAGAATTATCAGGTAAGGATATTAAAACGGTTCTGATGATATTCCATATATTCAAAAACTTAATTAGAGATACGGAAGACGTGAAAAAGACCTAGAGCAAACTACTAGAAATGAAGACTACACTTACTGAGACTGAAAAGTATGCTGGATGGGATTAAGGGAGGAGGTTACACATTGCAGAATAAAAGATGAGTGAACTTAAAGAGAGCAATAGAAACTTTCTAAAAGGAAAGAAAGAGAGAAAAAAATAGTAAAGACAGTAAATAGCATAAATGAGTTGTGGAATAGTATTCAGTGGCTTAAAATACATGTAATTAGAGTTCCTTAAGGAAGTGGGTGCAGTAAACACAGATGAAGTAATAGTAGCTAAAATTTCCCCAAATTTTATAAGAACTATAAACCCACAGATCCAAACAGCTCAATGAACTCCAAGCACAAGAAGCATGAAGAAAACTACACCAAGGCACATCATAACCAAATTATTCAAAATCACTCTTAAAGAGAAAAATTTTAGAGCCAAAGAAAAAAACACATTATGTATAGAGGATTACAGCAGATTTCTCACCAGAAACAATGCAAATGAGAAGACAGTGGAGTAACATCTTTAAAACACTGAAAGACTGTCAACTCAATTCTCTACCTAGTGAAAATGTTTTTCAAAAATGAAGACAAAATAGAGAGCAGATTCTGAATATATGGTGGAGTAGGAAGCACCAGGAATCTGTTTCTCTACCTGGACAATAATTACATTGACAGAATCTATCTGATGTAATTATTTTGGAATTCTGGAGTCTATTGAAAGCTTGCAACTTCAAAGGGAAGGCTCTGGTGGTAAACTGCAGTTAATTTTGGTCAGTTTCAGCTTGTAGCATGGTAGCAGCTCTCTACCTCTCATCCCCATGCAGCCATGCTTGTATTCCTGGAGCAGCTTGAATGCAGCTTGTGGGAGTCAGGATGGGCAAAAAATACCTATCCTCCAAATATAGGGAATCTGTGCTCTGATTGATGCTTTTAATTACAGGGGTGCAGACAAAGAGGTGGGCATTTTTGTTGCACCATCATCCATTGTGATAAACACCTTCTCCCCTCCAGCTGAAGTGACTTCCAGGGGATTTAAAGGGCCAACACATGTCCTGCCTTCATTTTTCTCTTTTTCCTTTTTTGGGAGCCAGACACTAAAGTCTAGGACATTTATAAGCAACTGCATATATAGGGAAAATTAGAAAGTGACCACATATGCTTAGGCTCAGAAAATACCTGGGAAGACCTTAAGTTTTCACCTCAGTCTGATCCTTGGTACAGATACAGTCTACAATTAAAAAAAACAAAACAAAAAAACCCCCAGTAAACAAAATAATGACAAAGAAAATCCTGAGGATGGGAGAGAATCTGATTTCTAGAGTTACTAAATTATTAGATTTAAACATCCACTTTTCAACATAAACATTACAAGTTATACAAAGAAATAGGAAAGTATGATCTATTCAATGGAAAAAAATAACTCAGCAAAAACTGTCCTTGAAAAAGATCTGAAGGCATATCCACTAGACAAAGAGTTTAAGACAACTGTCATGAAGATGTTCAAAGAACTAAAGGAAGACGTGGAGAAAGTCAAGAGAACGATGTATAAACAAAGTAGAAATACCAAAAAGAGACAGAAAACCTAAAAAGGAAACAAAAAGAAATTCTGAAGCTGAAAAACACAATAACTGAAATAAGAAATTCACTAGAGGGGCTCAAAGGCATATTTGAGAAGGTAGAAGAAAGAATCAGCAAACCTGAAGATAAGACAATGGAAATGATCAAATCTGAAGAACTGAAACAGTGAAGAAAAGTGAACAGAGCCTAGAGGACCTGTGGAGCACCATCAATCAGGTCAACATACATACTATACACAGTGTTAGTGGGAGTATTAGAAGGAAAAGAGAGGAAGAGGGGCAGAAAGAATATTTGAAGAAATAAGGGCTGAAAACATCTCCAATTTAATGAGATATAAGAATATAAACATCCAAGAAGCTCAACAAACTCCAAGTAAGATGAACTCAAAGAGATCCACACCAAGGCACATTGTATTTAAACTTTCAAAAATCAAAGACAAAGAATCTAGAAAGCAGCCAGACAGAGGTGAATCATCACATACAAAGGATCCTCAATAAGAATATCAGCAGATTTCTCATCAGAAACTTTGGGTGCCAAAAACAGTGGAACAATCTATTCAAAGTGCTAAAAGAAAAACTGTCAACTGAGAATCTTATATCCAGCCAAACTGTCCTTCAAAAGTGAGGGAGAAATTTATACATTCCCTAATGAACAAAAAGTGAGGGAGTTTCTTTCCACTAGACCTGCCCTGCAAGAAATGCTCAAGGGAGTCCTGCAAGGAGTAATGAAGGACACTAGACAGTAACTTGAAGACATATGGAGAAATAAGGATCTCAATAAAGGGTAAATACATGGGAAATTGTAAAAGCTAGTATTACTTTTTTTTTTTTTTTGCGGTACGTGGGCCTCTCACTGTTGTGGCCTCTCCCGTTGTGGAGCACAGGCTCCGGACGCACAGGCTCAGCGGCCATGGCTCACGGGCCCAGCCGCTCCGCGGCACGTGGGATCTTCCCGGACCGGGGCACAAACCCGCGTCTCCCGCATCGGCAGGTGGACTCTCAACCACTGTGCCGCCGGGGAAGCCCTAGTATTACTTTTTATAACTACTTTTTGCTTTATATTTTATTTAAGAAATTAATGCATTAAAAAAACAAAGGTAGCATTATCGTAACTTTGGTTTGTAACTCCATATTTTGTATTCTATGTGACTTAAAAGACTAACACATTTAAAATAATTATTAGTTTATGTTTTGGGGCACACAATGTTTAAAGATGTAATTTTATGACATCAGTAACCATAAAGGGTAGGGATGGAGTTAAAAAGTAGCAGAGTTTTTGTATGTTATTGAAGCTAAAGGTGGTATAATTTCAAACTGGAGTATTAACTAGAGTGTTAAAACTTTAAGATGTTAAATGGAATCCCTATGGTAACCACAAAGAAAATAGCTATAGAATATACACAAAAGAAAATAAGAAAGGAGTTCACACATTTTACTACAAAAAATCAATTAAACATGCAAGAACAGTAATGCAGGAAATGAGGGACCAACCCCCCCAAATTATAAGGCATATAGAAAACAAAAAGCAAAATGACAGAAGTCCTTCTTGTCAGTACTTTAAATATGAATAAATTAAACTCTCCAACTGAAAGACAGAGATTGGCAAAATGGATAAAAACACATGTTTCAACTATATGCTGTCTACAGGAGACTCACTTTAGATCCAAAGACAAAAAAATAGATTAAAAGTGAAAAAATGGAAATAAATATTCCATGCAAGTAGAAGGGAAAGAGAGCAGGGGTGGCTATACTAACACTGGACAAAATAGATTTAAAACAAAAAAGGTTATAAGAGAGAAAGAAGTACATTATATATTAAGAGGTTTAACATAGATATAACAATTACAAACATTTCTGTACCTAATGACAAACCATCAAAATATATGAAGAAAAAACTGATAGAATTTAGGGGAGAAACAGATAGCTCTACAATAAGAGTTGGAGTCTACAATACCCAACTCTCAATATTGGATAGGACAACCAGACTGAAGATAAGTAAGGGAACACAGGATTAAACAACACGATAAACGAACTAGATAAAACTGACATACACAGAACACTCTAGTCAACAACAACAACAACAACAGCATATATATTCTTCTCAAGTGCACATGGGACATTTTCCAGGATAGACCATATTTTAGACCACAAATTAAGTCCAATAGATTTTAAATGATAAATAGTATACAGGGTATCTTCTCCCACCACACCAGGACAAAGTCAGAAATCAACAACAGAAGTAAAACTGGAAAATCCACAAATTTGTGGAAATTAAACAACACACTCTTAAACAACCAATGGATCAAAGAAGAAATCACAGGGGAAATTAAAAAATATAGAGAGACAAATGAAAATGAAAACACAACATACCAAAACTTATGGAACACAGTGAAAGCAGTGTTAAGGGGGGAAATTTATAGCTACAAACACTTGCATTAAAAAAAAAAAAAGACACTAGACAGATCTCAAATCAAGAAACAACTTAGCTTTACAACTTAAGGAACTAAAAAAAGAAGAACAAACTAAACTCAGCAGAAGGAAGGAAATAATAAAGATTAGAGAAAAGATAAACTGAAAAACAGAAAAACAACAGAGAAAATCAATGAAACCACAAGCTGGTTCTTTGAGAAGATCAACAAAATTGATAAAGCTTTATTCTGATTGACTAAGAAAAAAGAGAGAAGACTCAAATTACTAAAATCAGAAATGAAAATGGGGACATTACTACTGATTTTACAGAAATAAAAAGGATTATAAGAAAGAACAATTGTACACCAACAAATTGGATTATCTAGATGAAAAGGGAAAATTCCTAGGGCCACAAACCTACCAAGACTAAATCACAAAGAAATAGAAAATCTGAATAGACCTATAATTGGTGAGGAGACTGAATCAGTAATCAGAGATCTCCTGGCAAATAAAAGCCCTGGACTTGGTGCTTCACTGGTGAATTCTACCAAATGTTTAAGGAAGAACTAATAGCAACATTTCGCAAAGTTTTCCAAAATACTGAAGAGGGGGGAACACTTCCTAACTCTCTCTATAAGGCTGGTATTACTTTGATATCCAAACCAGACAGTCACTACAAGAAAACTACAGACCAATATTCCTTATGAATATTTATGCAAAAATCCTCAACAAAATACTAGCAAGTCAAATGCAGCAGCATATCAAAAGGACTATAACCAAGTGGCATTTATTCCTGGAACTGCAAGGATGATCCAACATATGACAATAGACCAGTGTGATACACCACATTAACAGAATGAAGGAAAAAAACACATGATCCTCTCAATTGATGTAGAAAAAACACTTAACAAAATTCAACACCATTTCTTGATAAAAACATTCAGCAACCTATGAATAGAAGGAAACCACCTCAACAAAATAAAAGCCAGATCTGAAAATGATCACCTTATGAGACACAGAAAAAGCCTTTGATAAAATTTAATATCCTTTCCTGATAAAAAGCTCTTAACAAATTACAAATAGAAGGCAACTTCTTTATCTTGAAAAACTTACAGCTAACATCATATTTAATGATGAAAGACAATGCATTCCTCCTAAAATAAGGAACAAGACAAGGATGTCCACTCTCACTGCTTCTATTCAATACTGTACTGGAGGCTGTAGCAGTGAAATAGTGGGGAAAGAATGAAAAAGAAAGGGGGGAAGATGGGGGGAGAGAGAGAGAACAGGAGGATCTATATAGAAAAAGAAGTAAAAATATCTTTATTGCAAATGATATAGTTGTAGATATAGAAAATCTGATGGAATCTATAAAACAACTACTGGAATTAATAAAGATGTTTAGAAGGGTTGCAGGAAACAAGATCAATATACAAAAATCAATTGTATTTTTGTATACTAGCAAGGAACAATAAGAAATTAAAATTAAAAATACCATTTATAGTAATATCAAAAAATATGAAACAGAAATCCAACTGACAAAAGGTATGCAAGAGCTGTATGTTGAAAACCACAAAACACTGCTGAGAGAAATTAAAGAAGTAAATAAATAGAGAGATATGGCTTGTTTACAGGTCAGAAGACTCAGTACTTTTAAAATGTCAAATTTATCTACAGATTCAAAGCAATCCCAATTAAAATCCTGCAGACTTTTTTGTTGAAACTAACAAGCCAATTCTAAAATTCATTTGGAAAAGCAAAGGGAGGACACAGAATAGCCAAAACAACTTTGCAAAAGACAAAGTTGGGGGCTATGATGACCTGATTTCAAGCCTTACGAAAAAGCCACAGTAATGAAGAGAGTGTGATACTGGGGTGAAGATCAAGAGATGAATGAAACATAGAAACCAGAAATAGGGCTCTTTCCATATATGTGGAAAACTGGTTTTTGACTAAGGTGCAAAGGTAGAGAAAAGATAAGTTGTTTCAACAAATAGTGTTGAAACAATTGGATATCCATATGCAAAAAATGAGCTCTGATTCATACCTCTCATCATATACAAAATGGATCATAAACCTAAATGTAGAAAATGTAGCAGAAAATTTGTGACCTTGGGTTCGGCAAAGATTTCTCAGAAATGACATCAAAACCATGATCTCTAAAAGCACACACTCGATAAATCGGACTTTAAATTAAAAACCTCTGTGCTTTGAAAAACACCATTAAAAGAAGGAACAAAATAAAATCATATATCTGATAAAGGATTTGTTTCTAGAATATATAAAGAACTTTCAAAATTAAATAATAAGAACACTAATAAACCGATAGAAAATGGCAAATGATTTGAATGGACACTTTACCAAGGAAGATGAATGGATGACAAATAAGCCAATGAAAAGATGCTCAGCATCATTAGCCATTAGAGAAATGCAAATTCACTACCACCAATCATCTATTAGAATGGTTAAAATGAACAAGGCTGACCATACCCAGTGCTGGTGAGGATGTGGAAGAACTAGAACTCCCTTCTATTGCTGATTGAAAAACTGTTTAGTGGTTTCTTAAAAATTTAAACATATGCCTGTCATAATATCCAGCCACTCTACTCTGAGAAATTTATCATGGGGAATGAAAGCATAGGTCCAACCAAAAACTTGTACATGAATGTCCATTGCAGCTTTTTTTTTTTTTTTTTTTTTTTTTTTTGCCGTACGCGGGCCTCGCACTGTTGCGGCCTCTCCAGTTGCGGAGCACAGGCTCCGGACGCGCAGGCTCAGCGGCCATGGCTCACGGGCCCAGCCGCTCCGCGGCATGTGGGATCTTCCCGGACCGGGGCACGAACCCACGTCCCCTGCATCGGCAGGTGGACTCTCAACCACTGCGCCACCAGGGAAGCCCTCAGCTTTATTTTTAATATCAATAGACTGGCAGCGACCAGTCGGGTGAAGGGATAAACAAAGTATGGTATATCCCTACGATGGAATATTCCTTAGCAGTAGAAAGAAATGAGCTACCGATA
Organism: Grampus griseus; assembly: GCF_964374135.1. NCBI lineage: Eukaryota > Metazoa > Chordata > Mammalia > Artiodactyla > Delphinidae > Grampus > Grampus griseus. The sequence goes on along the minus strand of NC_139013.1, from coordinate 24,501,722 downwards.
CACACAACAGAATCTCAAAATAATCACGCCAAGTGAAAGAAACCAGACATAAAAGAGTGCATATCATATGATTCAATGTATATGAAACTCTAGAAACAGCAAACTAATCTACAGAGACAGGAAGCTGATCAGCGGTTGCCTGGGTACCGGGGCAAGGGTGAGTAGGAGGAATTAGAGAGTCGGGAGGAAACTTGGGGGATGATGGACAGGTTCACTACCTTGACTGTGGTGATGGTTTCAGAGGTGTATACATGGGTCAAATCTTGACACAATGTACACTTTAAATGTGTGTGGTTTATTGCATTTAAATTATTCCTCAATATCGTTTTTTTTTTTTTTTTTTTTTTTAAAAAGGAGGTAGTGAGGGAGAAAGAAGGGGAAAATGCTCCTGGCAGAGGCGACAGCCTGTGTAAAGCCTGGAGGTGAGAACGAGAGGGCTACTAAGAAGTGAAAAGGGTTCAGCATGGCTGGAGAACGGGGTAGGAGACATGAAGCGATTATTGGTCCCTTGTTATCTGCTTCTAATACATTCTGTGCCTCACTCAAGAGTCTCTGGGAAGCTTCAGACAGTTCCCAGGCCTGGCCCACTGTGCGCCTGCTTTTTCTGCTTCTTACACATTCCCGTGACACTCGGCCACTCTGTGGAGATGTTCAAATAAGCCCCACCCTGGAAGTCAGAGCTCAGAATAGTTAGGCAGGGCCTGAAGGAGGGAGGCTATCAGCTGAAAGAAGAAGATGGGAGGTGCCCGGGTCGGAGGCCAGAGGCGGAGGACGTGGCCCGAGGGGTCAGGGAGATGGGTCCCAGACCACGTCCCATTGTGGCTCCCATTTCCAGCCCAGGGGGGACCTACGTCAATTCACAAAAGCCGATGTGCGGAAAATTCACTTAAGTCCAGTTTGCTGAATGAGCTGTTAGACATACTTCTTAGACTTGGTCTAGCAGGGTTCTCTGTAGCAATTCCAATTCCAAAGGGGTGCGTGGTGGAGGGGGTGGGACAGGCGCTCAGCAAGCAGTGTTTAGCACAGCTGGTGTGTTTGCATGAGCAGTGGCAGAAGCAGGGCGAAGACCGGAGTGGGAGAACTGAAACTCCCAGCGCACCCCTCCGTTGCTAGGTCGGCTGGCCACTCGGTGAACTGGTCTTCCACAACCTGGTTTCTGCAGATCTGCCCTCGGCTCCTGGAGGAAGTGGCCCGCATTGATGTGATTCTCTGAGGGAGAGCAGACATCCAGACCTTGTTCACAGCCCACAGCTGGAGCCAGAAGATGCTCTGGGAGGTTCTGGGTTTGGGGTGCTCTCTGGAGCCCACTGTGGGCCTGCACTCTGCCGGAGGCAGACGGAGGCAAAAAAGGACAAGGCAGGGTCCTCCATGGGAATGAGAAGACAGGAAGAGTCAACATGCAGCACGGCCAGCAAACAAGATGGTCTAAAGATGAACCACAGCGTGGCGATATGGGGATTCAGCTGAGGGAGAGACTGGGCCCGAGGGCAGCAGACCCCTACAAGTGGCTTTCTGGGGAGACGGGATTGAAATGGGTCTATAAGACGAACTTAGATTTGGATCGAAAAGAAGAATGTTTCAGGCAGAGGGAAAGTCCCCAAACTGAGGGTAAGGGACGAGACATACAATGGCCAGCATGTTCCAGATCATGTCAGAAGGGAGTAGAGCTACATAATATGAAAACCACCCCTTGATAAACGGTATGCCGCCAGTCTGGAAATGCCTACTGTGGTTGAGATTATGGGTGGCAGGGTTTGCATGTTTGTCAATCTGTTTTCCTCTGATTTTCCACCATGACTATATATTAGTTGTGCATTTCAAAAATGCGACGAATCTGCAAACTAACAAAACTAGCTGGTTTCCCTTCAGCCTAATAATCCCAAGACCTGCCAGGGACAATAGCTTGAAGAAAGACCACTCTCTCTGAGAGATGGAAGCCCAGGGGTGTCCAGCCTCCATCTGTCTGCAAGGCCTCCTAGGGGCCATGAATGCTCCTACCAGGCCATGGGCTTGCCTGGACGTAGGCCAGGGGCAGGAGAACCTGCTCTGGCTGGCGTTGCTAGGTGCCAGGCGCACCTGAGCAGGCGGGCAGGTGTGACAGTTGCCCTGGACCACATGGAGCTGGCTGTGCCTTGTGCACGCACAACAGTCCCGCCCCGCCTCCCCTCTCCAAACCTCCCTCTGCTTCCCGGCTAGCTCAGGTGTGGTGCATCTGTGGCCCGTTGGCAGGTTTCTGCCCGCAGTGCTGGGGAGCTGTCAGGTTAAGAGCTGGCTTGCTCCATTTGATCCCACATGTGAGCTGTTTTATTTCCCTCTCTCTCCTTTACATGGCTTCGGTGTGCTTTTATAAATATTTCACTAGCCTTGCTAAAGTCTATTTCATCTCTCTCTTAAATTTATTAAATATAAATGCAGCAACAACTCTACCATAAGTCTCTCTTTGCTGTCATAATCTCAGGCTCCTGTGGAAGTAAATATAATTTACTTTGTTTACCATGGGCAATTTGGAGCCCTATCTGTTGTATCAACACTTCCAGTGTCCCCCAAGCCTCCCTGCTTTCATTAGTGGGGTCTGCCCTATCCCCATGTAGGACACAGGGACACGGTTCCCACTGTGAAGATGGCATGACAAAGAACCAGTAGGGGCAGTTCTCTGAGACTTGCATGGTCTTGATCCCTTGGTCTCCCAATGGCACCCTCGATGAATAAGGGGGAGTCTGTACTTGTCACCCCAGACCTGAGTGGGCCTGGAGGTCTGTTTGAGCGGAGCCTTTTCCCTGGCCTCTCTTGGAGAATAGGCCCATCTGCCGCATCTGGTGACCTGGCCAAAAAAGATGCGGACTGCTGTGAAATGATGGAGGGCATGGACACTCCTCCCACCCCCGGACCTGCAGTCAACAGAACCTGGGGCAAGGCAGGGATTCTGGTCCCCCCAAGCCAGCCACAAGCCCCCTGCCACTTCCTTTGTTCTTTGTTAATTGCAAAATAAACACAACCCTGCCCACCGACCAGGAAAAGAGATTTCTGCCAACCGGGGTCACCAGCAGGCAGTGAACAGGGGCTGCCTCTGGTTCTGACGCTTGACCTCCGTTGGCTACGTGTGATTTCGCAGAGGACACCAGGGCCCGAGAGAATTGCAGTGTCAGATGTGGGAAGCACCCAACCCTAAACAGGGCTTGCTGGGTCAGGTAAGGGGAATGAGTGAAGTGGGAGTCACAGTGGATGGGCCGCCACCTATCTGCATCTGCGATCAGCGAGAAGAGTTTCCTCTTTCACAAAGAAATGTGCCTTTTCCCATTCTTTATTTGATAAGAATGGTCCTCTCAGTCCATCCTGTGTTTCTCTGCTTTCGGTGGTGACATTGGTGCAGAGAGTGTTGCATTTCCTTTGCCTACAAGGAAATGCAAAGGAACCCCGGCTCCTGACTCCCAGCCTGGAACCTTCCACCAGACTTGCCGAGATGAAGGCAGGTGATGACAAGGCTCTGGTGACTTGGGCTGGGGAGACAGGTCAGGATGCTCGTAGGAGTTCAGATCTGTGCTGAAGCTCTCCATAGCTCCAGAACACCGGTTCCCACCTTGCCTGTGCCCTAGGGTCTCTGAGGCTATCCTGCAGATTCCGGGGGAGGAGGGCTGAGTGGACTCAGAGACTTTCTGCTTCCATGTCCCATTCATACTCAGCAAGGTAAGAGAACGTTTACCCCCAGGAGGGGAAAGGAGTATGTTCCAGGGGCCAATTTAAGACCTCTGCGAGTCCCTCCTGCATATCAACATATTAAAATCTACTCAGCTTACATTGAATGTAATTATTTCCATAATTATTTTGCTTAAAAATGTTAAAAGGATTTGGAATCTTGCTTGTGAAATTATTAGTAATTTTGATTTTACAGTTTTCTTCTCATATTTTAGAGTCAATGCCCTTTTTTTTTTTCTTTTTTTTGAGGTACGCGGGCCTCTCACTGTTGCGGCCTCTCCCGTTGCAGAGCACAGGCTCTGGACGCGCAGGCTCAGTGGCCATGGCTCACGGGCCCAGCCGCTCCGCGGCATGTGGGATCCTCCCGGACCGGGGCACGAACCCGTGTCCCCTGCGTCGGCAGGCGGACTCTCAACCACTGAGCCACCAGGGAAGCCCCAATGCCCTCTTTTTTCCTTCTCGGGTCTCAAGCATGTTTAATGACCCCTGAAATATCTATTGACTCCGCTCCTTATGGGGTATACCCAGCTGAGCCCCTGGGTCTGGGATGGCAGAGCCACAGTTGGGGGTTTCGGCAGGGGCTGGGAGAAGCCCCTCGCCCTAGAACTGATTCCTGCCTTCGTCCCGCCTTCCCTGAAATGTCTCCAGGGAGCACACCCTGGAGGACCCCTGCCAGCCTCCCCTCCCTTGCTGGGTGGGGGGCTTCGAGCCCCTGGAGGTGAATGACAGGGCAGCGGCCGGCTCTCTGTGGCAATTGCATGAGAGCTGGCAGTCGTGGGGCTGGTGCCTTCCTGCCTCACCATTGGGAGCGAGACTATTTTAGGCTCTCGCTGCTTCTCTTCTGTTCCAGGGAGGGAAGGATGGAGGCCAGGCGCTGGAGGAAGGCGGAGCCTGTGTGTCTCTGCTTCCACCAGGTGTTTCAGAGGCAAACTTTTCTTTTCCTGCTTCTGCTGCCCACTGCTGGTGGAACGGGTTTGTCAAGTTGGTGTAACTTTTTTTGATATGCGTTTTACTTTTTTGGAGTTTAAAAAAAAAAAAAGCCCAGTTGCATTCTACTCAAGGTTAGGAAAGTCGCCATAGAAGGCAAGATCTCTTGTAAATTTCACCAAGTGAAATTTACCTTGAAAATCCTGTAAATCAGTAGGACCTGGTGGCTCCTGAGAATTTCACTTATTTTGTTTCTTGGGCATGTTAGCAGTGACTTCCCCTTCCCTGGGGCAGTGGGGACAAAAGAAGAGTGACGGTGTAAGTAAAGGCCCCTCTGTCTGTCTACCTTTCTGTTCCTCTCTTTGGGTAAGTTTGTATGAATCAATTTTATTGCACTTCCACACAATACTTTATTGTGTCAAAATGCTCTCCCACCCACGGAACCAAACGTTTTTATACCCTCGACGCTCGGGAGGTCGGCAGGACTGAACTGCTATCTCTATTCTTCATACAAGGCCACTGAGGCGGGGAGAAGAGATGCCCTTTCTGGGTTGCATTCTGAGTCGCTGGGACTTGAAGCAGTGTCTCTGGCCCCTGTGTGGGCTCCTCCCACTGCCCCATTCCACCTTCGCTTGGATTCCCGGTTCCCTGTGGATGAGGCCTGGGAAAAGCTCCTTGGTCAACTTATTGGAGCTGGGATCTCCCCCAACTGCAGCTTGAGGAACTCTGATGGCTCTGGGCAGTGGCTCTCACCTGGGAGGAATTTTGCCTCTCAGGGGACATTTGGTCACGTATAGAAACATTTTTGGTTCTCACAGCTCGGGGCTGCTACTGGCATCTAGTGGGTTGAGGCTATTAAACATCTGCAACACAGCACAAGCCCCTCCTCCCCCACGTTAGAGAACGATCAGGCCCTGAATACCAATTGTGGCAGGTGAAGCTCTGCCTTAGGGAATAAATCCCATGTGATTCGTAACAATAGTCACATATTTACCGCCTTCTCCTATGCACTCAATCCACGACGCACAGTGAGCATTTATTGAGCACCTGCGGCATGCACGGGGCCTTCCTGACTCTGCCACCTCCACCTCCATCAACTCATTACAACCTTGTAAGACATGATAAGATGAGTGATTCTCTCCATGGGACCGATGAGGAAATTAGGGTTTAAGAGGGCGTCACAGTTGGGTTTCCTGAGGCGGGTGGGTAGCTTGTGGGATCAGTACTTGTAGGGAATGAGGGAAGCAAGGCTAGGCAGAAGTAGAAACTGGGCCATGACGCAATCACAGCAAAGGCCTCAGATGGTTCTGCTGGGAGCCCTGGAGCAGGTGTGGGCCTTCGGAGATGCTCCCAATTGGGGTGAGAAGTCCAGGCCCATATACCGCCTGCTCCCACAACATCAGCCAATAAGTGTGGGCTACCCCAGGGGGGCGGCGTCCATATGTGAGGTGTCTCTTTCAGCCCAGGCAACACCCGGAGACGGCCCAGCAGAGAGCAGAGCGCCAACACTCTTAGTAGCCACTTGCTGAGTGTTCGGCCCTGGAGGGGGCACAGGCACTGGGGCATCCACTGTGAGGGCCCGAGCACTTGCCCAGGCTGGAGCCAAGTTGCCGCCCCTCCCTCACTGTGGTATTGGGAGCTCATGGGGGACCAAGGTCTCCTAACCCAGGGCCTTCCATCCCCAGCAGGGTATCAGTTAGCTTTTCTTGACCCTGTAAGTCACAAATCGCCAACACCAAGATGTGCTTTGTGGTGTAGACACTATAGCCCTAAATACTTTTGATTGGTTGCCACCATCCTTAAATAAGGAGATTTCACATTCAGTCCTGAGTTTCTACTTTTCACGGAAACATTGGGAGATCTTTCAAAGCCGGGCCACGGTCCTGCTGTGCAGCTGGGGGCTGGCCTGGGCAATAGGTCCCTTTACCAAGCGGGCATCTCGCCATTCCACTGTCGCACACCTGACCCACGACCCCGGTTTCCTCACTTGTGTCATGAGTCTTACTGTCTACACAGGCTGCTGTCAGAGCTGACTTCTGGGCAAGTGCTGGCTGTCGCTCCCGTTAACCTGTCTTCCCCGGCAGATGGAGCATTGGGTTGTGTCTGTTCTACGACCTCAGGACCTTAGGGCCCTTCCCTCTGCCTGTTTCCCATTGTGGTTTTTAAAGCAAATCTCAAAAATCACAGAGAAAGCTTCTGGATGAAAACCAGCAGGATGGAATTGGCCCTTTGTCCTGGGACACCCCTGCCCTTCTGGCTGGCCCTGAGGCTGCAGGCACCAAAGCCGGGCCCTGCTCCATCACACGGCTCCCTCTTCGAGGGGGCTTTGGTTTCCGTGGGCGACTCCATTGTTCCGAGCCGGCCCCATTTTTAGGACCACGGGACGAGGACGCTGACAGGCTTCTGGGCGCGTTTGTGATCGTGTGAGGTAACAGCTTCATTACTCGGTGATGAGTGACCCATATTCCTAACATGATTTCCCTGCTGTAACTCAAATTGAGTTCATGTTATTCTAATGATATCAGTTGACCTTGAGAATTAGACCAAGAAGCCTGGGGTTATTCTTCCAACTTCCACTGCAGATTCCTGTGATGTGTTTGGAAACACAATCTGCTTCTCATTGCCCTGAAGTGGGCAGGGGAAAAATAGAAAACAAAGATCCTGAACGGCGCTGATTTTTAGAAAATGCTTCTGGGCAATTTCAGAGCACGGGAGGCTCCTTCTCTCTCGGTCCCGCTCCTGTCGCAGCACCCAGCTGGCGTCTTGTCCGCACCCATGTACTGCGGGCTACAGACTCGCCTGGGCCTCCTCTGCCCCTGCCTCTTCCCCAGGGCCTGGGTCTCCCCGGCCAGGAAGAGCCCTCAGCCAGGTCTGATGGGGCGTCCTGCCCCAGCCTCTCCCTGCCCACCCACCCTGCCAGGTCATTCTCCCCAAACCACAGCGGGTGTGCTGCCACCTCTCCAGCTCCCTCACTAGCTCCCCGTTACCAGCTGGTAGAGCCCAAGCTCCTTAGCCTGGCATTCAGGGCCCTTAATTCTAGCCCGTCTACCTCCCAGTCCACCCAGCCAATACTACCCTGAGGCACGTGGCACAGAATGTCTACATACCTGCATGTGCACTGGGCTCTTACACCTCCATACCCTTGTTCAGCTGTCCTTCCCTCCTGAAACACCCTTGACCACCTCTCTCATCGTATGTGTACGAGCCCAAATCTCACTCTTCTTTGCATTTACTTGTTTATTCAATCTTTCTGGAGCTCTGACTGTGTTCTGGTTAGTGGGGTTTAATCTGGGGAGAAAAGAGAGAGAGAGTGACCAAGACTACAGAAAAAGCATGGTCATGAAAGCCCCAATGTGATCAGCTTTGGAGGAAATAAATAGTGTGAGATCCTGGGCACCCTGGGGAGGGGGTCTCCTTTGCTGAGGGGGCTCAGGGAAGGCCTGAGAAGGAAGCAGCCCTGCAGAAAAGTGAGGGAAATGGAACCCAGGCCCAGAGCCCCGGAGAGAGAAAGGGCGAGGCTGTTGTAGGAACCGACATGATCGGTTTCCCTGTCATCCTGAGGTGGGGACAGCTCTGCACAGAGGGTACCTGTGTCCCTGCAGGTGGGCTGGAGGGTAGTATAGGGGTAAGAGCCCAAACTCCAGGGTTGAACGACTGGGTTCAAATCCACACTGGGAGGCTGTGTGACCTTGGCAAGTTGTCTGATCTCTCTGTGCCACAATTTCCTCATCTGTAAAATGAGGATTCATTATAAGGAGTCAATGAATTCAGATTTGTAAACCGCTTAGAATTTTGCGTGTGTGTATTCATTCACATGAATAGTCAAAGAACTGTTACCTATTTTATTTAGGTTTTCATTTTTTTCGAATTGTAACATAGCAAAAAACAATTGGAAACCAGACAGTACTTGTTCTTAGAATAGAACAGAACAAAATAAAGAGCATGGACGGACCCTCAGAAAATCTGAGCTGACCCATCCTTCCGGAGCCCAGGCTCACTCTCTGTGTGGTGAGGGTCCTGCCTAGAATTTCCCAAACTTCTCCTCCACGTGTCCCTCACAGAGGGAGGAAAACCCCTAAAATATGCTCGAGGAATGGCCAAGCCCCCATCTGGGCGGAGAGGAGAGCAGTTTCTCCAGGGCTGGTGGGGAGAGTGCGATAAGCCAGGATACAGTGTGGCTGGAATCTTCACCCTTGTGGAGCGGGAATGTGAAATTAAACGCTCAGACCTGGAAACCCCGTGTCTCCCGAGGATTCCACTCTGTTGGAAGACAGCTCCTCTCCCAGCACAAAGAGCAGGAAGCGGCCCGGGGGGCTGGAAGAAAAGGTTGTCTTGGGATGAAGGAAGAGACATGGTTGTTAGGGGAAGAGATGAGAAGAGATGCGTGGAGGGAGAGAGGAACCGAGTCCAAGAGAGATAAACAGAGAGAGACAGAGACACACACAGAGACACAGACAAAGAGATGGGGACAGAGACTGGGAAGCAGGGGGCCAGAGAGACAGAGACAGAGACAGACAGAAAGAAACTGAGGAAAAAAAAGACCTTGAGACAGAGAAAGGGAGAGATAGAGGAGAAATACTAGAGACGAATACAGACCAAGGAGGGAAGGTCAAGGGTGAAAAGTTCTGATGGGTCTCTTTGCCTCCTATCATTTGTCTGAAATAAAGCACATCCCCCCTTCCAAGCCTGTGTTTGGCGTAAGTTCCCTCTTTCACTGCCGCATCCAGAACCCTCCCCCGCCACACGCTTGCACATACGTGTGCACCAACACACTCATCACACCCAGAGTCCCACTCCTGCCCCCCCAAACCCAGGATCACGTGCCCCTGGGTTTCCTGTCCTCCTTTGCACCGTCTGTATTTGAAATTCTCTTGCTCCAGTCTGGAGAGCAGGTGCCATCCTCTTCAAGAGGCTTTGCATGTCTTATTTTGATTTTAACAAACAGCAAGAACTTGGGTCCTGGAATCTTTCCATTTGCCTTCGCCGCCCTCTTCGCTGAGGTTTGCACGCAACCTCGGCTGAGACCGTCCTCAGCAGGGCCCGCTGGGCCGGCTCAGCTGCTACCGCCGCCTACGTCTTCCTCCCATTTCCAGCTCCTGGAATTATTGCGGCGGATTTAGCCTGAGGCTGGTTCCATGGGGAGCTCAGAACCTGGGGTGTCACAGTGAGGCTCAGCCGGATAAGAGGCAGTGGGGGTCCTCTATAAGCTAAAACCGTGGAATCAGCCCTTCCCTCCAGCATTCTTGAGGTAGGCTTGCCTAGGCCCCCTGCCACCCCTCACTCCCCCTACCCCATTCTTTACGTTGGCTGTTAAATTGGGATGCAGCGGGTGGGGCCGGAGGGCACTTTGTTTGCTCGGGACTGGCCTCTGCCAGGCTCGGAAATGTCAGATCTGGGGGGAATCAGATCACAATAGCGATCACCAATACTGATGTGTTCTTACTGTAAGCTGAAGGCTCCACGTGCACCATCTTGTTTAATCCTCACCATAACCCATGGGATGGGTACCATTCCTATCCCCATTTTACAGATGCAGAAACTGAGGTTCAGAAAGGTAGAGCCATTTGCCCAAAGTGACCTCGCTCTGATTCTGAAATGTGTGCTCCTAGATAGTCTGAGTTACAATGACTTCTGCTTCTGTTGGGGTTTCTTTGCTCAGTGAACACCAGCGGGAATGTTTGGGAACCCGTCATTAAAGGACAGCACAGCCTCCATGTGCCCCTGGTTCCAAGTGCTGGGCTGTTTGTTAAAAGTGTGCTTTTTCAAAGTGTGTTCATGCCGTTACCTTACTCTGTCTCCATGAAATACGTGCTAGGAGTTCATGTTCTCTGTCCACTTGAAAGAGGGGGAGACTGAGGCTAGAAAGGGCCACCCTCTGAGTGGAAGGAAAAGCCTGGGCCTGAACAACAGCTCCTGTGTCCAGGCCTGTGAGAGGTGGTCTTCTCTGTGTTGAGGCAGTTATCTTCCCTCCCCAAACCCTTCTTCTTTCTTTTAAGAAACATGTTTCTAAGACTCCTGACTGGACCATGCTGGGGGCGGGCCTCCATGGTGGTGGTGGTGACGCTGGCTTCTGCGTTTGGGCTGAACTTGAACTCATTTCCCCTTCCCGGTTTGAAGGCAGCGACTTGGCACGTGTTTTCCTGGAATCTGACCCTCACCGCCGCCCCAACACTCCTCCAGCCTCTCCTTGTTCCTTCCCACTTGCCTGTCATGCCTCATATTAAAATGTCTCCTTTCCCAAGCGATGATCTATACTAGACCCCCGAGATGAACTCCCTTATTGCCCTCATCTTTCCCTTTGAACTCTTCCGAGTGTTAAGTGATACACGTGTGTGATCATTTGTTCAATATCTGACTCTCCTGCCGCAGTAGAGCCCCGCGGGGTCAGGGGCTATGGTGTGTCCTCACTGGATCCCCTGCACTGGGCCTCGCCTGTGTGGATTTACCAGTCGAATGAACTGCAGTCCTTCGGGGCAGATCTGTGTCAGCGACGGGTGAAGGTGGGTGGCACAGAGGTTGCGGGGAGGCAGCGCCATTGGAAGGAGGAGGAGGCTCTGGGAAGAGTGAGGAGGAAGCGTTGGGAGGGTGGAAAGCAGAGCCGTGGAGCGTGTGTCCGTGTCTGGGCTCAGTGGACACGCCCGGCCGGTCAGAGCAAGAGGCCAGAGCCTGGCAAGGCTGGGCTGGATGTTTTCTGCTGTCCACGCATCAGCCAGGTTTTTTTTTTTTTTTTGCGGTACGCAGGCCTTTCACTCTTGTGGCCTCTCCCGTTGCGGAGCACGGGCTCCGGACGCGCAGGCTCAGCGGCCCTGGCTCACGGGCCCAGCCGCTCTGCGGCATGTGGGATCTTCCCGGACCGGGGCATGAGCCCGTGTCCCCTGCATCGGCAGGCGGACTCTCAACCACTGCGCCACCAGGGAAGCCCCAGCCAGGTTTTTATTTGCTTAGTTTCCCACTGAATGGTGAGCTCCTTGGGGAAAGAACCTGGTTTTATTTGACATGGAATCCTGAATGCAAGGCACAGAGTAAGTTGCTGAAGGAGAAATAACAGCAAAAACAGTGGATTCCAGTCCAACAGTTGGTTAGTACATGGTTACCAACAGAGATCAACTGTTCAACCAGGTCCCGACCCAGCTGTGAGGAAGGGCACAATCTGAGAGCCGGTGGCTGGCTCTGGGCAGCCCAGCACCTGGTTTGATGGAACCGATCGGATACTTTGGCATCCAGTCTGGGCTGTCTCCATGATGCCAAAACAATCAATCACTTTGGGTGAGAAAGGGAACAAAGTGGCCAAGTCCATTTACAGGGCTGTGTAGACTGAGCATCTGGTCACTGTTTTCCTCTTTTGCCTTTTAATTGTATTGGGTGTCACATACACAGCTCAGGTGAGGTGAAGGCAATGTGCCACTGCCTTTTCTCTAGTGGAAATGAAGAGCGGAAGTTCTCCCGGGACACCCCTGATCGGGCCACATGGTACCACTGGGGGCGCCTGACACCTTTCTGGTAATCCTCCCTGAAGCATCTGTAACAGCCCATCTTACGGGTCAGGAGCCAAGGGTCAGAGAGGTTAGTCACATGATGGTGTGGTCCAGCTAAGACTTGGAGCTGGTTCTTCTAAGTCCTAGCCCCTTCCATCACAACCCATATCTTGGGGTGCCAAATTATTAGAATAATCTGGTTAGATATCAGGCTAAAATGATGGTGTAAATTACATCTACATGACTAATCAATCTATCCCCTACTCAAGTCCTAAGGTGTTTTCTGTGCTCATACATGTGCACAGTGAAGTGGTTGAGAGTGAGCCCACTGGACATAGACCACCTGGGTTGGAATCCCAGTTCAACCGCTTAGAAGCTGTGTAGCCTGGGGAAGTTTACCCAACTTCCCTGTGCTTTCCTTTCCTAACATGTAAAAGGGGACTAATCATAGCTCATCCAATGGAATGCTGTCAAGATTAAATGAGACAAGCCACGTAGTGTTGCCCACAGAAAACACTCAATACATGTGGCTCTTACTTGGGACCCAGTACCATACACACATTGGGGATGCAGCACCAGGGCACCTGCCCACAAAGAACCCGCCGTCAGTCCAGAGGAGGACTCGCACACGTGACTAGCCTTCTCCAGGCATTTGTGTGTGTGGTCATGTAAGTCAGGATACTCGGAGGTGTTTTGTTATAGTGACTATGATGAGATTTGGGATGCTGTGTGTAGCTCACCAACCCGCAGGAACCACGACCTGAAAGTATGGAAAGAGTAGTAACTAGGGATGGAAACCTGAATTCACAGATGGGTTGAAAACCAGACATTGTAGAAAACGGTTAACTTTTTATAAACTCATTCAGACATACATTTAATAAGTTCCATGTGTTAGTTGCCATGTGGCAGACACGTTGGAAATGCCAGGATGGCAGGGGAAGCTCATGATCAGAAAGGAGAGAAGGACATTAGGCATTTAAGTAGCCTTCAGTGGGGTGAGGGCAGTGTTGGAGATTTGCATGGGGAACTTGGAGGATGGGTGTCCAATCCACCAGTGTGTGTGTGCGTGTGTGTGTGTGTGTGTGTGTGTGTGTGTGTGTGTGTTGGTGGTGGTAGTGATGACAAGGGAGGGCTTCCTGGAGGAGATGATATCTGGGTTGAGTGTTAAAAAGCAAGTAGGACTTACTCAGGGCACAGGTGGGAGGATGCTGGTTCAAAACAGTCCAGATCGAGGGGCAGCAGGAATGGAAGCAATGGGACAAGGTCCCAGCACGTGCAGTCGTGAGGGTGGGGTGAGTGAGGGGGACCTTACGGGTCTTGGTGAGGAGTTCAGATTATGTCGTGGGCAATGGGAACCTTGGCAGATATAAGCAGATCAACCTGGCCAGATGTGTATTTTTTTTTAACATCTTTATTGGGGTATAATTTCTTTACAATGGTGTGTTAGTTTCTGCTTTATAACAAAGTGAATCAGTTATACATATACATATGTTCCCATATGTCTTCCCTCTTGCGTCTCCCTCCCTCCCACCCTCCCTATCCCACCCCTCCAGATGTGTACTTTTGATAGTTTGTTCTCACACCATTGCCAAAAGGAGTTCTGGTCTGGGCTGGGTGGCAGGAGGTGGGATTTGGGGGAATGGTAGAGATTATCAGAGGTCATGGTCAACATCCAGGGGATAGCGGTTGGTGGCTAGCACCAAGGAAGTGACAGTAGAACAAATAGGAGGGGAGGAGGGGATGGATCGGGGACATCAAATGTGCTATGATGTTCAATTGCTGGGATGTACCAAAGAAGAGTGGGGAGTCAAGGACAGCTTGGGGATTAAATGGACAAAGGAGCTACCAGTGGAGATCTCAAGTGGGGAGAAGGGGTAGGTTTAGGGGTACCTGTGAAACATCCAGGGGGATATGCTCAGTTTAGAAGACTAAACTTCTGAGAATGAAGCTTGGGGGATAGATCTGGGCTGAAGATATGGACCCAGGAGTCTTTGGAGCGATAGTGAAATCAGGGAGCATGGAGAGTAAGACAAGCAGTAGGTCGAACACAGAACCGTGGGGACACCAATATTTTTTAGGACGGACAGAGGAAGAGGGCAGAAGAGAATAAAAGAAGGAGCAGCGAGAGTGGTAGGTGGGAAACAAGAAGAGAGAAGCCGTGGGAATTCTGTATTAGTCAGGTTGTGCTATGTTATGCTGTAGCTGGAACAAACAAGCCCCGATCTCAGTGGCTTTTGCCAAAACAGATTTATAGCATAAGCGACTTGATCATCTCAAGTCAGCTACTGCCCTCTGCCAGGACCCAGGTTGATGGTATAGCCCGTCCTTGCAACATCACCAGTCTCAAGGCAGAGATAAAAGGGGACGTTGCAACCGTGAGCTGCCTCTTGAAACTTTCACTCCAAAGTGAAAGATCTCAGTCCTGTTCAGGTTTCATTGACCAAAGTCAGTCCCAGACCAAGCCTGAGGTCAACACTGCCAGGAAGTATAATCCTCCCCAGAATGAAGGCACAGGTACCCTGAACAACGATACATGTGACCACAGATAGTTTCGAGAAGGAAGGAAAGGTCCGTTGCGTAAAACACAGCCGAGAGAGCCAGGATGATGAAAACTCAAGGGCACTGTCCAGATTGGGCAATCAGTTGGCTCTCCACTACAGGAGAGCCGCCAGGGCAGAGACAGCAAGTGTCAGCTGGTCTTTTGAGAAGTTCCCAGTGTGAAGAAGGGTAGTGGCTGGGAAGAAATGCTGAACAAAGGAGATGGGTTTCTTCTGTTCTGCTTCTGTGTTTTCTCTCAAACCAGACACATACATGTGGCAGACGGCGAAAGTGGCCACAAATTCCTCCCCTGTTTCATATTTATAAAAATCATCTGAAGTTTCGTATCCATGCCAATCTTGTAGCTCCTCCCACAAGAAGGAGAATTTTTCTCTATCTCCTGAATCAGGCTGGCTTGTAACTTGCTGTCATCAGTGGGACAAGAGCAAACCTGACACAAGAGCTTGGAAAGCACTTTTCCTCTCCCTGCTCTTGGAACCCAGAGACACCTGTGCACGAGCCTGGGCTAGCCTGCTGGGTGATGAAAGACCTGTAGTCCGGCTGTCCATTTCCCTACTCCACGTTGCCCCAGCCAGGGGCCAATTAACCTCCAGGAGGCCCCACCCTGCCGACCTGCAGCTGACCACAGACACACAATGGAGCCCAGCTGAAATCAGAAGACCTGCCCAGCTGAGTCCAGCCCAGAGTGCCAGTTTAAGGAATCATGAGCTAAATAAACGGTTATTTTAAGCCACTAACTTTTGGGGTGGTTATGCAAAAAATGCTAAATGATAACACTCTGTGTAACTGAGATTTCTCGTGATGGGCAGTATATCTGTAGGTTTGTATTAGAGTTCATGAGACTTTCCTCTTGGGATGTCTATGATGGTAACTGCTTTAGGGTAGGAAGCACATGTTATTTGCTTTTGTTTTTTTTAGCCCCTAAACTGGAGCTCGGCATGTAGTAGGTGCTTAATAAGTGTTTACGGAAAGAATGAGTGAGTGGATTCCATTTACAAACATACCACCAGGCTATGGGCTTTGGGTGATAAGGATGTGTCAAGGTAGGTTCAACAACAGTAACAAATGTACTGGTTTGGTGTGGGACATGGACAGCTGGGGAGGGTGTGCATGTGTGGGGCAGGGGGCATATGGGAACTCTATACTCTGCTTAGTTTTGCTGGGGACCTGAAATTGCTCTAAAAATAAAGTTTATTAATTAAACACACACACACATACACATCACCAGAGCTTCCAGCTGGGTGTTGGGAGCTGGATGGAGTAAGCGATTGACTAAGTCTCCACTTTATTTATGGGTAAAGACAGAACAAGACAGACCCAGGTCTTCCGTCCCAGTGCAGAGCCCGGTCGACCTCGACCTCCATCTCTATATTTAACTTCTGTCCGGTCCTCTCTGCAAGGATACCAAGGTGGCACGTACTCATGTTGAAGAGATGATGAATATGAATATTTTATCTTCTCTCCATCTCGTCAAAACCCACAACATTGCTTTCCATAAATCACTTTCACTCTCGCACTGTGTTTGGGGGTGCACATGCCTTTATGTATTTAGTCTTTGCTTTGGTCTCGGGGCTGCCTTTATGAACGGTCTTGCGCTCAGAGACACTTCAGAGCAGTGACATGCTGATGGTAAGCGGGCGGCTGCCTAACTTGGGCAACTTCTCATCAACTTCATTGCTTTTAACATTAAAATAGTCATTTCAGCTGGGGCGGTGGGGGCTGAAAGTTAGCCGCTTAATGGCACCCACACTTTAGCTGTCTTCTCAAAGGTTGATTCTGGGGCTTTCTTAGCATAATATATGTCAGGGTCTGTAAAGGCGGAAAGCGGCGGCCCTCTTAACCAGAGCAGCAAAGACAACTGATGCGTTTCTCCTGTTAAATTTACTGGTCTTTGGGGAGTTGCTTGCTCATTAAATACACCAAATACAAAATCTCTTAATACAGTATTATCTAGGTAATATAGAAGACTTCCCCAGCGTGAGCCCAGAGAGATGGAATTGTCAAAGCAAAGCTCGCATTCCTCCTCTTAAGCATCAACTGTGCGCCTCTGAGATTCAGGGTGTCCTACTCTGCATACTCTTGTCCACTCCATCAACCTCATTGCCTTGTCCCATCCCCATCATGGTCCAGGCCAAAGTGTGGCAAGAGCTATGGCAGCTCCCAGAATCGTAGAAAAGGTAACGTCAGATCTCCTCAATGAGGAGTAGGAAATGATTCCTCAATGATCTCCTCAATGATCTCCTCAATGAGGAGTAGGAAAACTGAGGAGTAGGAAATGATTCAGAAACGGCCACCCTTTAGCCAGGTGTCGGCTCAGGCTTCAGGTAGCGACGAGAGGATTCATTGGTGCTGGGAGTGGGCTGGCTTGTCCCACCCCAGATGCTCTGGGACCCCAACCCTAGGGAGAATGTGAGGCATGCTATCCTGAGTTAGACCTTGGCCGCAGCCACCTGAATTCTCCTTCCAGTGGGACGTGGTGGAGGTGCGACCAGGACCACTCCCCCGGGTGGACCACTGGGTCCGGAGGGTCCTGACTTGATGTGAGATCTTTACCAAGTCACTTCCCAAGTTCTGACTGTCAGTTTCTCTCTGAGTAAAATCAGGTTAAAAATGCCTTTCCCTCTTCACAAGTTTGGTTCAGAAAAAAAAGATTCCATCACTTTCCTAAAAGGATATGGGTCAGCTAACAGCACAGGAAGTCTCAGATAATTTTAACAGAACAGAGATAGAAGGGAAAGCCCAGAGTGAAGGGGAGGAAGGGGAGCCTGCACATGCTTAGTCAGGGGAGGGCAGGGGCGCTAAAGGCTCTGTGAGCAGAGGACCGGCCAGTGCCGGCGGAGGGGATGTTACCAGGTCTTCTTGGTTCACGGCACACACATTTGCCTGCCTAACACTAACATCCCTGCCCGCCTCCCCCTTCCTTTCAGACTCCGGTTTTGCATCAGGCACTGTACTCACCGACTGGGGATGGGGATCTTAACCTCTATTGTGCCAGGGACCCCGTGGCAGTCTCGGAATAACGCTTTTAAATGCGTAAAATAGAAGACACAGCCTTGCAAGGGCAGCCAATTATGTTAAAATCCAGTTATTAAAATATCTTAAAAATTGTTATTTAGTGCCGTGCTTTGTTGGCATATTAGGTAATACTCACGGCAGGTCTAATGATGACTGTCTTTTGAAGCGGTGATAAGCAGAAACGCTATTTTGATGTATCTGCAATAACTGCGACATGATTAGAAAAATGCCTTGCTTTCTTTTGGTGACAAAGTCACAGGGACTGATCACACTATCGTAATTTGTTGCCTACATTTGTAATTTAAGGGATCGTAGACTTTAGAGGTTAGTAAAAATAAAAATGTCATTTTTTTTCTATCCACGCTCGCAAACTCCAAGGAATCGAGCCTCAGCCCCCTCATATCGAAGTGTGGGTCATAGTACCAACCTCAAGGGCTGTTAGGAGATTTGAGAACAAACTAATTCCAGGTAGGAGCCCTGATCTGGAGGAACCCAGAGGAGTCTAGTTCCTCGCCTCCCCTCTGAATCTTGTTTCTACAAGTTGACCATCACCCCTGGGGCCTTCTGAGTCCCCGCACTCACGGCTCAACCACGGTGGGCACTGCCGTCGACACCGTTCTAAACTGCTCACCTCTCCAGGTATGCCAGGACCTATCAGAACGTTCAGCCGTTCTCGGGATACAGGCTTCCCGCCTTTGGTAAATCCATCTGGAGGGAGGAGCAGCTTCCTGGAATTTAAGGATGGATAGGAGTGAACCCAGATGCACGTCTTCTCCTGTGACCAGATTAGGCTTTCCAGAAAGTGGAAGAGGTGCCCTTCTCATTTCAAAATCTTTCTGTGATTCCCGTCTCACTCAGCAATACACAACAGCCTCTCTCCTCACTTACACTTTCCCTGCCGGCTTTCACAGTCATTTCAGCCACAGGGCCTTTACACCTGCCATCCCTCTGCCTGACACACCATCCATGCCTGTGTCTCACGCCTTGTTCCTTCTTTAGTTTTCTTCCTGGTCCCTATTGCTATTTGAAATTACTGTGTTGACTGTTCCCTAGTGTGTGATCCACCTCCCCAACAGTGACGTGTGCCCCACGAGGGCCGGGACCCTGTCTCTTGCCTGCTGCCCTCTCAATGCCTGCCACTGAGCCTTGAGTGTAGTTGGTGCCTGAAAACATTTGTTGACTGGGAAAAGGCATTTTGGAGGAGAATTGAAGAAGAACTGGGTATTAGACAATAGTAAGAAATTATTGTTAATTTGATTGAGTGTGATAGTGGTA
The DNA here is from genome assembly GCF_964374135.1 of Grampus griseus. Lineage (NCBI taxonomy): Eukaryota > Metazoa > Chordata > Mammalia > Artiodactyla > Delphinidae > Grampus > Grampus griseus. The sequence continues at coordinate 24,482,778 of NC_139013.1, read as the reverse complement.
TTGAGGTTAGGGTGAAAAAAAAAAGAGGTTGAAGTATTTATGGGTAAAGTGGCATCCTGGGATTTGCTTTAAAATATTCCAGTTTAAGGAAAAAGTGGGAGTTGATGAAGCAAAATGGCCAAATGTTGATAACTGTTAAAATGAGAAAATGAGTACATTTGGGTTAATTACATCCTTCTTTCTTTTGGGTGGGTTTGAACATCTCCATAATGAAGAGCTAAACATTATTTGTTGACCTCATGGGTGAGTGAACAAATAGTGTATAAAATGTACTTAGTCCAGAGCCTAGCACATAACACATACTTACTAATATTAGCTTGTAGAATTATCCATAAAAATGATGAGGGAACAGATAAGAAAGTGCACTGGAGACCGGAACACAGTGAACTGGGAGCGGGGATTACAGATACTGTTGTTGCTGGTGTTTTTGAAAAGCAGCCCTCTGACGGCCGCACCCACACCGCGGCCTGGGCGGGCGGTGCTCAGTGCATTGGCGCCTGCAGCCATTTCACCCTCCACGGCCCCCGAGGGAATGTGTTGCTGCTGGGCTGAGCCCCGGGGCCAGGCTGAGCAGACTTTGAGGGTCCCTGCCCACACAGGGAGTCAGGCACCCTGGGGGGAATGGCATGTCGTGCTTGTGGTCGGATTGGCAGAGGGACCCCCAGTGGCTCTCAGTGGGGGCAGGGATGCCAGCAAGACAGGACTGGATCTATTGCCTGGAGTTTCCTGCAGGTCGGAGCTTCAGGGCAGGATTTGTGCTCCAGGAGGTGGGCAGAGGGCAGGGGGCTGGCCGCACAGCCCACCTGGCTCAGGGCTCCCACCTCTTTGTGGATGTCCTGCCCGGCAGCAGAGCACCGATGGTTACGAGCCCAGGTTTTGAGACCAACAGCGCTGGGTGGGGATGTCAGCTCTGCCACCTCTTAGCTCTGCAAACTTGGGCAAGCCACTTGCCTTCTCTGAGCCTGTTTCCTAGTCTAGAAAATGGGGCTGATGGTCCCCGCTTGATCGGGCATTGTGCTTAAGTGAGGTAACGTGTGTGCCATGCCGGGTGTAGTACCTGGCCCATCCTAGGAGTCAACAGACAGTAGCTATTCATTATTGTTGGCTTGGGGTGGGGGGTGGACCTTCACAGCTATTCCTCAAATGATCAAATTTGGCCTGTAGTCCACTGTCTCCCTAGAGTGGCAGAGGGTTGGTTTTTACTGATAAAACTGGGGAGCAGTTACCAGGAGAAGGTTGAAGGATGCCGGGGTACAGCTCCCCAGCTGGCTCATCCTCCAGCCCCTTCTGGCCAACTCTCCCTTGTCGTAATGGACAGCTTTGGCCCTGTGAGATGCACAGCAGAGACATCCTTCTGCATGAGTACTATTTTTTTAAAAAAATTAATTAATTAATTTTTTTGGCTGCGTTGGGTTTTCGTTGCTGCGCGCGGGCTTTCTCTAGTTGCGGCGAATGGGGGCTACTCTTCGTTGTGGTGCGTGGGCTTCTCATTGCAATGGCTTCTCTTGTTGCAGAGCACAGGCTCTAGGCATGCAGGCTTCAGTAGTTGTGGCACGTGGGCTCAGTGGTTGTGGCTCGCAGGCTCTAGAGTGCAGGCTCAGTAGTTGTGGCGCATGGGCTTAGTTGCTCCTCATGTGGGATCTTCCCGGACCAGGGCTCGAACCCATGTCCCCTGCATTGGCAGGCGGATTCTTAACCACTGCACCACCAGGGAAGTCTCCCGAGTACTACTTTTTTTAAAAAAAATTTATCTATTTTTGGCCGCGTTGGGTCTTCATTGCTGCGCACAGGCTTTCTCTAGTTGCAGCAAGCAGGGGGCTACTCTTTGTTGTGGTGTGCGGGCTCCTCATGGAGGTGGCTTCTCTTGTTGCAGAGCACGGGCTCTAGGCATGCGGGCTCTAGAGCGCAGGCTCAGTAGTTGTGGCACACGGGCTTAGTTGCCCCGCGGCATGTGGGATCTTCCCGGACCAGGGCTCGAACCCGTGTCCCCTGCGTTGGCAGGCGGATTCTTAACCACTGCACCACCAGGGAAGTCCCACGAGTACTACTTTTTGAGTGCTTAATCCACATTGGCATTGGGCTAGGTGCTCCATATGTGTGATCTTATTGAATTCTCCTGACAACTTAGATATTTGTATTATCCCCATTTTAGAAAGGAAGAAAATGAGGCTGCTGGAGGTGAAATAGCTTTTCCTGGTAGAACCAAGACTTGACCGTAGATAAATCAACTATATCTCAATATAAAATAAAAATTACATGAAAAGCTTTTTTAAAAAAGAGACTTGACCGTAGAGTCTGAGCGATCAACCACTTGTCCCCTTTCCTCTGGGCTAACTTACAGGGGAGACTCTGTGCCTGGGGTCAGGGGGGTCCACCCTACAGGGCCTTGGATAGGTGAAAGCATGAACGTAGCCTCACCTTGGAACCTTTTCCTTGGAGGGGAAAGAGGACTGATCCAGACAAACAAAAGAACTCCTGCCTCACCCCATGGAAAATAATGTTATCCCAAGGTACAGTGGCCCTGGCTGAAAGCATAAACTGGTTTGTGGGTAAACATCAGATGATGCATCCTTCTGGGGTTCAGGTAAGAGCAGGTAGGATGGTGAGGGCCGGGGACGTCCCAGGACAAGCATTAGCCTCGTAGTTCCAAGCTCAGCTTCCAGTTCTGACTATTAGAGCCTCCATTGCCCTGGCTGACACGATCAGTTCAGAGTGTCGTTGTCATCCCAGCCAAGGTCTCAGAGAAAATCAAGGGGTGTCTGCTTGAGTCTGACCTGGAAGTGGCACTGGGTCTCCCTCCTGCTGGGCTCAAAGACAGGAGGGGTACATTTAAAGCAGCTACAGCTCCCTTGCCGTCTGACAGGAGAAGCTGCCAGAGAACAAAGCCCACAAAGGCAGGAGAGCTGAGAGATGGGAGAGATCACCCAGGTCCTGATAACACTGTTAAGCTCCTGGATCAAGCTGTATCTGAAGGCAAACCGGCCTTGGGCTTGTCAGTTAATAAGAGCTGGTGCATTACTCGTTTAGCTTAGCCACTGTGGGCTCTGGTTTTTGTCACTTGCAACCAAAGGATTCCTAACTTCTCCAACATATGCCGTAGAAGTTTGAAAACCCATCTGTGGGGGCCATGGGGAGCCACTGCACGTTTTTGAGCTGAAGAGTGGCAAGTCCTGAGCCTCACTTTAGACAATGTCTAGAGGTGCTTCTAGGACGAGGAGAGAGCAAGCTGGCTGCACCCACCCTGGCCATGCTCTGCGTCCGTCTCTGCCTGTTGCCTCCATCGGCCGAGGAGAGTGATGCTCTGAGCATCTATCCGCCGTGGTGCCGGCTTCACGCACAAGCATCTTCTCTTGAGAAAATGAGCTTCGCATCAAAGTGGCATGGCTGCTTTCCTTAAACAAAACAGCCCTTCCCCTCCCCACTGCCTTGCAGAGGCAAGAAAACTCATTTAACCACCTGCAAGTTTCCATTCATGGTCCTGTGTCATTACGGGAACGCTTTGATGGGGCCAGGGGTGGGAATGGGGGAGATGCCTTCCACCTTTACAATTAACTCGTTAGGGACAATGACACCCAGCCAGGGCCCTGCCTCCTTGGGGTTGTCGGGTGGATGTGATGAAAGCCTGGGCCCACAGTGGGAGTCTGCAGAATTGCCTGGCCCTGGCGTCTCAGGAGGAGGCCATCGAGCGGGGGTCCAGCTCCTCGCTGGCTCTGTGAACACACCCATCGCTGCCTTAGTGCAAACGGCCGGCCCTGCTGTACCACGCGTGCCACCAGGCACAAAACGCTGTCCTTTGTGGCTTAACCAGGAGGCTAAAAGCCTAGCATTTGGCATCAGACAGCTTCACCGCTGGGCTGCCGTTAACTCACACCACTTTCCTGAACCTGGTCCTTACCTGTAAACTGGGGTTGAGGATGCCTGTAAAGGGGGTAGCAAGCGGCGTCTGTGGCCTCTGTGTTGGTCACTGCTCTCTTTATTAAAGGGGAGCTGCTTCTACCCAGGAGTCCTGGGAGAGCAACGTGGCAAATATCGCCACCAAAATCTTGATGAAAAAGCTCAGGGTCCTAGGGCCTGGGCTTGGGCTCCTTCCCTTAGCAGAGCTGTCCCCATTGCTGGGGAGGGGGAGTGATCATAGAGCATCCCCCAACCCCTTCCCGGCCCTTTGACTCACAGACTCAGGGACATCCTGGGACTTAAGGCATGGGAGGGCCCTTGGGGTCCTCAAGGTCTGTCCTCATCACTCCCAGCCAGTGCTGACTCCTGGAGTCACTCAGCCCTGCCTTGAAATACACAGGTTTGGGTCCCCTAGAAAGTCCAGTCCCTGTGATTCCTGAACATTCAGGGTCTGGGGGGTTGGTTATCACCTTTGCATCGCTCCGGGAGAGTCTTACCATGACTCTCTCCTCTTCACCATCAGCGCCTCCAGGCAGGCACCTGAGAAGGAAAGTTAAGCCCACCCTCTCCATAGACTGGGCTCTCTGCCCTCTTTCTGCCAGCCCTAAGGCTCGGTGTCTGAGCAGACGTGGGTTTTAGAGGAACGTGGGTCCTCCATCCTTGCACGTGTGGACAGTTCTCTTGGCACCTCGTAGAGAGTTGGGGGGATTGGCAGGGAGGGAGCTGAGTGTTCACGCATCTCTGGCCTTAGCAGCACCAGAGCAGCACAGGTCACTCGCTCTCTCCCTTTCCTCGGACACCACCTGCGGCCACTCTCGCGAGAACCTCCTGCTCTACTCCCCGGTCCCTGCCCATCTCTCTCCACAAGGCTGGCTCCCGCCTGGGTCTCCCCCTCATGTCTGACAACATCGCCCCTCTAGCCCCATTTCTCTGGTCCCTCACCGGGGCCTTTGCACACACTGTTCCCTCCACCTGGAGCACGCTGCCCCTCACTCTCTCTCCGGAGGCCTTTCCTGACTTCCTCGCCCCCAGTTTGAAGCAGGGGCCTCTCCCACCCACCCTCAGGATGCCCTGAGCTCCTCCTTCCCGTGTGTTATCTCTTGTTATTTCTCCCCTGCCTCCTCCCAGCCCCCAAGAGGCCTCAGAAGGGCAGGGGCTCTGTTTTGCTCCTACTTGTATCCCCCGCTTCTAGGGAGGCCCCTGCTTGGCCTGCACTGCCAGGTAACCAGGGAGACCCCTAGTGAAGGCCCAGCATCTGGGTGAACCGTATCAGCTTCACTGTAGCGCACAATGGCGCCTAATAATTAACTCTCCAATTAGGCCCACAATAAAAGCTTAATCTTGGGCTCGTTGGCGATGAGGCTATTCACAGCCGGCCTTTCATCCTGGGCCCAGGTCCCTGCTCTACAGCTCCCGCCTTGGCTCTGCGTCAGAGCCACCCTCTTGTTACCCGGCGCTCGGCCCTCTCCCCACCCTGTGCCTCGGAGCCCGGAACCCGGGGCTGTGCATCTCGCAGGGAAGCCCCCGGCCTGGCTGCTCCTCGGCGAGGCGGGGACCAGCTGCTGGGAAAGCACGCCTGGTGAGCAGAAGGCCCCCCTCATTACGGAGGAGCACCAATTGGCTCAGCCCACGAAAGCCTTCAGGTTTGCGAACGTTAAGACTTAATTGGCTCATGGACACTGAAAGAATGGAGGGGCTCCTCCAGGGAGCGGTCCTCTCCTCGCTCCTCTTTCCCCTGCTGGATAATGACAGAACCTGGGAATGATTAGAGGGGGGGATGAGCTCCCCTCTCGGGGGCCCGTGATGGGTTCCACCTCCATTTAGAGCCCATGCCCTACCCGGTGCCTTGCTTCCTGCCTGACTTTTCAGAGGTGATTTTTAATTGCGTTTTCCCAGGTAGAGTCAGAGCATCGAGATGGGGATGCAAGTGGGACAGTCCCAGCCACTTTCCCAGCATCCCTTTTTAGTGGGGCACACTTACCTTGTGGGGCTTGAGTTCTTAGTAAACCTGTGGACGGGGTCAGCATGAAGAGGAAACAGTAGCACAAAGCTTCCCTGGCTTGGCCTTGGCCTCCAGGCTCAGCGAGTGTGTGCCTGCATCTGCGGACCTCACCTCGGCCCACTCCCTGCCCACTCGCCCCAGCCTCGCCCCCCACTCTGACCTCACTCCCCTCCAAGCTTGCCCAGATCATCCATGTCAGGTCTTCACTCTTGGCAGTTCCCCTCCCTGCAAAACACAACCCCTAGATCTTTGCACAGCTCATCCCTTCTTGTCATTTGGATGTAGCTACCAGTGACTCAGACCACCCACCCCGTACAATGTCAAGTATACCTTCCAGAGGCACGCCCCGCCCCCCCGTTCACCCTCATGCTCTCAACATATCTTATTAACATGTGTATTCATCAAGCATCTATCTCTCCTCACTGAGATGTGATTGAGGACCTGTATGTCTGTTCACTGTTCACTGTCTAGCACCGTGCCTGGTACCTAAATATTTGTGGAAAGAGAGAACAGAACTTCTCCTTATCGACCTGCGAATGTTCTCTTGGCCCTGCAGGTCCGGTGGAAAGCCTCGCCTTGCCTCATCAGGAACAGACCCCTCCGAGGACTTTGCCGTTGACAGTGGTGGCTTCTTGAAGTCACCTCCATTTCCAAGCTGGCCCAGTGGGGCCAGGATAACGAAGCTGCTTTAACATAAATAATTTGCTTCCGAGGTGTAAGAAATGGGGAATATTTTTAGAAGGCCTGCCCTCCTAGGGGAAGTAAATGACTTATGAAAACGGGATTTTTCAAAGTGGCCTTCAAGAGAAAAGGGAGCCGTGTGTGATGGCCAAAATGGAATTCTATGAATTAGTGCGACTCATTATTCTGGCCGTGCGCACACAGACACACACACACACACACAGGCACACACGCTCGCTCGCTCGCTCACTCACTTTTCCCCTGCCTTCCATTTCATGGTCTTGGCTCGAATCTGAGATAAAACCGCTGCAGCCCCCTCCCCTGGCCCTCAGCGGCGGCCTGTCTGATTGGATGCCTCCCACAGCCCTGAAGACCAGAGCTTCAAGGAGGAAGCTGTCGGGGACACGCTGAGCCCTCGCCTCTTAAAGTGCGCGCCGTAAGTTACCTTGAAATGTTATTTAAAAAAAAAAAAAAAAGTATTTTAGGTTCAACAGACACTTGGGTTCCTGTTAACAACTCATTTAAGGAGAAAGTGGGGGGAAGGCATTCAGATCAAGGCTTCTTTGACAACATGAACCTCCTTACTTTGAATTCTTACAGTGTGGATGGGATGAAAGATTTCGTGGAGGCGCAGACGGGCAAGTGCACGGGTGAGAAAGGACAGATGACAGCTGTAACGGAGACGCGGGCATCTTGGGATGGGTTTTGTCTGTCCAATAATGGAGAGCAGATTTTGGAGGGAGGGGGGAGTGGGAGGCCCAGAAAACCAAGACACAAAAACCACTTTTGTGGCCATTGTGTTTCCACTGGAGTCTTGATCTACGGAAGACGTGCTGTTTGGGGAACTAATAAGGCAACCAGCTCCTCTGATGAGGCACGTTCTGAAAACCAAGGTCCAGAGGAGTCATCCATTGCTAACTCCCTGGGGCGTTTCTCCCCTTGTGTACAAAGTCTGGCCTCCAAGGGGGCATGGATCTGTCTTCTGCCCATTGCCCCTGAAACCCCAGACAACCAGCTCTGGGCTCCTTGTCTAGAAGGTCATGGTGGCTTTCCATTGTCCATAGGCTCAACTTCCAAATCCCAGGCTAGCAGCCAAGGTCCATGGGTTAACTCCACTCTGCCTTTCTTCCCAGTCCGCACACCTACCTAAGACTTCTCCCACCATGCCCACGTCCTTCTTTATCCTACGTCATTCTTCCCTCTCCCACGGAAGACTCCCTTCTCTGAGTAGTCTCTTCCCCGCTTGTCCATCCAAGGTCTATGTGTCCTAGCAGACCTGACTCCCAGGAGGCTTCTGAGGCTAGCCCAACTTCATGAAACTCCTTGGTGAGTTCCCACACACTGATTCTATATGCATTCGACCCATTTCATTGATTGTCAGTCTAGTCTACTCTCCCCAATGGACTGTCAGCTTCCTAGGGGCAAGGATTCCACCTCGTAGGCAGCAGCACATAGCACAGGACCCACAGAGTGGGCATAAGAAGCTTTGGGCTCTTCTAAACTCTGACCCAAGAAGCTTTGGTTGCTTTTAAACTGTGCGAAGTGGCCAGGCTGTGGGCTGGAGAATGCAGAGGAGATGGGCTCACCACCTCCTCCTGGGGGTCTTCCATGCCTGAGGCTGGCAAGCAGGACTCAGGAGGAGCTGCCACCACATTGCTATCACCCTCTGCTAACCAGGCTCGAGGACCGGTGGTCCCTGGGGCAAAGCCAAAACTTTCAGCTTCTCAACATTGTCTCAACTCTTTCTGTTCTGTAACAGTTCACTCAATCAATAAAGAATTGTTAAGTGGCCCGCTATGGGCCAGGCACTGGGGATTCAGTGGCAGATATGCCAAGATATCATCCCCATTCTCTTAATACTTACAGGCCATGAATCAAGAGCCACAGAAAGGCTTGATTACAATTGTGATAAATACAGTGAAGGGTAGGTGCAGGCTGCTCTAGGAGTGCTTAGATGGACCCAACAGTTGCTTCTCAAGGACTTTGTTTTACATCTGGTGGGGTCTAAGCTGACTGCGCAGCTGTGGTAGCAGTGGAGAGCCCTGAGTTGTCTTGATGGACCACTTGATGGGATGCTGAGCGTAGGGAGGCTGATGGAAGAAGGTCGGTTCTCACTGAGGGTCTGTGGTGAGACTCTGAGCACATGTGGGGAAGTATCTTCAAGCAGGGATTGTTATGAATGTGGAGGTGTGATCAGAGCAGGAATTAACTGTCCTTCCAACCAAGGCCAGAGAAGTTCTGACATTCTTTGATGCTAAGTACCTTCTTCTCTTTAAAATGAGGGCCTTCTTTTCAACAAGCTCCCAAGTGCCATGTCCTTCAAAGCCTCACTAACATCACCCTAGTGGCAATCGATCACTCCCTCACTGCTTCTATTTCACTTCCTTGATTTTTCTACTAATGAAACTAGTGAGCTGCCTTGTATCATGGCTTCTTCTGCAAATGTTTATCCACTCTATTTCACAGTGAATTCCAGGAGAATTAGAATTACATCTAGTTCTACTTTGGGTAGCAAGGGTCCTAGGTGAGGGCATAAAACAGGTGAAACAAGTGTCTGGCATGCATACCACCACCTGCTAATTCAGTGGCCATGGCAGACATTATTAATCGATCCTGACTAATTTCATTTAATCTCATTTCTGCTGTACTTAAGCAGGATTTAAAAGTACCTCCTCAGAAGCATCTTCCCTGGTCACCCTCTGAAGGAGGTCACCCCTTCCCCAATTGTTTTCTATGAATAAACCCATTCTTTTCTTTACCAAGCTTATCACACTTAGCAATTATGTATTTTTGAACTTATTTAAGGCCTGTTTCCCCAACTAACCTGCAAGCTCCTTGTAGTGGAATTATGTCTGGTTTTGCTCATCACAGAATCTCACAGCTGAGCAGTCTTTGTCGTCACATAGGAAGAGCTCAGTAAATGTTTGCTGCAAGTTGACTGAATGCTTTAGGCCACGAATGATTTAAAGAGTGAACGAGGCTTCCTCGACAAAATACATGGGATGAGTCTTGACTCTGCAGCTTCTTAACTGGGTGTGTTTGGCAAGCCCTGCCCTTCTCTGTGCCAGTGCCCAGAGTTGTTGAAGTGTTTAAGTTGTTTAAGGCCTTACCCTCCACCTCAGAGGTTTCTGCAGATCTGGGACAAATCCTGTCCCTCCAAGCTTGGTGGCCACGAGAATTTTTCCTGAATCTGAGAGTTGGTTAATACTTTGGAGCTAGTGGGCTGGTGTTCAGCGTGGGCCCAGGAGACATGTGCCGGGAGTGGGCAGAGCTGCAGCCCGTACCCTCCTGCCTGGGTCCCTGGTGGCAGCCCCTGCAGCTCCCGGGACCCTGTGGGGAGGGACCCTGAGCTCCCAGGTGCTGGGCTCTGCCGGCAGGAAGCATGGACTTGACTCTGGCCCTTGACTACTTAGGATGCAGTAGTGCCATCGCCGCCTGCATCTTAATTTCCTCTCCTCCTCTTCCTCCTCTTTCACCTCCCTTCTGCCATGGAGGGGGGTGGCGAGAAGGCCACTGTGTACCCCCCTTTCGTTGCTTCTACAGCTGGGGCCAAATGGCCCCCTCCCCTCTGGAGATGTGAGGCCCCCCTGAGCCTGTTTCTCTGCAGACTCGCCCTGCTCTGACCAGCGAAGCCTGCCTAATGTGTCCTGGGGGAGGCGGATGCCTTAGGAAAAGCGGCTCCCCTGGCCCTGCTGAAGCTATGTCCCGCTGGCCTGCAGCCAGTGGGAATTTGTGTGTGTGTTTGGGGGATGCCGTGGGGGGATCAGGGATGGCCCAGTGGGTTGGTAGGGCCCTGACTGGCTGCCCACAGCCCCACCCACCCAGTTCTCAGTTGGGGCGGAGGGAAGTGCCCATTAAGAGTCCAGCCTTTCTTTTGGAATGGCAGGCTTGTGATCTCTCCCCGAGGGGCCAGTTAGCTGGGGAAAGTGAGTACTTCCAGCAGAGAATCCAAGCAGAAAGCCAAGGCAGGCCTGGGAGCAGGTCTCCCACAGGTAGGCAGCCCTTGGGTCGTTTCAAAGGCTTTCTCTTCAGCAGAACTGACTCCACTCACTTCCCACCTCCTGTCTTCGCCTGGACTGCCCTTCCTCCCATCTCTGCCTGGTGAGCCTCTATTTCTGCTCAAGGTCCAACTCAAATGTCATCTTGACTCCTCCAGCCAAGGCTACTTGCTGCCTCTTTGGGTTCCTACCCTCCTCTTTGTTCCTTTTTCCATTATGGGGGGTGTCCTCAGCTGAGCGGTTACTCACTGGCTCTGCCATCTTACCTTCTTCCTCTAGATGGTGAGCTCCAAGGGCATCATCCTTGTGTGAACATCTGTTACGTCTGCTTGTCTTACCTCCTTGAGTGGCACCTGTGGCAGCTGGTCCCCACAATGGCCCCCATGACTCTTGACTCCCTACCTTGTGTCGTCCCCTCCCACGATGAATAAAGCAGAGCTGTGTGACTGAGGGACATTAGACAGACCAGACGTGACGGTGTGTGTGACTTCGGAGGCAGAAGCGTCAAGGACGGGAGGCCCCTGGCTTGCTCAGCGGAAGCCGGTGCCACGTCATCAGGACACCCGAGCGGCCCTGTGGAGAGATGCGCGTGGAGAGCAACTGAGGCTTCCTCCCCGCCACCAGCACCGAGCACCACCCACGCGAGTGAGCCACCTTGGCGGCGGGTCCTCAGCCCTGGCCATGCCTTTGGATGACCACAGTTGACAGACAGCTTGACTGTAACCTCAGGAGCCGTCCCAGCCAAGCTGCTTCCTGCTTCCTGACCCACAGCAACGGTGAGACAATCAGTCTTTGTCGTTCTTTGAGAGAAACTCTCCCCCAGCAATAGATAACCGATAAGTACCCCAGATCCCTTGGGGGAACTACCTTCTCCCCCTGCGTGTGGACTTGGTGAAACAGTCTGTAAGGATGCTCTGTCTTCCCTGGGCCAAGGGATGGGGCCCTGGCCTTGGAGAGGACGATCAGACCCTCTCCCTGAATTTGTATCTCAGCATAGATACCAGATCTGGAGGTGGTTAGGCTGATTCTAGAACCTACTTGATGCCATACACACACACACGCATTATACACATACATGTATACCTACCATACAAACATGCATACTCACACATGTACACACACACACGTGTGTGTGTGTGCCAGAGTCAGTTATTGTTGGCCATCAGATAACCTGGACTGGCACAGCCACCTTGCAGTCATCGTCTTCACAGCCCCGTCCACCCTCACACCACTCACTGAAGGCCCCCTCCAAGTGCCTAGATCGCCCACCATTCAGTAAGTGCTCAACCATTGTGTGTTGGATAAACACCTAGAAATATGAAGGCCGTCAGGGCTCTCTGTGGCGACTTTAATGTGTCGTTTGTACTCTTGGAGAAGAAGTTAAAAGCCGAGAATTCTTTGTGCCCGGCTCTCTGCATCTCTCCCCGCCCTCACCCCTCCCCCGACACCTTTCCGGAGGAGACCAGCTCCTGGTCACCTGTGGCCAGGCCGGGAACAGCAGGTATCTGCAGCACGCCAGCCAGCCTGCCTTGGCCTGGAAGCCTGGGCTCTTTGAGGTGAGCATGGGGTGAGAAGAAAGCATAGGCGGGGGAAAGAGTGCCAGCACAGCCACGATGCACAGGGACCTTTGTTGTTGGTAGTGCCTTGGAGGTGCTTGGCCCTTCCTGGGAGAGATGGCAGTGCGACCCATCTCAGGAGGCAGGACTGTAGTCATGGGGCCTCCCAGCAGAAACCCTTGAACCAGCTTGGTGCAGAGCCAGTGGAGCTGACTGTTAGTTAGGCCTTTGTGGACTGTGACCCATAGTGATTCAGCAGTGACCAGTGTAGACTGACACCAGATGCCGGGAATCCTGCACACCCCATGTACTGCTCTGGGTAATGTCCTGGGCCCCTGCGGGTGTGAGGGAGGGAACCCCACAGACAACTGAAATGGAATCTCCCACCAGACCAGCATGACAGGGGCACAAAATTCAATCCACAAAAAGGATTCATAGTAATTTAATTTAGGAAAATGTGCCATTTCTTTTACACCCAAGTTTGTGGAATAAGACTCAAAGGTACTAGAATGTCAGATCCAGGGTGGCGGGAATTTTTTTTTTTCTTTATTCATTATTGTATTACAGAGCCTAGTACATTGCCTGACACACAGTGGGCACTCAATAAATATTAATGTATAAAGGCACTAGTAGAAAATAATTAATGGGGCGCCCACTAAGTGCTAGAAACTTATGGAAACTTCCTTGAGATTCTTTTCACAACACCCTAGAAACTTGGTATTCTCAGCCACATTTTCTTTTCCTTCCCTCCTTCCCTCCCTCCTCCCTCCCTTCCTTCCTTCCTAGTCCCATTCCAGCTGTCCTAATGCATTTATACATGTTCTTATAAGCAATGCACTGTTTATACATACATATTTTTAGTTTGTATGAAGGTTATTGTGTCACATCTCATCCCGTTTCCACCTTTTCCACCCACCACGCTTTGACATCCACCTTCCCACGCGTGGACGGCCTCCAGCACTCATCTACCTCTGTCAACACTGAGTGAACATCCTCAAATGTGTCTCCTGTGACAGAACTTCTTTGGAATTATACATCCAGGAGTAGAATTGCCGGTCACTGCAACATCTGTGTGTAACTTCACCAAGAAAGACCGCAATGACCTACACTACCTACAGCAAGGTTTGAAGCTTCCTTCATTTCCATATCTGGGTCAACTTTGGCATTCCCCAGCTAACTAGTATTTTCCTGTCTCATTAGATATAAAGTAATACCTCATTGTTGTTTTAAATTGCATTTCTTGCCTTCATCTGTGGGGAAGAATGGAAGCTTCAGAGAAATGATGTGCCCAGGGGCCCTCAGCTGGTGCGTGAGCAGCTGGGCTTCACCCACCCACTCTGGGCTCAAGCTGGTGCCAGGGTCCAACTGCCCCTCGTGGGCTGAGGGTTCTACCAGCTGCCGGGTCAGACTTGTGCAGTGCAGGTCTTCCGCTGTGATCGAGCCCCACCTGGTGGTGTGGAGAGGGAACTGCCGCTGTGGAGGGGACGGGAGAGGACAGGAGGGGAGGGAACCTGAAACGCCTCACTTTTGAGGCTCTCCTTGATTTCTATTTTTCAAATTTTTTAAATTGAGATATAACTGACACACATTATACTAGTTTCAGGTGTACAATGTAATTTTTTCTTGTGATGACAATCTTCAAAATCAACTCTCTTAGCAACCCCCAAATATACAGCACCCCGTCATCAACTGTAGTCACCAGGCTATACACAAATCCCCAGGACTTATCTTATGACTGAAAGTTTGAACCCCCATCACCTTCACCTTGCAGGTGCAGGGGACCTGAACCGTCTCCGTTTTGAGGCTCTTATTGCTTTTAGCAAACAAAACCAGAACTCTCTTACAAAAACATCTAGTGTACTGTTTCTTAAAGGGACTTTAATTTAAGTACAATATACCTGCATGAAGGACACAAATCCCAAGTGAATTTTCAGTGAATTTTCAGCAGTGAACATCTGTGTAACCAGCACTCCAGGTGCCCCTTCCAGCCCCTCCTGCCACTGTCCTGACTCCTAAGGCCAGAGATTCCTTTGCTGGGTTGACCTGCTGTATACGTGGAACTGTATACAGCTGTTGCCTTGTCTATCTTGCTATTTTTGCACAATACCGTTTGTGTGGTTCACTCATCCATATCTGTTCATTCTCTCTTTTATACAGTATTCTGTTATATGAATACACTGCAAGTTATCCTTTCCACTGCTGATGGAATCTGTGCTGATTCCAGAACTTGGCTATATTGAATAAAGCCGCTATGAACGTTCTCGTACAGAGCTTTGGTGCACATATGTACACAGTTCTGTTAAGTATGTGTCTAGGAATGAAAATACTGGACCATGGGTAGGATGTATATTCGACTTTTGTAGATATTGCCAGTTTTCCAAAGTGGTTGTGCTAAGTTACCATCCCAGTGGCAGTGTGAGTGCTGGTTGGTCTGCATTCTCACCTACCCTTGGTACTGTCACCAAGGGTATTAGTGGTACTGCACAGTATCTTTAGTGGGTCTTAGTGGTACACTGCATAGTATCTTTAGTGGGTCTTAGTGGTACTGGTGGGTGTTAGTGGTACACTGCATAGTATCTTTAGTGGGTCTTAGTGGTACTGGTGGGTATTAGTGGTACTGCATAGTCTTTCTAATTTGCAATCCTGATGACTAATGAAATTTCTTATGTTTACTGGTCACTTGGCTAATTTCTGTGAATTGTCTATGTAAGACTTTTGGCCATTCTTCTGTTGAGTTGCCTACTTTTTTCTTATTGGTTCATAGGAGTTAAAAAGTATGTCATCTGGATATGAGCACTTTCTCAGAAATATTTTCTCCCACTTGGGTCACTTGCCTTTTCAGTCTCTTAGTGATGTCTTTTAATGAACAGAAGTCTCTGCTTTTACTATAACATAATTTATTAATATTTTCTCTTATTATTTTGTGTGCTATTGAAAATTTTTTGGCCTATGCCAAGACCATGAGGATTGCCTTCTTTTCTTCTAAAAGCTTTCACAATCTGCACCCCTCTGGAACTGATTTTTGCGTCTGGTGGGAGGCAGAGGATCAATATTCTTTTCCATATGGATACTTAATTGACCAGCCTGATTTATGGAAAAGGTCATCTTTTTCCCACTGCACTGCTGTGTCACCTTTGTCATAAACAGGGGATGGTACCCGTGTGAATCTGTTCCTGGTATATATGTCTGTTTCTTTCAGAAAATGCAATGTGATGGTACCATGCGCGAGGTCATTTCAGAGTTTATAAACTCGTAGAGCACAATGTGCAGCAGGTGGGGCTGTCTGCCAGTGGACCCTGGCTTGAGCTTGCTGACAAGCTTCTCCCTCTCTTCATTATCTTGAGGCTCACCATGGGCTCACTTGCCCACAAAGTCAGGAAGCTGACTTGGATGCCCCCAGTTCCTGTGAGGTCTCTGGACCCCCAGAGAGCACCCATGTGGCCCCAGCAGCTGGGGTGGGGCAAAGTCTCTTCCCAGCATTCATTTTCCCTCCCTTTTCCCAACTGTGCTGGGCCATAGGGAAGACTGCACCTGGTTCTGCAGGAGCATCTGGGGTCTGAGAAGGGGGGTTCTTACAGCAATTCACTGCTCGAGGGTCTGGCAGCCCCAAGTGGTCCCTTGAGGATGTGGCATTCAGCACAGCAGGGGCTGGGCCTGACCTCCTGCTAAGATGACTTCACTTTGTGTAGAGGGTTGCATGTTGATAAGCAAGTCCAGGGTCTGGGGGCACGGGGACAATCTCTTGGCTCTCTGAGTGTCCCAACAGAGTGACAGCTCTGCTCCTGGGGCCACCAGCCTGGGACCCAAACTCTGGATCGTCCACTGGGAAGAGATGGGCAGTGTGGGCAGCAGGGCGTGGTGGGAGGGCCAGGTCAGGGAGTGGGTCAGGAGTGTGGGTTCCAGAGCCAATTCTGGCATGAGCTCAAGGGCCTCCTGGGAAACTCTCTGCCCCTCTCTGGGCCTCCAACTCCTCAGTTTTGGTCTCTCTGTGTTATGGGTTGCATTGTGTCCCCAAAAGGATGCGTTGAAGTCCTAACCCCCTGGAACCTGGGAATGGGACCTCATTTGGAAATAGGGTCTTTGCAGATATAATCAGGCTAAGATGAGGTTGTAGCATGGGCCCTAATTTAATCTGATTGGTGTCCTTACAGGAAGAACAGAGACACACAGAGAAGGCAAGCATGTGAAGATGAGGGCAGAGATTGGAGTGACGCTTCCACGTGCCCAGGAACACCTGGAGCACCAGAAGCTGGACGAGGAGGGGGAAAGGGTCCTTCTCTAGAGGCGTCAGAAGGAACATGGCCCTACCAACACCTTGATTTGGGACTTCTGCCCTCGAAAACTGTGGGAATATCAAGGTCTGT
The DNA here is from genome assembly GCF_964374135.1 of Grampus griseus. NCBI lineage: Eukaryota > Metazoa > Chordata > Mammalia > Artiodactyla > Delphinidae > Grampus > Grampus griseus. The sequence goes on along the minus strand of NC_139013.1, from coordinate 24,466,283 downwards.
TGTTTTCAGCCAGTCAGTATGTGGTACTTTTTTTTTTTGCAGTACGCGGGCCTTTCACCGTCGTGGCCGCTCCTGTTGTGGAGCACAGGCTACGGATGCGCAGGCTCAGCGGCCATGGCTCACGGGCCCAGCCGCTCCACGGCATGTGGGATCTTCCCAGACTGGGGCACGAACGCGTGTCCCCTGCAGCGGCAGGCGGACTCTCAACCACTGCGCCACCAGGGAAGCCCCGAGTATGTGGTACTTTTTACAGCAGCCCTAGGAAACAAATACAGCCTGCATCTGGGCTTGCCCCTCCCATCTGTCCTTCATCACATCACTCTCCTGTGATCACCTGTCAGTAGTGGCTCATCGCGACCACTGGAGCAGCATCACGGATGCTGACCGTGTCTCCCACCCAACCAGCCCCAGCTGAATCCCTGGCTCCTGCCTCCCTCCCCCCGGCACCCCATCAGCTCATTTTAGGCACACCCAACAGTCACTCTGGCCAAAGGATGACTCAAGTTTTATCCTTGACTGCTCTCCCTCATGCCTGACTCCAATTCAGTGACAAATTCTATCAACTCTACCTCTAAAGTGTATTCTCAGTTCTTTGCTTCCACCATGATCATAGTATTTTAAGCCTCCAACTGCTCTTTCTTGAACTACATGACAGCCTCTTGTGGTAGGTTGATTGCAAAAATGGCCATAATCCTTTATTCCCCCTTACGTCCAGGCCCTTGGCAATTGGCTTTGCAGTGCCTTACTTCTATAGGCAGAGTCTACTTCTCCACCCTGGACTCTGAGCTGACCTTGGGACTTGCTTTGGCCATTGAGAACTGCATGCAGTGATGGTGTACCGGTTTTGAACTTAGGTCTCAGGAGACCTTGTGCACTCCCTGGAATGCTGCCACCACCGTGAACACCAGCCCAGGCTAGCAGGTTAGAGGATGACGTGCATGGAGCAGAGACTAGACATCTCGGTCAAGGCTGTTGTAGACCAGCAAACCCTCAGTGAAGTCACTAGCTAACCCACCAACACATGAGCCCAGACTAGATTGGCTAAGCCTGGCCTGGATCAGAATGGTTTGATTGACCAGAGGTCTCATGAGGAATTATGTTCTTTAAACTATGTTTTGGAGTAATTTGTTACACAGCCATAGCTAATTGATACACCTCCTTAACTAGTCACCAGGCTGTCCTTTCCCCTCTCACAATATTTTCTCTTCTCAGAAGCCAGAGTGATTTCTCCTCTATTTGTCACCCTCCAATGGTTTCCTGTTGCAATTGAATGACTCCAAGCTCTGGACCATAGTCTTCAAGGCCTGACTGATTCCCTGCTTCCTCAGTCTGCTTCACCCCCAGTGACCATCCTCTCAGTCCCATGCATGTGCCTTTGCTCTTGCTGACTCCTCTGCTGGAGCAGACCCTCCTATATCTGCACTTGGCTGCCTCCTCCTAAGCCACATATTAACTCAAATATTTCCTCAGGGAGGCCTGCCCTGACCACTCTAGCTAAAGACATCCTCCCCAGCCTCTGCCCAGTCCTTTCCTTTCATTGCATCCTGGTTTTATTTCCTCACCAGTTCCTGAAGGTATTGGTGTCGAGGAGCATAGTAACTCCTTTAACTAGAATATAAGCTCCAGGAAAGCAGCAATCATGTGTTTTTCTGTTTTACTGCTCTACCCCCAGTATTTATAACAGTTCCTGGCATATAGTAAGTGCTCAATAACGATTTGTTAAATGAATGAATAACAAGCCCAAGGGGGGAAAAAAAACCCTTGTGGCATAGCTTATAAATCCTTTGCAAGCATATGATTTCCCTTCACTGTTCTCGTCAATTCTCCACCCCATGCAGATGGAACTACCTGCAGGTTCCCCATCATACTGCCCCGGCCTCTAAGCTTTTGCACACACTGTTCCTTTGGTCTGCTCTTCCTTCCCATACAAAAACACTGGGGACTATTTATTCTCAAAAGATTTATGTCAGAAGTTTTGTCCTTCAAGAAGCTTTTCTCAAAAATGTTGGGGTTAGCAGATGCAAACTATTATATATAGAGTGGGTAAACAACAAGGTCCTACTGTATAGCACAGGGAACTATATTCAATATCCTGTGATTAACCATGATGGAGAAGAATATAGAAAAGAAAGTATATACATGTATACATATATATCACTTTGCTGAATCATTTTGCTGTACAGCAGAAATTAACATAACATTGTGAGTCAACTATACTTCAATTGAAAAAGAAAAGAAGATTTTCTGTCTCCCCACTCCCAGCGCATGGTGCGGTCCTCCCCCAGGTCTCCCAGCCCATGGTGCGGTCCTCCCCCAGGTCTCCCAGTGCATGGTGCGGTCCTCCCCCATGTCTCCCAGCGCATGGTGCGGTCCTCCCCCAGGTCTCCCAGCCCATGGTGCGGTCCTCCCCCAGGTCTCCCAGTGCATGGTGCGGTCCTCCCCCAGGTCTCCCAGCCCATGGTGCGGTCCTCCCCCAGGTCTCCCAGTGCATGGTGCGGTCCTCCCCCATGTCTCCCAGCGCATGGTGCGGTCCTCCCCCAGGTCTCCCAGGTGCTTCACATGCTCTCTGCACTTCACTGATTTTACTGTTTACTCCTCTGTCTTCAGGACCGTATGGCCCAAGCCAGCAGGACCAGGCCTTCTTAACTACTGAGTCCCTGGCCCAGCCACAGGGCCTGGTGGGGCTCAGTAAATATGTGATATGATCAGAAGCAGAGGTGAGCTGAAGATCTGCTCTTTCCCCAATCCAAACTTGTGAAGGTCAGAGAGAATGTGGGCCGTGATGGATTTAAGGAACTGGGTGGTGCAGTGGAGATAACTACTGGAGTGTTAGAATCGCAAACGTCCTGCTCTGTGTCACCTGACCACTCCACCTGGCGAGGAGAGCTCCAGATTGGAGGTTGGAAAGGTGGCACCCCTCCTGGCTCCTCTGTGACGTCAGCAGGGCTGGGCTTCCTTCTCCCTGAGCACCTCCCTGCCTCTGGGTCTCCTAGTGAGTTGTGGAGAAAAAGCTGATGTAAAACTCCAGCCCTGCAGAAAAGGACCCAGCGGTCTTGATGAACCGTAAGGGGACTGCAGCAAGCCTGCCATTCAGTATAATTGGTGGGGGGAGAGCAAACGAATGAATGAATGGAATTGATAGTCACCTTGGAGTCAATCCTTCTTACCAGGAAGAACTCAGTCTTTGGCACCTTATTAGAAAACTGGGCTAGATCCAGCCTTGATCAATGCATTTTAAGAAGGGTGTGGAAAGGACACTGGAGAAATAATCAAGTGGAATTATGTGACAGAAAACTGAAAAAACGAGTATGAAGTTGGAAAGGCCAAATGGTCATTGTCGTATCACACAGCGGCTCTCGGTGATGTATATGACGTTTAACTTCTCAGGGCCATTTCATCTGTGCATTTTTTCCTCAGTACACATCCTCCCTGAATATGAATATTTATTAGACAAAGGAGACTGACTTCTCCTCCCTTTCCACTGTGGCTCAAAGGAGAGAACATGGGCTCAAACGGCAGCAAGAGAGAGGCAGATTAGATAGGCAGAAGGACTTCCTGGAGGTGAGAACACTCAGTGCAGGAAAGACTCAGTGCAGTGACTCATGCAGACCACTGAGTCAGTGGGACGAAGTGAATGTCTCTGAAGATGGTTTTAGGTTTTGATTTTGAATGTGACAATACTGACAAAGTGCCTGACACTTGGTGATGCTCAGGAAATACCTTTCTTTCCCCTTTTAGAAGAGCTGGTTCTCCCCAAGAACAGGTATTTGCTGGAGAAAGGGACTATCATCTAATTGTTCACAGCTGGTGTCTTGAGATTCTAGCTGTGGGCTCTGTCCAAACATCGCCGGGGTGCCGTGCTCCGGGCACACGTCTCTGAGCTGCCCACAACCCTAAGGGGCTCTGCCTTCCCTTAGTGGTGACTTGAGTGGGTGCATGGGGGGATTGGAAACCTCCACAATTTTACTCTGACTCCCAAGGGCAGTGACTCTCAGTGGAGAGAGCCACTCACCTCAGAGGGATCACTTTGGAGCCTCGAGATGGGGCATGGAGATTTAAAAAGCATATGGGGTGGGGGGCAGTGGAATCCCTGCCCTTTTCATATATGGAGGCAGAAAGTAAAACCTGGTTAGCGGGGCCCAGCTGGACCAGTGGCTACACCTCATCCCCTGGGGGTGTTCACTAGCCCTGGAGGGCTCAGGGGCCATTTAATTTTTGGACTTACCACGAAGGGCACGGGTTTGGAATCAGCAGCTTTTCAACAGGGTTTGACTCAACATCGATAGGCCCAGTTTTAAGGACCCCTCCTGGGGAAGCCGGGGCTGGGAAATCTGTTCCTCTTTCACCGTAGAAACTAGGGAAACAGCTCACACATTTATCGAGCTCTTGTGTGTCAATGTCTGTGCTTCATGCTTCACATGGAAGCTCTCGTTTCCTCTTCTCAGCATCCCTGCTCAGCAGGTTCCATCATTAGCCCCATTTTAAGATGAGGAAACAAAGGCACAGAGAAGGGTGGTAACTTGCCAAAAGTCACACAGCTAGTAAGTGGGGCAGTTGGCATTTGAACTTACTTGAATGCTTACAGGGACCTCCATTGGCCGTTGCTGCATGAGAGGAAGGCAGCATCTCCGAACCGTCGAGCAGGATTTGCCAGGAGCTCCGTCAGGCAAGAACGGGAGACTAAGGTGAGGACACTCTTCCCATCCCAGCCCTGCCGCTTCTCGCCTGTGTGACTCTGAGCCAGTTCCTTGCCCTCTGTGACTTCTCTGAGTAATCCTTGTTTACCTGGGTTGACAGAATCCTCTCCCTCCTGCTCTCCCGATCAGCTTCCCACCCTACACACACGAGGGCCAGCTCCCCGCAGAGCCGTGTCCGCCACAGGAGGTAGTGGGGATGGCTGGGCAAGACCTGGGGTGTATGTGTCCGCAGCAGCCCCTCAATACTTTGTCCCTCCTGAAATCCCTCTGGAGGCTCTGGGCTCCCATTCTCACTTCTTCTAAGACTTCCTTTCTAAGAAGGCTTTTCCAAGGAGTGTTCTTTGTGGGGTGGGGAGGAAATCTATAGTTTCTCCTGCGTTGGTTCTGACTTGGATGACGAGGACAAAACACTACGTCAGTGCAATGATCCAAGCAGTCTAACCTTGTTTCCTGATCGCTACTGTCATAAGGGGACGCCCCAGGTCTGAAGAGCCAGGTGTGGTGTGCCAGAGGGTGGCGTCTGATGGCCGAGGGTCCAACAGCGGAGGGGGCTTGAGGTGGCCGGGGAGAGGAGCTATTTAGAGGGCTACACTGATGTTTTGGTTGAACACCTTTTCAGCATCTCTCTCTTCTTCGACCACATGGGGGTGGATGTCCACGTTCATTCCTGCATCCTTGCACAGCTTGAGCAAAGTTCGAATATTGTTCTTGGACAACCTCACGTATCTGTGCGAGACAAGGCCAAAGAGGTCAGCTGAGGGTGGAGTCACTGCAGGCGCAAACTTCATTGAAAAGAGCTTAGAGTTAAAGAGCGACAGTGTGGGACCTCTGTAAGGGACTGGCCCTCCAGACATTTCTGGAGCTGACAGAGGTCTCATAAAAGACTGGGACACCCCACAGACTTGGTGGGTGTTTTTATTGGTATAACTCTTTTGGAAATCAATTTGGCAACATATATGCCAAGCACCTCCTGCCCCACTCCCCAAAAAACCAGCTTTATTATTTTTGACTCAGTAATTCCACTCAGGTCCTCAACTTATCCCAAGAAGAGAATTCAATGGAAGGAAAAGCTACATAAACAAAAGTGTTTATTTTGGGGTTATCAACAATAGGAAAATAGGAAATTCCATCAATAGAGGAATGGTCAAGCAAAAAATGGAATATCCATTTCAAGGACTCTTCTGCTAGTGTTAAAATGTCGTTAGGAAGAAGAAAATGCAATATGGCTGTGACGTTATTGCCAAATGGGGAGAAAACACCAGGATGCAAATTGTTAGGTGTTTTCTCTCATCATTGCCATGTGTGTATAATCTGAGTGAGGCCAAGGACTGGGGGAAATCCAGGACAGTGGAAATAAGGGCTGAGAAAACTGTAGGAATAGAGGTGAGTATTTTTAATAGTATTCAAACAATTACAATTTTCAATTAAAAAATTAAAATTAAAACACTGATTTAAAATATTAGCTAAAGCCCCACCGTTCTGACTTGTACTGAAGAATAGGACTGATACCATCTATGTGATTTAGACAGTATCTCTGCCATTATATCCCTTATTCCACCATCAACTTTGACCTTGCTCCCAGCTTTAGTATAAGGAGGGAGGCCCCCGATTCAGGCTGCATTCCGGTTGGTTAATTTGCTACAGATGGTGGGGGAGGAGCTGCATATTGATGGAACCTGGCTTCTCTATCCATTGGGAATGGTCTCCCTACTCTTTCCTTTTTTTCTTCTTTCTTTTTTTTTTTGGCCATACCTGTGGCCCGCAGGATCTTAGTTCCCCAGCCAGGGGTTGAACCCAGGCCCTTGGCAGCGGAAGCCTGAAATCCTAACCAGTAGGCCACCAGGGAACTTCCCTTCTCTTTGAAGATCTGCCCAGAGCTTCTCTGTTCTTACAGGCAGCTCAGACCTCACTCACCAGCCCCTATACCTGTACTACCTTTCCCCGACACGGCTCAGGTCAGCCCCACCCTGCCCTGACCAGCCCAGCCCCAGGGGACAATTTCACACATATCTAGCTTGGACGCTCACTATGATGGCAAAGGACAATTTCATCCTTTTCTTGGGTGTTTTTCTAATGGCTTGTTAATTGCCATCTCCCCAAATATGCTCTCCCCCTACCCTGTCCAAGTCTCTTTTGTCCCCACCATGGAGCCCAGGTAGGCTGTCTTTGGCCAGAGTCAATTAAAACCACTTGATCAATTTGAAACCCATAGCCAAAGTCATCCAGCTGTGGAGGTGGCATGAGCCAGAACCCCCTCTAGTGGAGGAGACTGCCTGTCCATCTTTCAGCCAGTTAGTCAGCCAGCAGAGCAGGACTGTGTGATGGGGCCCTCGGACGACAGGCATCTGAGGCCGTCTGAAACCTACAGGCGAGTTCACTGCTGTGAACTCTACAAGGCTGACCACCTTAGTCTCTTGTCCTATTTCCTCCTTTGCCAGTTTCTGAGTGTTGTCAGTTACATCCTTACAGTAAAGGATAACGTTGGGCTGGGGAGGGATGCTTGGACGTGGGGGCAGAAACCAAGCTGTTTGGTGTTGCTGAAAACCAGTGGGTCTTGATAAGTATGACAAAGAACAAGCAAGAAGTGAGACCCCTTGGTAAGAGCAGTAAATACCAAATGGTTTCATACTTTGTTCATGGTCCCTTTGGAGCCTAAAACCCCAAACGTACAGCAGGTAGCCCTGGGAATGGCGGCTACAGTCACCAGCAATTCAACACCATTAGTGTAAAGGAACTTGGGGGAGTTTCCTGTTAAAACAAGGCCACAAACAACTCATTCTTTCCTTTGTGAATAATATTCATGGCTTCTTTTGTGAAACAAAGAGAAATTTTAGAAAGGTTGTGTATGTGTCCAAAGGCGTGGCGTCAAAATGGCAGCACCTAAATGTCGTGTCCATTCAGGAGACGATCCTCTAGCGAGTGAGGCTGCTCAGAAACCCAACAGCTTCAGCCCTGGAGCAGCCCTCTGGGACTCGAAGACAGAGCCCGGACATGCTGCAGCCACCCTCCCTTGCTCTGGGCTCAGCCCAGGTGCATGAACCACAGACAGTCGTGAGCAAAGCCTGGTCTTGTAGAATGTGCCCAGCCCCACCTGCACAGGGCTGCTCACCGGCAGCTCAGCACCTCCTCCGGCTTCAGCATCCTCACCAGCTCCATCTTGGGCTCGCTGCCCTTCTCCATGAGGCTCTTCAGCTTACGCTCGTAGGAGGCGTCGGGCGTCTTGCCAACCCAATCTCGCAAGAGGGTTGACTTCCGTGGGACAAAGATAGCATCCTGTAACATGGGTTCTATGATGCTTTGTTGATGGTATGGCGTTGAGAGCTGAGTGGACTCTTGGGTGATTTCATCCTTGATGTCTAAGTCTGAAATTGGACAGATGTCACCAGGGAGTTAGATCCTGGTAGGGGTGAGCAGTAGGGTGGACAGGAAGGGGATGAGACCTGGAAGGCTGCAAGGGCTTCAAACATTAGAGATATGAGGTCTTTTCAAGGCTTTGGCAGGTTCTCCTTCTTAGCATTTGTTTAATCCCCATTCATCTTTTTCTCCCTCCTTTCCCCTCATCTCACAACTCATTCCCTTTCTCTCCTTTCATTCACTTCCTTCTCTCAATCTTCTCTCCCTCCCCAGAGAAAATTCACCTAAAGTGAACGTTAGCCTAAAGGGGGGTTAGGGGAAGGTATCAGAGGAGATCAACTTTGAGCTGGATTTTTAAAGGACAGGTAGTTTATCAGATGAAAAAGGGAGGAACAGCATGGGCGGACAGGAGGAACAGCGTGCACAAAGACACACATATATGAAATGAAGTAGTGAGGGTCTGATGTTACCCAAATATGGGGTTTGTACTGAGGGAAATACTGTTGGGACTAGAGCTTGGAGACCTTAATTATTTTCTTGTTAAACATACTCCTCTGTATTTTACAGATTTTTACTTGTGCGAGTGGAATATTTTCTTTTCATTTCTATTTCTAATTGGTGTGACTAGTATAGAGAAAACACTACTGTTTAAATTTTTTTTTTTCTGGTACACCAACAACCATACCAGATTTTATTATTATTATTATTATTATTTTTTGCTGTACGTGGGCCTCTCACTGTTGTGACCTCTCCTGTTGCGGAGCACAGGCTCCGGACGCACAGGGTCAGCAGCCATGGCTCACAGGCCTAGCTGCTCTGCGGCATGTGGGATCTTCCCGGACCGGGGCACAAACCCGTGTCCCCTGCATCGGCAGGTGGATTCTCAACCACTGCACCACCAGGGAAGCCCAGATTTTATTATTTTTTGACTAGAATTTCTTGAGTTTTGTAGAAAGGCAATCGTATCAGGAGAAAAATGAAAATATATCCCTCCTAATATTTATAAAAATTATGTACTCTTCTTGACATGTTGCATTTGACAGACCCTCCAAAACAATGTCAATAATGATGATAGCAGTCATGCCTCATTTTGTTCCTGATTTTAATTAAAGTGATCCAGCATTTCATCATTTAGAATATTTGCCACTATTTTTGGAACATGTTTTATAATATTTAGCAGCTTTGCTCTTGGTTTACATAGAGTTTTTATTAGTCATAATTGCTTGATTCTATTTATTGCTTTTCTATCATCTACTGATCATATGGTTTTCCTTTAATTTCTGGATGCAATAAATTCTGTTATTAGATAGCTTGATATTGATTAACCGAACCATTCGTAACCTGCTATAATAAATCCCACCTGGTCACGGTTTATTATTCATTTCATACGTGGATATATTTGCTATATTTTCATACATTAAGTCTGTTTGCTAAAATTTTTAAAATCATTTAAAAATCATCTATTATTGTGAGATTGGCCTGCTTTTTTGCCTAATCTTTTAAGTTTAAGGTTATGATGGCTTGTCAAATTAATGCACAAATGTCTGTATTTTATATGACCTGCAATAGTTGAAGTGACATTGGGATTATTTGCTTTTTAAATGTTAGGTAGAACTTGGTGTGAAATCATTTGTCCTGGTGCCTTTTGTAGTGGGAAAATGTCTACCATCTTTCAATTTTTACCTCAGAAATTGCTCTATTCAACTTTTCTACTCTTTACTATGTCCATTTTGATAACTTATAGTCTGATAGGAAATTATTCATTTATGCTGGATCTTCAAATGTATTGTGTAGATGTGCATATAGTATTCTATTATAATTCATTCAATGTATTTCTTGTCTTTGCTTATGCATCCTTTCTCATATAAAATCTTGTATATTTTTGACTCTTCTTTTGACAAGGCTCATGATAACTTCATACTGTTTGTCACTTGGTTTTTGAAAAAGCTAGCTTTGGATTTATCCTTTTAACTACTTTTAATCTTGTATTTCATTAATCTTAGCTGGTATTTAATGTATTAATTCTCTCTTTTTCATATTATTTCTTCTATATCATTAAATTAATAAAAGTGTTAATTTTTTTGTTTTATACAGACAAGAACGACTACTTTTAGTTTTTGCTGTAAATTTTCTTCTGGGCATAGATTTCGCCTTCATCCCATGGATTTTGGTATGAAACAGACTTATTTTCAATAGTTTTTTTCTTTGAAATAATGGTATTTTAGGAGTGTTTCTTAATTTCTGTTGAGATTATCTTTTAATTTTAATTCTAATTATTGCTTTAGGATACTGTAGGTGGCCCTAAAGTCTTTACTATTGTGAATGTTAATGTTTTCTTTTGATGAATATGCAGATGATTTTTAGAAATATTCTTTGGTCACAGAAAAATGTGTGTTCTCTGTTCAACTATAAAGTTATGGTTTGTTAATTACATTGTTAGATTCTTCTAGGCACTTACTGCAATTGCCTCTTTGAGCTGTCTATTGGGTTCTGAAAGAGGTATTTTGCAGTCTCCTACTATAACTTCATTTTTGTCAGATTCTCTTTGCATCTCTAAATGTTTATCTATTTAACTACTATTTTTTTGTTGTGTGTAGGTTTATTGTTATTATTTGTTCTCTTTAACATTTTAAAATATCCCTCTTTTACCCTGTTGTTTCTTTTGGCCTTAAATCCACCTCATATGTTTGCATTTCTTGTTATCTCTTTGCCTATCTTTTTTTCATTCTTTCTATATCGCGTGATTTTAAGTGTGTCTCTAGATTTTGATTTTTAAACCAATTATTTCCTAATTTGGTGCCTCTGCCCTCTTCTAGGGCATTTTCTATAGATGAATGGATAAATGGCTGAGAAAGTCCCTGAATATTTCTGAATTTGCAAATATCATTCATTCACCCCGACGGTAACTTATATATGGGCTGAGGATAGGATTATGAGGTTATAAGTCTTTGCTCTCAGTAGTCTATAGGTGTTCATTTCACTTCTAGATTGATGCTAATTTGACTCTTTTTCCTTTGTAAGTAAGTTGTTCTTCCTGTAAGCTTGCAAGATTTCATAAATAAAATTCAGGAATTTTACCAGGATATGTCTGGGGGAGTCTAGACCTTCTACAATTACATAAATGGAGGGACAGTGGCCTGGAGAGAAGCTTTGACTTGCCCCAGGTATCATAATGAGTCAGTGGCTGAACTGGAATCTTTATGTCCAGCATGGCTCTCTAAACTGACAGCTGGCCCCTAATAGAGTGATAGGGTCAGGTGGTGTTAGCAGTCTGTGCATGGTGGAAATTGGTCCTATGTTCCAGGAGAATCCTGAGCTACACATCTTCATTGACACAAATTGAAATCCCTTGGAGAAAGGGCCATAGCCTTTCCTGAGACATCTGATCCTCTTCTGGGTCAAGGTAGGTCTCACGTAGGAAAGAAGAGTAGTAATAGAAAGGGTAATGATAATTTTACATATTAGCTAACACTTATTGCATAACTTATGTGCCAGGCAGTGTTCTAAAGCCTTTCTAGGGAGGGGGGCAACAACAGTCTCACAACCATGTCACATCCATTGAACAAATGGGAAAGTGGAGGATTGGAGAGATTAAGTCATGTGCCCAAGATGCCATAGACAGTGGTGGATCCAGGAAAATGTGAACCCAGGTTGTCAGTGTCTTTTTCTGGGAGCCTGTCCTGGCTACCCTCTTGGACAAAATGTCCCATGTTCCTGAGTCCATGGCTGAACAGATAAGTTAAGATTTCTGGTGAGCTATGTTTGGGACTCCAGGGACTACTCTGTATTCATAGAGACAGAGTTGGTAACTGCCCTCCAACTCTCTGCATTAGGAATGCACCTGGCATGGACAGAATGCTCTGAGCATAGTGGGCAAGGAGAGAAAGCCAAATGAGTTCCATTTTCTTAGTCTAGATGCTCAGACTTTGTCAAGGTTTACTTTGGAAATGTGTTCTCAATGTTTTCCCAGCATCTTTTAGTGGCCCTTAGCCAGAGTCACCTTTCAAAAATTCAAATCTAACTTGGTAGCTTACTTCCTAAAATTTTTCAATGACTTGTCATTGCACTCGATCAGATTTGTGCTTTGGAAAAGCCAATGTGAGACTTCTGCTTTCAGCCAAGATAGGGTAACAGGGACTGGATTTATCCTTCCATCTTAAGCAGCTATAAAGTGGGGCCTAATACATGAAACAGGCTTTTTCAGACATTGGACAACAGGTAACTCAGGGCAGTGGCCCTTGAGAAAAGGAAGAGGTGAGTCCCATGGGAGCCCCAGCTGAGAGCTGGGAGATGCTTCCAGGTTGCAGCACAGGGAGGGGAAAACCTAGATAGTATCTTGCAGTTTCCCTGAGTTGGGGAGAGAGAATAGACAATTTAAATGGGCCAAGGAAGCTAGAATTCACAGGGCAGAGTAACAGGAGAAAACTGCATGGAGAGCTGCAGAGATCTGCAGAAGCTTCTCTCAGCTGAATACTAGTTATGCAGGAGAGGAAACTACATAGATAGAACTGGTAGACAAGAACACGAAAACAGCTATTATAACTGTATAGCTCTGTATGTTCAACAAAGCTTGAGCATGCTAAGGCGAGACACAGAAGGTTGAAAATGACCCAAATTGAAATTCTAGACATGGAAACTACAATGTCTAGTATGAAAAATACATTGGGTGGGATTAATAGCAGAGTAGGTATGGTAGAAGGAAAAATCAGTGAATTTGAAGACATAGCGACAGACACTATACAAAATGAAACACAGAGAGAAAAGACTGGGGAACAACCCTACTGAGTTGCAGAGCTTCAAATATGTGTAATTGTGGTGCCTGAAGGAGAGGAGGAGAGTGGAGGAGTGAAAATATATTTGAAGAAATAATGGTCCAAAATTTTCCAAATATGATGGAAACTATAAACCAAGAATCTCAACAAACCCCAGACACAAACACAAGAAACATGAAGCAAATGACATCAAGACACATCATAATCAAGATGCTTGAAAACTTCCAAAGAGGTCAGAGGAAAAAGATACGTTACAGGGAACACATAAAGAAAGATGACAGCCAGCTTCTCACTGGTGACAATGCAAGCTAGAAGGCAGGGCACAACTTTAAAGCATTGAAGAAAAAAGCTTGTCAGTCTAGAATTCTACACTCAGCAAAAGTACCTTTCAGAAACAAAAGTGAAATAAAGACCTTTTCAGATATATAAAAGCTGAAGGAATTTGTCACCAACAAGCCCACACCATAAGAATTGTTGAGGGAAGAACTTTAGGCAGAAGGAAATGACTCCAGGCAGAAGGCTGGACCTGTGTGAAGCAATGAAGAGCATTAGAGATGTTAACTATGGATAAACACTGAAGTCTTTCTAAAAGATATTTGCTTAAAGCAAGAGTAATAACAGTGTATTGTGGGGTTTATAATAACTTATGGAGAAATACAATGAATGGCCACAATAGCCTGAGGGTTGGGAGAGGAGAAATGGAAGTATACTCTTGTAAGTTCCTTATGTTCTACGTGAGTGATACAGACTATGAGGTGAAGGGAGGCTGTGATATGTCAAAGATGAATCCTGTCAGCCCTAAAGCAACTACTAAGATAGCACAACAAAGAGTTATAGTTCACAAGCCAACAAAGAACATAAAATGGAATCACAAAAACTACTCAGCCCAAAAGAAGACAGAAAAACAGGACAGGGAGGGCAAAGAATAGATGGAATGAATTAGAAACAAATACCAACATGGTAGCTTTAAACTCAACCATATCAATGATTACATTCAGTGTAAACGGTCTAAATATCCCAATGGGAAGATTGAAATTGTCAGACTGGATTGAAAGTAATGCAAGGCCCAATCGTCTGCTGCCTCTAAGAAACTCCCTTTAAATATAAAGACCCAAATAAATTAGAAAGGCCAGTTTGGTAGCCATAGAGGAGGAAAGCTATTGGAGGTTCTTAGGGTCAGGGTTAAACTTAAATAATAGTAGTTAAAGTGGAGAGGAAGTGAAAGGCATGAAAGGTATGGAGGAGGTACAATCTCCAGGACCCAGTAACGGGTCATAAAGGGTCGTGGAGGGAGACAACTTCTGACTTGGGTCACTGTGCTGGGCCAGTGCTAGCCCGTGCGATGGCCCCTGTGAAGGGGAGGCATGGGGCTTTGCGGAGCCTGAGGGACATCCAAGCTAACACTGGGAGCAGGCATGTAGATGGAACTCAGGAGAAAAGGCTGTCTGGAGATTTGAATTTGGAATTCACTAGACAGAGGTTAAAGCCACTCCTTTGGATAGAATCAGCCAGGAAACTTGTATAATGGGATGAGAATGGCAGTACTGATCAGTGGGGAATTCAGAGGGGAAATTTAGGTCTGGGAAGGGGGAAAGATGGGAAGGTTGGTTAGTAGCAAGTTAGAAATATACGAGGTTAATAAATTTAAGTGGAGATTATGTGCGGGTCAGAGAAGCCTTAATGGAATCAGATGAAGCAGGGGAAAGAAGCCCATCAAATGGGAATATTTTGCATCCTTTATTCACAAAAGTGAGGTGACCCAAGACCGCAGCTTCAGCTTAGCCATATGGATCTCTCTTTTTTTTTTTTTTTTTTTTGCGGTACGCGGGCCTCTCACTGTTGTGGCTTCTCTCGTTGAGGAGCACAGGCTCCGGACGCGCAGGCTCAGCAGCCGTGGCTCATGGGCCCAGCCGCTCCACGGCATGTGGGATCTTCCCGGACAGAGACACGAACCCGGGACCCCTGCATCGGCAGGCAGACTCTCAACCACTGCGCCACCAGGGAAGCCCCCATATGGATCTCTTGCTGCCTTGCGTCTGGGTTGGGCTGAACTAGAGGCTGTACTGGGAGGGGGGCAAGGAGTCAACATGTATGGTGAGCCCTCAGAGGGGACCAGGACAGGGTGGTGAAAGAGGAAAGAAAGTAGAAGAAAGCGTGCTCAGGGAACTCAAGGGGGGAGAGGCAATGGAGGAGAAGGGAGTGGCAGAGGCTGTGGCATCCTGAATGTGCCACATGGTAATCAGTGGAGGGCCAGGGGCATTTCAGCAGTTTAAAGGGAGTGAGTGGGAGTTTTTGTGAAAATTAGGTGAGGTGACAAAGGCGAAACAGTCTGCTCTGAAAAGCAAAAGTATTCCACACGGGTGTTGTCACCGTTGTTCCTATTAGCTTCGGTGCTCTGGAGCCAGGGACAGTTAATATCATTCGTTCAGAGCGCTCACAGTGTTTTGCAGATCCTGATTTTGTGGCCATCACAACACTGGAAACACAGAAGAGCAGGAGTGGTTGTGATTGCACAGGCTGAGCTGTCACATTCCAGTCCCAAAGGTGGTGGGGAATGTTCGATGGTCATGCCCACCAGGTCACACAGAACCATGACGTGGAGAGTGGAAAGAGCTTACTCTTCCGACAGGGAACTTGGGACACACAGGGGATCTGGTTCTTGAAAATGACGCTAATGATCTGGGTGTTGAGTGGGGCTGAGGGAGGTTAGAAACAGATGTTCTGGTCTAGAGTACTTTTCCTTGATCTACACTTATCCCCTCTTAGACTCCTGCTTTAGCCCTTAACTGCCTCTACGCGCTTCCTAGAGGCTGCACTCCCAAACCAGATCCTGCTCACTCATTTCAGGCTTCCTGACAGCCTTCACAGTAAGTTCCCCTTGCTGTGCCCAGGCTCAGCACTGACTCAGTCCTGGGTGCCACACCTGGATGCGCAGGTGGTTCCTGGACGTCTCTGAACAGCTGCTGCACTTGAGGGGCGTGAGCACCTGCTGACCCCCAGTGGCCATTGGTTGTATTACATTAGGAAAGGGAAGATTGCTCTCCAACAGGGTGGTTTTGTGCGAGACAGGGCTGGGCAGATGCAGGGGGAACTGCAGAGGACCAAATAGCTGGTGAGGCAGCCTGCCCTGGCATCCTTGTTCAGTGAAATGAAAAAAATGAATCGACTTGCATGAGAGTTTCTCTTAGGGAAGGAACTGCCTTTGTTTAGGAAAATATCTTGATAGATTACATTGAGCGTGGAATGAGACAGTGAAACAAAGGAAACAAGGTGATCCCTTGATGTAAGAAGCCAATGGGAATGTGCGGGGCAAGGAAGGCAGAGGATGGAATGGAGGGGAGAGGAAAGAGGGAAGAGGGAGAGCTGGGCAGAACCAGGACTAGAGTGAGACAAACGAGGTACCCAGGGGACAAAATTTAAGGAGGTGCTTGCTCTCAGGCTCATGAAAGTGCAGGGTTGGCACCTGAGAGAGGGCACCTCCTTAAATCTTGTGACTTGGGTGCTTGGGGTTGAGGAAAACATCTGGAGGCCACCCCTGCAGGAAATGTAGCCAGAGAAATCTCCTGGTGGCAGGGGACAAGGACTTTGAAGAACAAGAGGGGATTGTAATCAACTTCTAATACGTTTGCTGTGAAGTCTGTGATGTAATTATTTCCCTTTGCTGCCCGAAACCTTCAGTAAAGTCTGCTTATACATAAAGGCTTCATGTGAAAGGTTTGGGGAGAAGTGAAGGAAATGTGTTCTGTGTTTGGGTTGGCAGAGAGCAGGGAGAAGGGAACAGCCACTGGAAGTGAGACCTACAGATGCTCAGGGTCCCAGCAGGACCAGGACACTGAGAGTGACGGGAAACTTGGGGAAGGTGTGGGGCTTCCCATAGGACATAAGTCAATCTCTTTCTACTTTTTAAATAAACTTTTTATTTTGGAGTACTTTAAGATTTACAGAAGAGTTGCAAAGATGGTACAGAGAGTTCCTATACACCCTTCACTCAGTTTCCCCTAATGTTAACATCTTACATAAGCAGGGAAC
The DNA here is from genome assembly GCF_964374135.1 of Grampus griseus. NCBI lineage: Eukaryota > Metazoa > Chordata > Mammalia > Artiodactyla > Delphinidae > Grampus > Grampus griseus. The sequence goes on along the minus strand of NC_139013.1, from coordinate 24,449,431 downwards.
AAGCAGTTAACATGGGCACATTACAGAGCTTTTTTGGGTCTCACCAGTTTTTCCACTGAAGACCTAATTTAGGATTCAGTCCAGGATCCTGCCTTGCATTTAGAGCCAATCATATTTAATTCTTAGTGGCAAGTAACTACAGTTTGGTTACAATGACTTTTTCAATGAAAAAGAAAAAAAGAGCTTTTCTTGGGCACAATGGGGGAAGTTTGTACAGGAGAACGAGCCCTTACTTGAAGGCTGTTGCCCCTCTTTCTTTGGGCTAATTGGAATCCCTTCCAGATTTCTTTTTTACCATACGCCTCCATCCCAAGGGGGCAGGCACAATAAATGTATCTGTTTTTCCAACACAGCCCACCAGAGGATGTTAGCAAAATGTTTACTTAGAAATAACCATTTGCTAACATTTATTGAGCACCTACTCTGTATCAGGCTAAGGATGTTCTGTGCCTCAACCCACAACTATACTGTGAGGCAGGTCATGTTATGTTTCATTTTATGGATGTGAAAACTAGACCCCAGAGTTGGAGTGGCTTGGGATTATATAACATCTCATATACAATTGTTATCTATTGGTGGGGCTGGGATTTGAACTCAGGCAGTCTTGGCAATCGGTATCTGGCATAACCCAAGCCCACCTCTTCTTGGGTGCAAGCGTCACCTGGCAGATTTCAAGCCAGCAGGTGTGGTTCCTTCTGTAGCACCTTGACATTGTCACAGTATCTAAACTAATTAGATCATTTGGACATGAGGTTGATGTCACCAAAATGGCTTCAGGAACCTGGGGGACATTATACTGGCTTCCTGAGAAGAGAACACCCTGGTGCCAGCTGAGCCTTGACATCTGCTCGCCTCCTGTCCAGGTCACACTCCCTTGCGCTGTGATTCTCCAAACAGTCACGTGGGGCTCCTGCATCCACAGAGGTTGGGTTGACATGGATGGTGCTGCCCTAAGGATGCTGTGAGCTTTTGGTCCCTCTGATAGGAGGACAGTTCTGAGGACAGTTCTGGCATCCGGACCAAGGCGCTTCCCTTACCAGATTTCTAGGCGCATCCTTGGGGTAGTTGCCCGGGGTCATGCTGCTGAGGCGTTTTCCCTTTGCTTCCACTCCGTAGAGCCTTCGGTGTAGGGCGGAGACTTCCCCGTCCTTTCTGGAGCTTTGCGCTGAGGCCTGGGAGGGGAGCTGGAGAGACATTACAGGCTAGAGAACGGGGATCTGGCTCCGCCTCCTTCATTCCTGAAAGGAACAAGTTCAAGGGCTTGCTGAAAGGCAGGCGAGGGGGCCTAAGGAGAGTCCTGCTCTGGGTGCTGGGACACTGGGACAGGGATGCACACTGGTGTCTGCTCACCAGCGCCTCCCTTCTGTCCCTATAGCTCAGAGGGAGGCCATGAGGGACCTTGGAAACCACAGCATTCGCTGGCGGTCTCCTCTTTCCAGTGGCACTCCTGAGTGATTTAGGGGAGGGAGGTGGCACCCGGGAAGAATGAACTCTACCACAGGGGTGCAAGTCTTCCCACCAGGGTGTGCAGAGTGTTGGGTGGGGGTTGGATGGGTGGAGGGGGCAGGTGATCCATTTGGGTGCTAGTGTGGGGCAGGAGTGAATTTTAGAGCTTTAAATTTTAAAAAAAGTAGCCGATCCCATGCAGGAGCAGAGTGGGTGCCCCTCCTTCACGTGGAGACAGTGGTGGGGCTGTGTCACCTGCTTAGAGAATGCCACCTGGTGGTTCCCTCCCTGCTGTTTCTGGACATTTTTGGCTTTCTTTTCTTCCTTCACAGGTGCTGCAAAGAGCGTCACCACCTTGGGTTTGTTCTTCTGAAAGAACAGAGAGAAAAACCCAGTGGCTGACCCACTGGGCACAGACCAGCCCTGCACCCTGCAGAGTGGAAGGTGCCACCCAGCTTTTGCACCCACTCTGGCGCTCCCTTTCCCCCTCGCAGCCCCTCTGCCTCCTGACGCACCCGGTGTCCATATCACACCGCCCCCAGGATGGCCTTCCAACCCCAGGTCTGGCTGTCCCTGTCCACCTCAAAATCCATCACTATCGCCCTCCACGTGAGGGCCCCATGCCCCAGCCTGGTAGGTATTCCTTCTGGCCCTCAGATGGCCTCTCTCCCTGCCACTTCCCTACCGCGACCTCCAGTCTTCAAGCCCAGCCAGGGCTGCTCCCTCTGCCCAGAACCCCTCCTCTCCTTGCCCCACTCCCACCCCGTCTTGTCCTCCCAGAGCTGTGATCACAAGGCCTCCTGCCTTTCTATTTCCCTGGGTGTTCCTGTCTGCCTGCTGGGAAAGGAAGGTCAGGCACATGCATGTCCATTCAGAGCACGTGTGCTTGGCCCGAAAGCTGCCACCAGGAGCACCCAGGGAAAGAGTAAGGCTCATTAGGGAGCGGCAGGGCCCATCGGGGGAGGAGCCCACAGACGCACATCCAGGCCCATGTCTAAGGGGTGCGCATGGGGTGCTGGAGCATCGTGGGGAAGCTGAATCATCTAGGTCTCCTCTTCGGGTGTGCCGTAGGGTGTCGGGGTCATGGGGTGACGGCTGGGACTGGTCTCCAGGGCTGACGGCCCGGCTTGCAATCCTGCTCTAGGGCTGAGTGTCTGAGCAACCTTGGGCAAGGGACGGCTCTCTCTGAGGACGGGGACGGATAGCAGAACCTACTGCATAGGGTCATAGTGGGAAATACATGAATCACTGCGCAGAAGTGTTAAGCCCTCCATGAATGTTAGCCACACTGTATGGGCGGAAGGAGGGTTTGCATAAGCCATCTGGATGTGTGGAGGGAAGCTGTCCAAGGTCCTGCTTGAGGCCATCAAAGGACGGGGTGCTACGCAACTTCGGGGTTTTGTTTGGAGCTTTGCCAGGGCTGATGCTGCAGGGTGATTAGAGAGAGACTAAGGCCGGCTCCCCCGCGGGTGACCCACCTCCCACCTTCTCCTCTCAACCCTCAGCCTCTCCTCAAGAGTCACCTGAGTAGCTACCAGCCCCCATTTTTGGAGGAAACTGAGTGGAATGGATGTGGTGATACCACAGACCCGAGGAAACTGCAATAGCCACGATTCAGTGGCCCCTGTGGCTGAGACTTTGAGACTTCAGGGGTCTTCATGGATGGCAAATGGATAACAAGGGGCACAGCCCTCTGGGTAGCTCCACAATCGTGCTGAAGTGGAGAAAAGCCTGGATTGCCAGGAGAAGGGAGAGGAGGCTGCGGACAGCACCCCTCCAACCGTCTTCACTAAAGGGTCCCCCGCCACCTGCCATACGAGACCTGCCACGGGAGCATCACCCTCTCTCTCAGGAGCGTCTTTCAAAATACAAATGTTTCTGGCGAGGGTAATGATGCTTGAAGATTTAACTGTATTTTCAGATTAAATTGTTCCCTCCCTGGGTCCAAACTTATTTACAATAAAAGCCACATATAAGGTAAAGCTGTGAAAACATTATTAGAGTATAATCTTATGAGAAATATCATATGATATCGCCTATATGTGGAATCTAAAAAAATGGTACAAATGAACTTACTTTACAAAAACGAAGTAGGGTCACAGATGTAGAAAACAAGCTTATGGTTATCGGGGGGGAAGGGTGGGGGAGGGATAAATTGGAAGATTGGGATTGACATATACATGCTACTGTATATAAAATAGATTACTAATAGGAACCTGCTATATAGCACAGGGAACTCTAGTTAATACTCTGTAATGGCCAATATGGGAAAAGAATCTAAAAAAAAGAGTGGATATATGTATATGTATAACTGATTCACTTTGCTGTACTCCTGGAAATAATACAACATTGTAAATCAATTACACTCCAATAAAAATTTACAAAAAAGGAATATAATCTTAGTATGAAGAGATGGGATCAAACATATTCATCATAGAACTGATTTCTGCGAATGAGTTCTGAGAGGCCCAAAAATGGGGGGAAGGGGGAGGGTAGGTAAATCACTAGCGCCTTAGAGTAAAATGCGTTTGTCAGGTGTGTTTACGCGTATCTGATGGAACCGGCACTCCAGATCTCTCTGACTATAATTGACAAGTAAGCACATAACCAGAACAGGAGCTCCTCTGAAAGGCAGGGGCCACTGAACCGGGTGAAGCAGGAGAAGGGGAGGTGGTGATGGTGCGTGGGCCTCACAGCCCACGAGCTTGGAGACCGGAGAAATCTGAGGTTGAGCCCTGGCTCGGCCCCTCACTAGCTCTGTGAGCTCAAGCAAATGATTCCTCTTCATCTCAGCTTCTTATCCTTCAGCTGGCGGTAAGAACGGTGCCTACCTTGTAGCCTTGCTGGGAGCAGTTGACCAGGCAACTCACTGCAGTAAGCACAGGGCCTGGCACACAGGAAACACTTAATAAAAGTTATCATTGTTCTTAGTAATGCCGTTTTCACCCATTTTTCTCTGGGAGCCAGGGCAGTGAAGATTAGGTGGCATCCTCTGCAGAGGAGACCACTTTCCAAGGACATGGCTTCATTTTGTGTAGACGATGGGCCCAGAGGGGAACTCTGGGGGAAACTGGGGCAAAATTGGTTGTCATAGTTCCTGGAGAAAGAGGAAAGGGTGGTGCCACAGACTGAATGTTTGTGTCCCCCTAAATTCCTGTGCTGAAATCCTAACTCCTTACGTGATGGTGTCAGGAGGTGGGGACTTCAGGAGGTTGTTATGTCATGAGGGTGGAGCCCTCATAAATGGGACTAGGGCCTTAAAAAAGGGCCCCAGAGAGCTCTCCTGACTCTTCCTCTTTATCAGGATATAGCAAGGAGGCAGCCGTCTATGAACCATGAAGCAGATCTTCATCAGACACCAAATCTGCTGGCACCTTGATCTGTAAGAAAGAAATGTCTGTTATTTCTAAACCACCTGGTCTATGGTATTTGGTTGTAGCAGCCCAAATGGACTAAGACAGGAGGTTACAACTAGTTCTAATGCAGGATAGAAAGGAAGAGGTATGTTAGCAGGAGTCCCAGTGGAGATAGTGGAGGTGGAGAATGCCCTCTGACCCTGGGACCATCATGTGGATATGGAAGTGCCTGGGGACAGTGGGAGGACCCATTCTGAGATCATCAAGACACTAGACGCTATTGCCTCTCAGCCCTTCTCCAACACTGACCAAGATGGCTTTAAGGTCTCTTCACCTCGACTAAACTAGGTAGGTTTCTTCCTGACTCTAGGACCTTGACCTCCCTTTTCCTAGAACAATTCCTTTAGACAATTTACACCTGTAAATTCTTTCTCTGCCCCTTTGAGATGTAAATCTTCTCCCAGCCTCTTGCCCAGCTTTATAATCCAGGAATGTTTTTCTCCAGAGCTTGGGAGCCATCCCTTTGAAATGCAATCATCAGGAAGGATAGCATTCCCACCTCCCAGTCTCTGTGGGAGGGTAGGAGCCTAACTACATAGGGATAATTAGCCCACAAGGGTGGCCTGATCACAGTGACAATCTCTCCCCATGTCCTCCGGTGCTTTTCTACTGGCTCACCCCAGTGCTGCAAACCCTCCCCTCACCCCATCACATCATGCAGTAGTAGTCTCGAATGAAGCCTTCCTTGCAGGTTTTCTTTGACAGTAAGTATACACCTGGAGAGCTTGCTTCTTCTTCCCCTGCCTCCGCTCCAGCCACTCCAACACCCGCACGAGGTCTGACATCTGCCTCTCCTCGGCCGTCCTCCACACATGCTTCCTCTCTGTGGGCAGGGAATCCTTCAAGTCCTCTGATTGCTCTGTCTTCATGGAGCCTTGGTCATGCCTTGGGCGGAAAAGTGGCACACTCTTGCTTTGTTGAACCCTCTGCCTCTGGTTGCTGGCCTGGATGACTCAGATGGTAGGGTTTTGTCCCCTAGATGTGAACATAAATGTGAACATAAAGGGCAGCGTTAGGCCAGAGCCGGGATATTAACCTTCAAGGGTAGGAGATCCAGAGGGTGATTGTGAGGTCACTGTCAGGCTGTGCATGGGGGTCAGAGTGGAGCAAGACACTGGTTTCCCCTCATGGCCACTGTCCCTCTTTAGGCACTGTCCATCACTTGGACTCTGCCACAGCCTCCTTTATGGGCTCTCCACCTCCATTTCTACAGAGATCTTATTAAAACAAAGCTCAGCTCACATATCTCCTCTTCTCCAAAACCTTCAATGACTCCTTGTAGCTTATAAAAAAAAAATCTAAAATTTCTTAGTCTGGTAGGCTTTCCACAATGTGCTCTAATTAGAATGAAGATTTGTATAGCCTTAATTAGTTTTATAGTCATTGAACAGATAGTTATCAGATGCCTACTATGTGCCAGACATGGTGCTGGAGATACAACACAAGATGAAAACATAGTCAGACCTTCTAAAACTTATGGACTAGTGGGAAAGACAAAACAGCAGTCAAATAATTACCCTGTGAATCCATAATGACAAATGAAGATGAGTGCTCTGAAGGAAAGGAATATAATCCTAAGAACTAAACAAAACAAAAGAACTAGACTTGGATGGGTAATGAGTAGATCTCACTTGGGGAGTGGCTGGAGTTAAAGGGTAAGCTGGTCTCAGTGGGGCTCTGGACCAGGGGGACAAGCATGTGCAAAGGCCCTGTGGCAGGATGGAAGCAGGGAACACTTGAGGAATAGCAGAAGGCCAAGGTGGCTAGTGTACTCGGTAATGAGAAATGATGCTGGAGAGGTGGGCAGAGGCTGGACCAGAGAGCACCTTGGAGATCACAGGTTTGCTGAGACTGGGAAGGAAAGGGAAGCAAAGGGAAAACAATAAAGGGAATCAAACATAAGGGAGGGAGTGATATGATCAAGCTTCCTTTTTTCTTTTTATTGATGGAAACTATATGCAGAAGTGTGCCAGAATCACAAGTAACTAATGCTCCAGAAATTCCCCCTTATGGCCCCTGCTAGTCACTACCTCCCTCCAAAGGTAAGCAGTACTCTGACTTCTAATTTCATAGATTTCTTTTGTCTGTTGGAGTTTTCTATAAATAGAATCATACACATGTAGTCTTTTGTATCTGGCTTCATTTGTTTTACAATATATTTGCAGGATTTTAGCAATGAATTCTTTAGTCTTTGTGTATGTAGAAATGCTTTTATTTTTGCCTTCATTTCTGAAGAAAAATTTGCTGGATAATAGAATTTTTGGTTAACCATTTTTTTCAGCACTTTGATGTGTTATTTCATTCTCTTCTGCCTTTCGTTGTTTTATGTGGGAAGTCGGCTCTTAATCATATTGTTACTCTCCTGCATATAAGTCATTTTTCTCTTGCAGATTTTTCTCTTTCAAATGTCTGCTATGATGAGTCTAGGTGTGAATCTCTTTGTATTTATCCCACTTGAGATTTGTTGAATTTTTTGGATATGTATTTAATGTCTTTAAATGCATTAAATTCTGGAAGACGTTGGCCATTATTTTTTTCCTGCCCTTCTCTCTATTTCTGGACTCCCATTATACATCTGTTGGCAGGTTTAATGCTGTCCCTCTGGTCTCTAAAGCTTTGTTCATTTTTCTTCAATTATTCTCTTCTCTGTTCTTCAGATTGGATAATTTCTATCAGTCTATCTTCAGGTTCAATCTTCTTTCCTCTACCATATATAATCTGATGTTGAGCCTTTCTAGTATAATGTTCATTTCAATTGTACTGTTCAAGCCCAGAATATCCCCTTTTGAAAAATAATTTCTTTCTCCTTATTCAGAATCTCTCTTTGTTGATTCATTGTTGTCATGCTTTCATTTAAAATTTAAAACATAGTTTACTTTAGTTCTTTGACCATATTTTAATAGGTATTTAAAGTCTTTCAATTCAACATCTGGGAACACTCAGACAGTTTCTATTGACAGCTGTTTTTCTGAGTATGTGTCATACTTTCCTGTTTCTTTGTATAACTTGTAATTTCTTTTCGTTGACAATTGGACATTAAAAAATATAGTAGTAACTTTGGTTTCTGATTCACCCCTCTGCCCTCAAGGTTTATTGTTACTGTTTTTTCATTTGTTTATTTTTAAAGTAACTTCCTCAGGCTCTGTGAATCAGACAATCCCTGTCTGGGAATCTGGGAATCCTGTCTTCCCTATGGTATGTAGCTGCTGAAGTTCTGATTAAATTTTTTATATTCTTGTTTATATATTTAAGTCTAGCTTCCTAAGCATTGTCTCTGTGTCTACACCTGCATATCAGATTGGACAGAGATTGTGCTCAAACACCTCAATTATCTGTCCTCTGCTGATTAGTCTGTGTGTGGGTAGGGGAACCGTATCAGTTATCATGTTGCTACATGACAGATCATGTAAAAAAAAGCATTTTCTACCACACAGTTTTTCTGGGTCAGGATTTTGAGTGTGCTTTAGCTGGGTCCTCTGACTCAAGCTAAAATCAAGCTGCTGGCCAGGTTGATTGGCCCAAAAGGCTTGACTGGGAAAGGATGTACTTCAAAGCTCCTCATCTGGTTGTTGGCAGGACTGGGTTCCTTGCAGTCCATTGAACTGAGTTCTTTCCTTGCTGGCTGTTGGCAGAAGGCCACCCTCAGTTCTCTGTGACATGTGCCTCTCCATAGGGAAGCTTACAACATGGCAGCTTGCTTCATCAGAACAGCAAGGGAGAAGAACTAAAGAGAGAATGAGAGCAAGAAAGAAGTCAGTCCTTTATAACCTAAACTTGGAAGTGACATCTATCACTTCTGCCATGTTCTATTTATTAGAAGCAAGTTACTATGTCCAGACAACATCCAAAGGAAGGATTACACAGGGCAGTAATCCTAGAGGTGAGGATCATTGGGAACCATTTTAGAAGCTGCCTATCCCAGGAGCACATTCAAAATTCAGGCCATTTGCACACGGTCCTTATCATTTACTTTCTACTGGGCTCTTTCTTGTCTCCTTCACACACATTCACAGCCTCAGGGCTGGCCAGGAGCCTGTGGCTTGATTGAGTCCTTTCTAGTTTCTGCGGTGCATGCATGCAGCTTTGGCCAGAAATATATATGCCCAAACACAACGGCAACATTTGTCCAGTGGAGTTGTTGGCCTACCTGCTTTTCTGACTTGGAGATTTTCACTTAAACCAACAAGGCTGCCAAGAGTGGGTGCTGCTCTCTGATCCAAATCCAGTGAGCCCCCTTTAACCAAACCAGAGAAACTGCCCCACCTTGGTGCACCCTCCCTTCGGACTGAACTGGGAGGAGGGGAATGGGAGCCGCCTCCGGCTAGAATGCCATAGATTCTCACTGTTATTGCCCACATTTCCAGTTTCCAAGCACAAGTGCTGCTCCAACTGTTGTTGATGTCGAGTGCTGCATGGTTGTTTTGATCAATTTTGCCCAGCTTTATAATTGTGTTTTGGGGAGAGGATTTACCATATTCTCACTCAGCCGGAGGCAGAAGTCCCCTGTCAATGCACACTTTACGTAACACATTTTGGAAGACCCCCTTTGCTATCTTGCAATAAAATACACATATTTAAAAAAATTACTATAATCCTCCAAACAACAACAAAAAAAGAGAAATTAAAAAAATATAGTCTTCCTTTGGGTGTATGTCAATATTTTAACGTGTGGTCTTACTAAAATAGAACACGTGTCTCCCCAATTTTCCAAACACCTCTGAGGGAATGGTACAACTCCACTGAAAACCAATGAAATGATCTATTGTAATCAATCAAGAATGGTTAGGATGGGTGGAAGCAGGCAGGGTACAGTCACACAGTCTGTCCCCATTCAGCAGGGGCTGTGGGCTGCGGAGGCAATGATAAGTAGGCATCAGTACAGTGAGCAGGTGAGTGAATGAGCAAGTGAGTGAATGGACAATACCTGGCGCCTAATCTCAGGCTTCTTCATCCTAGGTTTCTCTTCCCCGAATCTTCAGTAGAGGTCACATGTTTCCAGAAGCCCTATTCTGAGGTTGAAACTGGGGTAGCAGAACTCTACTCTTGTGAATATAAGTATTAGTGCTCTAGGTCATCTGACAGCCATCACTGTCATTTTGAGAGACCAGAGGCCAGGCCACCCAGGTCCCAGAGGATCATCTCACGGGACAGGAGGGTGTTCGAATCAAGGAACGTTTACACATGTGTCTCTGGTGCCAAGCACCGTGCTGGGCACTGAGGAAGGAGGACCCAGAGATTAATCAGAGTCAGTCCCTGCCCTCATGGAGCTTGTTGTTTCCTTAGGGAGACATTTACAAAGCCTGGTGGGCACTGTTGTGTCTCCCCATTCTCCTTCCACTGCTGCCCCTTGTAGTTTGGGTGAGTAAACACGGCTCCAATTTGAGGGAAGGGACCAGATTGGTCTGAGCCAATCAACATGCGGTCTTCCCCAGGTTACCGTGATTGACACAGTAGGGGCCCAATCAGCATGGAATGGGGAGCTTTTGCTAGAGATGTGAGGAAACAGACTCTCTGTGAATGGTGGGGCATTTGGATGTAAAGCCTGGAATGGTGGTGGTCATTTTGTTCTGATGAGGGAGGGAAGATACCATGAGGATGAACCCCATTCAAAGAGCAGGGCGGAGCCATGAGGCTCACTGAAAAATTGAACCAGTGTCTGAGCTTTTCAGACTTTTAATGTGTAACTCAGCCTGAGTTGTGTTTCCTGTTACTTGCAATCAAAATCTTTTGTGTGATACGAACAGCTAATGCAGGGGAGATGGTGCAGTAGTGACATTACAGAATGTGTTGTGAGAGCACAAGGGAGGGCATGGTAAAGTCCGCTTCGGGGGCTGAGAGAAAACTCCACCGAGGAAGTATTAGAGCTAGGTAGGTCTTAAAGGATTTTGCAGAGTATTTTTTTTTTTTTTTTTTTTTTGGCAGTACGCGGGCGTCTCACTGTTGTGGCCTCTCCTGTTGCGGAGCACAGGCTCCGGACGCACAGGCTCAACGGCCATGGCTCAGGGGCCCAGCCGCTCTGCGGCATGTGGGATCTTCCCGGACCGGGGCACGAGCCCGCGTCTCCTGCATCAGCGAGCGGACTCTCAACCACTGCGCCACCGGGGAAGCCCTGGCAGAGGATTTTGACAATAGGAAAATTACATTCCAGATGGAGGGAACTGCATCGATCAGAGCACGGAGTTGTATGGGGAGGAAATACTCTGTGCGTCTAAAGAGTGGAGACCTGGGGACAGGGAGTGGGGAACTGGTCTGGAACCGGGGTATGAAGGTGCAGGGGTGTTCTGTTGCTTTAGAAAGCTCATTCACTCAACAATCAGCTCGTGAATGCTTCTGATGGGCCAGGTACCTCTAAGTGATGTGTACAGAAATAGGGGCAGGTGGGGAGGAGAGTGGGCAGGCTGAGCTGGAGAAAGGCAGGAAGACACCTGCAGATATAGAAACAGCATCAAATAGAGCACCGTTGCCAGCAAGCCTGGATCCCAAGTCCAGATTGGACCTGGGATTGAGTTGAGGGTTGGATGAAAGAAATGAAGCTTGGGAATTTGGCGATGGAGTGGAGAACAACGCCTTCCCCCTACCCCCCACCAAATAGTACTTATTGAAACAAATTGCAAGACAAGTTATTGACATGATGTTCATTAAGGTTTTAATAAAAAGACATTAGGAGCAGTGGTGCAAAAGAAATAGAAAGTCTTTAATCCATTTTGAGTTGATTTTTGTGTATGGTGTTGGGGAGTGTTCTAATTTCATTCTTTTACATGTAGCTGTCCAGTTTTCCCAGCACCACTTATTGAAGAGGCTGTCTTTGTATATTCTTGCCTCCTTTGTCAAAGATAAGGTGACCATGTGTGTGTGGGTTTATCTCTGGGACCTAGAGTCTCTCATACGGAATGAAGTAAGTCAGAAAGAGAAAAACAAATACCGTATGCTAACACATATATATGGAATCTAAAAAAAAAAAAATGGTTCTGAAGAACCTAGGGGCAGGACAGGAATAAAGACACAGACATAGAGAATGGACCTGAGGACATGGGGAGGGGGAAGGGGAAGCTGGGATGAAGTGAGAGAGTGGCATGGACATATATACACTACCAAATGTAAAACAGATAGCTAGTGGGAAGCAGCCGCATAGCACAGGGAGATCAGCTCCGTGTTTTGTGTCCACCTAGAAGGGTGGGAGGGAAACGCAAGAGGGAGGGCATATGGGGATATATGTATACATATAGCTGACTCACTTTGTTATACAGCAGAAACTAGCACACCATTGTAAAACAGTTATACTCCAATAAAGGTGTTAAAAAAGAAAGAAGAAATAGAAAGTGTGGTCGGGGGAAGATGGTGTTTTTCCATGCTTTCTGTCAGCAGAACCAACATGCAGTCCTGCTCCCAGCTGGCCCATCCCTAGGCTCACTCCTCCTGGCTTTAGAGCCTGGCTCTGTCTTGGGGACAGTGGGTGGGGGCTGGGTTAAGAGAGATGGAAACTCAGTGGGCTGTACCCAGGGAGCCTTGAGCAGCTTCCTCCCTCCCTCTCTGCCTCCTTCCCTTTAACAGATATTCCGGCAGAACCTAGGTAATCAAGAGGTTCTTGGACTGCAATTGAAGAGCCGAGATTGCAAGACCGGACCCCTGAGACATTCCGAGGGTCAGAGCTGGAAATGCCCTTGGACCCCTGTAGTACTCGCTCTCATTTCACAGATGAGGTGGAGCCCAGAGCCCAGAGAGACCAAGAGACCTGCCCAAGGTCAAAGCCAAATAGTGAGACCCGGGAATTCCACTAATGATAATGAAGCCCAGAATCTGTAGACTTCCTCCAAAGAATTTTCATATCTATTGCATTAAATCAGGGGTCTCAAATTCAAGTGTGAAGTAGGTAACATAAAGGAGTGGAGCTGGCTGATATAGGCAGTAGGGAGTGAGTGGTGAGGGGGGAACAGGCAAGCTGTCCCTCAGCTATGGCCCATTGTGGCCATGGGGGAATGTCAGCCCCGTGGGGTCAGATCTTGTGATTTTTAAAGAGAAGGCAAAAATCCAACTGTTTATGTGAAATTAGTTGGAAACAAACTTAAAAAGAAATGCTGATTGGACAAAACCCATGTGGCCTTTCTCAGGCCTGGGGTTGCCCGTTTGTAGCCTCTGCCTCATTGGACCCTCACCAGAGCTGGGTGTTATGTCAGCGCAAAGGACAGAGGATGAAATTGAGACAGAGAGAAGGGGAGGTGACTTACTCAAGTCCACTCAGCTGGGAATAAGTACATCCAGGACTGGAACCTGGTTCTCTTGACCCCCAGCCCATGAGAGCACCGTGGGGTTCCAAGAGAAAGGAGTCTGAGAAACAGGGTTCAAGCAGCAGCCCCCCTCAAGAGTCAAGGAGGCCTCGAGTGTTGCGATGGGTTTGAACACACTCCATCCTTCCGGGCTCAGGCTAGGGGATGCCTAGGGGCGAAATCCACAGGGGGTTTTCAGCCTGGTTCTGCATGGTTCCTGTAGAGATGGGCTGTCTTTTTTTACTTCGTTTTCTTTGCCGGCATTTTAATACTCAGTATCCTTGCAGTAAACAAGGGCCATTTAAAAAATATATAATCTTATTAGTGAGAACCGGCTTCCCCGTGGCTGGTCCAAGTTCCAGAGAGCAGCCATCGGTCCCCGGTGTTGGCAGGGCAGCTGCGGCGGGTGGCTCTCTCAGAGCGCCACATCTGCCCTAGTTTCTGAGGACACTCCAAACAAATGTCTCAATTAGGCCTCAGGATGGCTGTGCTGTGATTTACATACTTAGAGCCCTGCAGTCTCCTCTGTCCCGGGAATGTCCTTCCTTTGCTCTGCAGGGCTCCAAGGAGGCCACTGCTTCCCAGGGGCGCAGACCTTGGGCTGGACGCCTCTGAAGGTGCTTAAAACGCTGAGCAGCGTGGAGCTGGGGAGACTGGGCTCATCAGGGAGCCAGAGGCCTCGGCCGAGGCTCTCCTGGCTCTGCCTCGTCTGCTGTGTGACCTTGGGCTTGCTGTTTGGCCTCTTTGCTTTTCTAGCAACTAGGACTCCATCAGGAGTTGCAAATCAGCGCATGTGATATTTGGTCCACTGGTGTATCTTATTCAGCCGGCAAAGTGTTTTAGAAATCAGGGCATTTCATTAAAAAAATTCAGATCTCTGATCTGTTTAATAAATGGTGATCTGGTATGACTGGGCCGGCACCTTCCCCCTTGAGATGGGGCACAGGCCTTCTGTTGCTACAGTCCCTACCTGGCCAGCTTCATCCACCTACATGACCCGCTTGTCCCCTAAAGACACATGAGTTTGTGACCCCAGACTAGGTAGTAATTCTAAACACTTTACAAAGTTACAAAGACAAATTTATCTCCTCCTAGCCTTGATCTGGATAAGTAAGGATTCTTAACCCATTTTATAGGTTTGGAGCCCAAGATTCAAAGACATGAAGTTGCTGTGTGGTGCAGCTGGGCTCACACCTGTCTGACCCCCAAGCCCACCCTCCTTCCAGGCCTGCATTAAGTAATGGGTCGATCCCTGGGGTCTTCCTGGGCTCACTGAGGCTAAGGGTCCTGCCAGGCCTTATTGGAGGCCCTCACACTCCACCTCTCTGCCACCGGGAGGAGAGAGGGGAAGGGCTGAGGGGTTGGCAACACGTGGAATGTTCTCTGACTCTCTGGTCTGGGGTTCCCCCAGAGGATTAGGAGGGATCAGGAGACCCCTGTGACGAGGGATTCCCAGAGAGGCTGGGCTGGGCAGCGGGCAGGGTGCAGGGCTGGGTGTCAGGGGATTGACTGGGTCCCTTCCCTTCCCTGAGGCTTCCTGATTACATGACCACAGGGAGGCCGATTCTCCACAGACCTTGGTTTCCTCATCTGCAAAATGGCGCTAACCTCAGCCTTTCTTCGCTCATGGGGATGTTGGAAGGAGCTCAAGAGACAAGGATTTTGCAAAGTTGCAGAAACTCAGGGCAGAAGATAGTGTCATAGTATCATGATTAAGAGTACAGGCTCTGGAGGGGAATCGACCATGTGAAAGGTGTGTGTCCTTGGGCGGGTCACTTAACCTCTCTGGTCTAAAGTTTTCTCTTCTGTAAAATAAGGCCGATCATAGTTCCTACTCAAGCAATTGTGAGCATTCAATGAACTATCTGAATAAAGTGCTAGCACTGTGCCAGGCATACAGTAGGTGCTTAATAAATGGTAGCCATGAATATACAACCTGGACAGATAAATGGGCGTATGATGGCCAAAGATGGGAGTGGTATAGGAATGCTGATTCCCACAGAACAATGGCTCTGGCTGGCCCAGGGGCCCAATGCAGGGGGAATAGCGTAGAAATGACTTCAGCCTAGTCCAGGCCATGGCCTTCCCCTCTTTCTCCTCCGTGGCAGCACGGAAGCAAGAGTCACAAGGAAGACCTGGGGCTTTCGCTTGGGCTCTGGGAGGGCTTGTCCTGCTCCCCAGAAGGTCGGCTCAGAGCTCATTCCTCTCTACTCCCTGCCTCTCACGGAAAGCCAGCCTGGAGGCCTGGCCCAGCGGGTGGGCAGGAGGTGGTTGACCCCAGATGCTGGGCAACTTGGTCAAGTGGGGGCAGTTTCAGTCTGACCATGATAAGAGCCTGAGGTTAATGGAGGGACCCAGCGGTCCCACTGTCGGGTGCTGGAGGGACAAGATTTTAAACAAGCCCTCAGCCTTGGAATCCACTGCCCTTTCCAGGTAGCTGGGCTGGGGAGGTCCTCAGGGTGCTAACACTTGCCCCTCTCTGAAGAGCTTCCCGCAGGTACTTTCTCCATTTCATGATCCCAGAGGCATCTCCTCCATGGCAGCTCTGCAAAGGCTGAGGACAGCCTGGGCTGCTCTGCCCTCTGGCAGGGCCAGTGGAGCATTCCAGGCAGGAGAATGGACTCAGGGGCCAGACCAGTGGGATCTGAATCCCGGCTCTGCCACCTGGCATCTTTGACAAGTAAAAAAGCCACCACCACCACCAAACCCTCTAGTGCCTCTCTTTCCTCATCTGTGAAGTGAGGTAAAACTATGTGATGTATCTCATAGCTTCCTGTGAGGAATTATTGAATCGGCCTTACAACGGCCTGGCACAGGGAAGGGCCAGCTGCTAGTATTTTGGTGCACGTAAGTGGCTGTGTTGGGGGAGGGGGTGAACACTGGGCCCCTCCACAGTTATTTGGAGGTCCAGAGATGGGAAGAAATAACTGAATTAGAGAGAAGCAAAGGAAGTCCTTATTGGGACAAGGGACAACATCATAATCTCTTCTATGCCTCATATGAGCTCTCTGTGCTCAACTGACTCATCCAAGATGCAAGTACTGCTCTTCTGATGCTTCAGGCCCCATCTGCTCTGGTAATTTCACTTGTACCCCTGGATCCAGCCATGCCTGAAGTATGACTGGTTATGTGGCACCTATAGATTTCTTTCTTCATTACATTTGTTTGAGTTGAATTACTTCTAATATATAGATAAACATCCCAGCCACATCTGCACACTCACAGATCTTGTGCAGACTTGCTCCTCAGCCTTACACACCCAACTGTCCCCCAGCTGAAAGCTGTCTTTTTTTCTCCTTCCTGTGGCTGGCTGCTTCCATCAGGGCTGCA
Source organism: Grampus griseus (assembly GCF_964374135.1). Lineage (NCBI taxonomy): Eukaryota > Metazoa > Chordata > Mammalia > Artiodactyla > Delphinidae > Grampus > Grampus griseus. The sequence continues at coordinate 24,432,975 of NC_139013.1, read as the reverse complement.
GTACTGGCAGCTGCCATCCCTGCAGCATCAATTGCGTGATTGAAGTGTTCCATTAGCCCGGAACGGGGGAGCCATGATCAGATGTGGTTTGTGGAACAGCTGCCCGTGCAGGGCTGGTAGTTAATTAAAAGCCCCATGCACTTAGTGATTAACTAATCACAGCATGGTGGCAGCCGGCAATGATGCGGTGACTTTTCTGTGGGAGTCAGCTGAAGTTCCAAATGTCTGCCCTGGGGCGGCGGTGGCAGCGGGAGGCTTGGGTGGCCCCGGTGTAGACGTCCCAAGCAGTTTGCAGAGCAGATTCCCAGGTGTCTCTCCTGCTTAAAGCTCCCAGGAGAAAGAGTGAAAGGGAACCTGGGTGGGGAGGGTGAAGATGGGGACATCACTGCGAAGGATGGGGTGGGGCTGGAGAGGAAAGGAGTGAGGGCTGTCAGGATTTGGGAAGCGCCAAGGCGGGAGTCCCGGTGGGATGTCGGGAAGGCAGGGAGGGGATTGGCCACAGGGGCTGGGCAGGATCCTGGGCCAGCTCAGGGGAGGGAGAGATGATACACCCCTGTCCATTTCAGGGCAGTGTGGCACAATGGTTCAGTGATGGCTCTGCCACTTACTGCTTGTGTGACTGTGGACATGGGTTTCAACCTCTCTGCCTCAGTTTCCCTACCTGTAAAACCTGAGATTAATAACCATACCTGTTTCCAGGAGTTGTGGTGAGGATTAATCTGTGTGAAAGATTTCTAACCCAATAAGCACGTGAAAAATATTACCGAGTGCTATTAGAAGCAGAAGACTACTTCCCCACAGTAAGGAGATGAAGCGCCATGAAAGTGAAAAGTGACCGTGGCTCCAACATACCAGGCTCTACCCCTCCCCCAGCTTCCCTAGGAGAAGGCTGGGAACTTCAAAAGCCATGAGGCCTTGAGGCTGGTAGGGCTGGGGCGGCGCTAAAGGCCAGGTTGCGGTCTAAGCAAGCGGCTGCTCGAGAAGCTGCGTTTCCCTCGAGTACCCCAGGCTGTTACCCCTGGGGCTGTACTTCAGCACCTCGGTCACGCTCCTGGGCCCAGCGCCCTGGTTCCTGATTCTGACCTTGCCCACCGGGGTGACCCCACACGACTGCAAGTAGCTGTGACTTTGATGTCTTTAATCTTGGCCCCCAGACTCCCTCCGACTCAACAGGAAAAGCTCATACTTCCTCACCTCATACTTCCATGCACCCCTGATCTGCTCCAGCCTGTTTCCAGTTCTATCTCTCATTATCTCCGTGCTGCCTGCAGACCCCGAAGCTGCCACGCTTTTGGCTGATAAATGCTTTCTCTACCCTCTTCCCATTTCACTTCTGGAAGTCTGAATCCTCCCCTTCCTTCAAGACCAAGTTCGAGAGTGTTTTCTGCAGGGATGCTCTGCTATCTCTCTCGTTGCGCTGCTTTCAGCTGGCCTGGGGGTGGCTTGGTAGAGTTCCATCTCGACGCGGTCCTGGAGGGCCTCCCTGAGAGGGCATTGCTGGAGCTGAGCCTTGTGTGAACCTGGAAAGAGGTCCTTTGTTGGGAAGGGGCTGGGGGAGCCCGTGGAGCTGACTAAGGTCTAGGAGGCTGGAGTGAGGAGGAAAGTGATGTGAGGCTGGGCAGAGGACGAAGGGCAGCAATGGCTCACAGCAGGTGCCGTCATCCCTCACTGGTGTGAGGTGGGAGACCTCACCTGCCTGTGCTGCAGCCTGGCTGGACATCACATGGCCTGTGAAAGTCCAAGTGGGGAGATTGGGTTCCCAGAAATCGACTGTGCATCTGGGACTTGTGTGAAAGTGATAGGGACAATCTGACTGGCTGAGCCGCTCTCACATGATCACCCCTCTGCCGGGTGGGACCCTTGACTAAGAGTTCCGAATGTATCTTGTGGGGAGGGATGGTTCTCAAAGGCAATATTGGGGTGCTAGTATCACAGAGGACAAAACCAACAGATATGTCCCCTTCACTGAGCCACGTCCAGTTTCTAGGAGGGACATGTGTTATCCACGTCTGTGAGGGGGCGCCTCCAACATCTGTCCAGGCCCTTCCCTGAGGGGCCAGGCCATCGCTGGGAAATGGTCAGCAGGTGAGTGCCCCTTCACTGTCGCCCCCAGGTCTACCGCTGAGGGCGCAAGTGTCTAGGATGCTCTCCAAATTCTGAGGAATGTTTAAGGTGGGTCAATGCGCTATCTCTGGCTGCCGTGTGACTGTGGCGACATCTCTGCCTTCTCTGAACCTTTATGTCCTTGCTGGGAATAAGAGACATAGTGCATGAGAAAGTGCTTTGGAAACTGTGAAGTGCTCAGTCACACCACCCATGACTGCTTTTATCTCTGCTCACGGTTTAGGAGGGAGCGGCCTGTTTCTACCCTTTGGTGTTGGCCCTGCTCCCCTTTAGTCCCCATCCCTCCCTCTGGTATCCTCCCCTACCCCCTGCCTCCCCTTGGGGCTGGGACATGTGCCTGCATTCCTGCTGAAGGTGTTGCTGTGGGAGCCTGTCCCAAGGCTTTGTCACTTCTTAGCCCAGAGGAGACATGGCTGTGAACGGGGTGGGTGTGGGGTGCCTGGGAGGCTGAAGGGCAAAGTGGTCCCAGGGTGGGTGTGGGGGGATCTGGGGAGCAGCAGTGAAGTGAAAATGGTGTGGAGGGCAGGGGCATGGTCCCCACAGCCTTGCTCTGAATAGAGGACATTCAGGTCACATTCCCTATGGCAAAGTCAGAGGGACCCAGTTTCTCAGCCAGAATTGCTGGAAATAAACATCTGGAGCTTGGGGGTTGTCACTGATTTGGGGGAGCTCTTGGTTTTCATGGGATTGGCCACTCACCAGATAATTCGGTAAGTACCTTGTCAGCTCGGCTGCTACAACAAAAATACCACAGACTGCATGGCTTAAAGAACAGAGATTTAGTTCTCACAGTTCTGGGGGCTGGGAAGTCTGAGATCACAGCCCTGGCGAGGGCTCTCTTCCTGGTTTGCAGATGGCTGTCTTCTTGCTGTGTCCTCACATGGCAGAGAGCAGAGACAGGAGCAAACTCTCTGGTGTTCTTCTGACAAGGACACTAATCCCACGATGATCTAATTCCCTCCTCAAAGGCCCTACATCCTAATACGATCACAATGGGGATTAGGATCTCAGCATATGGATTTGGTGGGGTGGGGGTCGGGGACACAGACATTCGGTCCACAACATACCTCTTACAAGTTCACCAAATTCATTCATGTCTATTTTCTCATTGGGCTGTATCTGCATTTCACAGGGGGCACACCTAAGCCAGAGGGGCCAAGAGATTTGCTCAAGTCCACACAGTAGTGGCTTAAGCTTGATAGAAGTTTCTCTCTCACTTAAAGAAGTATGTGGTGAATGGTTCAGAATGACCCTCGGGACCAGCTGTACTACAGCCTACCTGGACACCATACAGGCTATGAAAGACCAAATGGGGAGGGAAGGAAGTCCTAGGTTGGGTTTCCAGAAACAGACCCTGCACCCAAGATTCCTGTGAAAGTAATTTATTAGGAAATGTTCCAGAAATGACCAGGAGGGGCTGGGAAGTGATCTACATAGAGCCCTTGCCCTGTGGAGAGGGAGGCTGGGTCAGCTCATCTGCTCCAGGGCTTGTGACTTGTGACTTTTTGGGAACTGAACCTCTCACAGAAGTGTGCAGGTGGGTTGGCAAGGGCTGCCCTGGCCCTGACCATATCAGGGATCCAGTCCCCTTCTATCCTGTGCTCCTCCATCCTCCAATATGGCAGCATAGGCTCCAGCCATCATGCCTACCTTTCCAGCCAACAGAAAGGAGGAAAAGGGAAGAAAGGGGGTGCTGCTCTCTATAAGGACACATCTTTGAACCTGTACATGGTGCTTCAGTTTCCATGTTTGGGGCCAGATCTAAGGCTTGTGGGTACTCCCAGCTAGCAAGGGAAGCTAAGAAATGAAGCCTTTATTCCAGGCAACTTGTGCCAGCTAAATTTGGGTTCTGTTACTGAAGAAGGAGAGGGGATAGATGTTGGGTAAAAAGTAGCAGCCATTGTTATAGCTACAGAGTGTGAAAATGGACTTGACCACAGTCCTAGAGATTTCTTTGCAAGGGAGCAGAGAGTTGTAGCTGTTAGGAATGGGGTCTTTACAAGAGGAGGAGTGGGCAGGGGCTGAGCTGCAGGATCTCTGGGTCCACTGAGGTCCTTATTTGTGGGATAAGACTCCACTCAAGGAATAGCTGACTCCAGAAGGATGGTGGTGTACACAGAGCTCCCTGGAAGTGTCTTAGGGGTGGGCAGGCAGGGGGAGCTGTATCGAACTTAATCCTTAGCTGGGAGCTGGGCGCTTGGCTTTTGAGTTCCTGGCTTACCTGGAATCTTCTAGGTCTCCTTCGGCAGGCCTATAACATGCCTCAGGCTCCACCATCTGTAAGATGGGGACAATGTGAGGAATTCAGGGTCAGACAAGGCTGAGGTAAGAGGTACTTAATTCTGACATAACATTTAAGAGGGTGCCAAAAATCTCAGCAATTAAGATCAGTATTTTAATGCAGTATTTTTTTACTGTGGTAAAATATATATAACATAAAATTTACCAGTTTAACCATTTTAAGTGTTCAGTTCAGTGGCATTAAGTATATTCACATTGTTGTGCAACCATCATCGCCCATCTTCAGAACTTCTTCATCTTCCCCAAGTGAAATTCTGTATCCATTAAACACTAATCCCCTATTCCCTGCTTCCCCCAGCCCCCAGGATAACTCTACTTTCTGTCTCTCTGAATTTGACTAAGTAGTTCATATTAGTGGAATCATGCAGCATTTGTCTTTTTGTGACTGCCTTATTTCACTTAGCATAACGCCCTTGGGTTTCTACCATGCTGTAGCATGTGTCAGAATTCCCTTCCTTTTTTTAAAAAAATTAATTTTTATTGGAGTATCGTTGCCCCTTCTTTTTTAAGGCTGAATAAAATTCCACTGTGGATATACCACATTTTGTTTATCCACTCATCCAACGATGGACACCTGGGTTGCTTTCTATCCTTGGGCTATTGTGAATAGTGCTGCTATGAACATGGGTGTGCAGATATCTAAGTCCTGCTTTCATTAATGCAATATTTAAAAAAAATCAAAATTCATGCAAAAAAGTCCATCATGAATAGACTATCAAAAAGTGCAAGACGAGATCACTAACAGCCAGTGCTGAGCCACAGGAGAGCAAAGGGGAGGATGGGTGATACTCACCTTGCACGATCCTGTTTGTGGCACTGCCTTAAATCTTGTGCCCCAGGCCAGTTCCTCACTCTCCTCGCCCTTGTCCTGGCCTGATGAGGATGAAAGGACCCTGGCTGAGCACGCTGGGCCAGGAGCCTCCTCTTCCCCTGCCACCCTGGACTGATTTAGGAACTGGAGTAATGGAGAAGCCTCTAGGTTAGAAAGCTGAAGCTGGGGTTTCTTCTCCCCTTGGATAGATTCATCTTAATTAGCCCCCTCAGATAACGGTTCCTTCCCAGGCTGAGACAGCTGAATTATGGAGACCGTCACTATATCTTCCTTCCCCTTGAGTTGTTTTGCCAAGTGACAAACAAAGAGATGCATGTCCCCTGCTCCAGGTTGCCTTGCAGAGTTGGCTGTGAGGTCACTTAATGAGGCAGGAGACAGGGCTCCCAATCTGTCACCTTGTAGCCTGGGCAGGTGGTGTCTGGCACTGTGTGCAGGGTGTGACTCTGGGTACTACCTGCGTGAGTGAGCGTGTAGGGGTCCCACCAGGACGAAGAGACATTCTCCTTCCTGAGCTCAGAGCCCCCAAAGAGGAGAACTCGTGAAATTCCCAAAAGGGAGAGCCTTCCCTTAGTCATTCAAGGAACATTTAGTGAGCACCTACTGTGTGGCAGGCAATGAGTGAGTAGGTGGGCGTGAGGGTCGGTAAAGAGATGGGTCAGTTGTGGTCCTGAGCTTGTAACAAAAAATAAATGTTTTTTCATGTGTCAGGAACTGAGGTGCACCCGGTTATTGGGTGTGAGGGAGGGCAAATGATGGGGTGGTGAGAGTCCGTCCAGCTCCCACCCTTGGCTAGGGAGTGTGTGTGTGTGTGTGTGTGAGAGAGAGAGAGAGAGAGAGAGAGAGAGAGAGAGAGAGAGGGGAAGGGGCTGCCCTGGACCTTGCCTGCTAACCTGAGACTGACCAGCAGATGGCGAGAGTGCTACGGGAAAGTCAGGGACTGCTGGGGAGGGAGGGAGGAGAGAGAGAGGGAGACAGAGAGACAGACACAGACGCAGAAACAGAGTCAGAAACAGACAGAGACAAAGACAGAGGCAGAGAGAGAAAGAGAGAGACAGAGAGACAGAGAGAGAGACAGAGACAGAGAGAGACAGTATATTAGTCTGTTTGGCCTGCCATAACAAAACACCATAGACTGGGTGGCTTGACAACAGAAATTTCTTTCTCACAGGGCTGGAGGCTGGCAAGTCCAAGGTCAAGGTGCCAGCAAAGCAGGTTTCATTCTGAGCCCTCTTCTCTTGGGTTGTAGGCTGCCGCCATCTCACTATGCGCTCACAAGGCCTTCCTTAGTGCATGCTCGTGGAGGGAGGGAGGGAGGGAGGGAGAGAGAGAGAGAGAGCTCTTCCTGTTCATATAAAGCAGGCAGTTCTATCAGATTAGGGCCCCACCCTTGTGACCTCATTTAACCTTAATTAGCTCCTAAAGACCCTCTCTCCAAATACAGCCACATTGGAGGTTAGGGTTTTAACATGTGAATTTTAGGAGGCACAATTTAGTCTACTGCAGAGAGAGAGAGAGAGAGAGAGACAGGGAGAGAGGGAAAGAGAGGAAGAGAGACAGAGACAGAGATGGGGGTGGGGTCGGTGGGGGCGGGAGGGAAGAGCCCATGGCACTGGGTTGGGATCAGAATTCCTGGTTCTGGGCCAGCTTTGCCATTCACTTGCCGTTCACAGACGCTGTGACCCCAAGCAGACACTTCTCCCTTGGGGCATCCACATCTTCACCTCCAAAGGAGGTGGATGTGCACCCCTACCACACCTGCTGAAGTAGCTACACACTTACAGAGAGCAGCTCTTAAGAGCCTCCCCCCTATTTTCTCACTCAGAGACAGAGCAACCCTATGAGATGGGCATTCACGTTGCCTCCATCTTTCAGATGAGGAGACCGAGGGTCAGGGAAGCTAAGTGGCCTGCCCAAGGTCACACAGCTCGGACTCAGACCCAGGTCTTCTGACCCTGTGGTCTAACTAGTGAGTGCTCTGAGAGGGTACAAGGTACAACACAGATACGAAGGAAACTCAGAACTTCTTCGCACAGCTAAGGTTGACCAGTTGGTCTCGCACTGGGGGTCTCTGCTGGGGCTTCCACAAAACTCTGGAGAAAGGGCAAATTTGGTGCAGGGAACACAGGCCCCCAAGCTAATGGCCGGGAAGCTGGCCCAGAGACCTGGGAACCCAGAAAAACACTTCCTGGACACAAGGATACCGAATAAAACTGTCCAAGACGGTGGCTTCTGTCCTGCCTTGGTTCGCTGGATGGTGAAGCACATCTTGCTCTTGGCTTCCACTGTGTGGCATGTACGGGGCCGTATGCAGAGGAGAATCTACTCCTTTTCTCTCCGAGACACACGAGGGACGCCTAAATCTAATAAGTTAATTTAGACTCCTAGAAACAAGATTAAATTTTCAAATGATGGCAGGCTCTGACAGCTAAGGCATAAATCTTTTATTTAAAATAGAGACTAAACCCATTCAAATGCAATCAGCAATGACAGATGCAGATAGAAACACGCTCTGATAGAATAGACGCGGCGTGGATTTGTTCGCTCTTGGTGACATATCACAAAGGGTGACCTCAAGTTCAGTCTGAGTGTCAGCCAACAGTGAGGACTCTGCATCCATTTCCATGTGGCTTGTTGACCCAAGGTGGAGCCAGGGGAGATGCCAAGGCAGGTGGGAGGGAGCCAGCCTTGGAGGGCATCGTCCCATTGCTACCCCCTCAGCTGCCACGAGAGGGCAGGAAAGAGGGCCAGCAATGTTTGGCGGTCCCCGGAGTGGCAGCAAAGGAGCCTGAGGGGGAGAGAATGGGGAGCTGTCGAGAGCAGGCAGGAGACAGTCGAGGTAAGAGGAGAAGGTAGGTAAGGACAAGTGGGGCATTTCCTGGAGCTGCCAGAGCAAAGGAAGCTCTGCAGACCCCAGACCTCCAAACAGTCTTCTGCTTCAGCTGCCTGTGGGTGGGCATTCCTGAGTGCCAGACACCGTGCATTCCCTACACGATCTCACTCTATCCTCCCATCAAACCCTTTTACAGATCACAGGCTGAGGTTCAGAGGGGTCAAGTCCACGCCTGAACTGCGCAACCAGTTAGTGCCAGAGTCACGAGCCCTCCCAGGGCGTGCTGACTCCAGTCCCTCACTCTTCCCCTCTGCCCCTCCACAGCTCACAGACATCCAGAGATGCCGGGGGGTCTAGCAAACATACTGGCACCCTGTTTGTTCTAACTCAGGCAAAGAACAGAGAATGAGTTCTTCTAAGTATCGCACCCTTTTTGAAGTTTTCAGTTGCTTGCTGCCGCCAGACCGCTTTACAGCAGCACAAACTCAAAGTCACCACCACAAACATACAGCCCTGAGGACCGGGGGTTCCCAGATGGATAACCCATGAGTTCATGTTCAGCATTTTCCCAACTTATTTGAACATGAAATGTTTGTGTTCCTTTCATTAGACATAAGATCACATCAATCCATTTTCCAAGGAGCCCATTCTGGGAAACATTGCTCTAAGAATATTTCAGGTGGGCCTGCGGCTCCCTGCTTCTCCAGAATGCGTATTATGGTACATGAAACTTTGCCGTTAAATACTTGAAGCAGATGCCCAGAGAAGCCATCGCTGACACTGGTGGTTTTCAGTCTTTTTAGGATGTCTCCTTGGGTAACTTGATGAAAGTTGTGGGCTTTTTTCCCCCCAGGTGGAGAGAAGCATGCACACATATTATGTACATACACTCGAGTGTTGACTTCAGATCGAGGGGTTTGTGGGTTCTTTGTTGCCCAGAGGCCTCAGGTCATAAACTTCCGCTTAAAGTCACCATCAGCTGGAGTCCTTGGTGCCGCTGGCAACCGAGCACTTGGCCTTGGGAAGAGGGCCAAGCCTGTTGGGTTTAGGGCTGCTGAGAGGGTCTGGGTGAAGGGGTCTGGTACACTCCTGTCCTGTGACAAAGGAAGCCTGGAGGGTCATGCCAGTATCATGTGTTCAATGTAGAGAGTACTCAACAGGCTTCCGGAGTAGGAATGGAAGGCATCAGGCAGCTTGGTGAGCAGAGACCTCTCTGCAGGTCTGAGGGACCTGCCCACAGCCCTGTGGGGAGTATGAAGGTCAGGGCTCCCACATCTCTCAAAGCCCCCCATAGCCTAGTGCATGAGAATCTCTGTTGCTGATGCTTGCCCAGCACCCATTCCCTGTCCCCCCCTCTTCTGGGGATAACACTCTGGTTGTCCCTGGGGAACCACCCCCCGCCTCAAACTAGTCCATGTGTGTGGTATGGCTCGGACCTTGCCCCCAGATTCAGGGCGGGCTCATGACCCAGGTTCATGACCTGGACAGTCAGAGGATCCATTTTTCAGGTCACAGTGACTGGTTTAGGGATAGGCATGTGATCCAGGCCAGAACGATTAGTTCCAAAGGGATAAATTATGGAACTTTTCCTGAGAAAGAGCAGTGTTCTCTTGGGACTGTGGATAAAAAAGTATGCCTGGAGCTGCTGGTGGCCACCTTGACCCATGAAGAGAGATTGCCTGAAAATGGATCCTCTACTGAAGAGATCAGGTAAGAGATGGAGAGCTGGGGTGTCCCAATGAGACTGTTTGAAACTATATCCAGCCACGACCCAAATTAATCCTATCCCTGGCACAATTACATGAACCAGTGCATTTCCTGTCTTGCTTAAGAGCATGTGTGTTGGATTTCTGCCACTTGCAACTGAAAGAGTCCTGAAAAATCCCCTGAGGTTAAAAACACATCCCAGGTCCATGCCAGGTAGCTGAATTAGAATCTCCAGGAATGTAGATCTATCTATCTATCATCATCATCATCTATCTATCTATCATCTATCTGTCTACCTACCTATCTATATAGATATACATATCTTCCTGGGGGATCTAATGATCTAACAGCTCTAGCTTGTAATAATTTCCCCTGCTTTTGTACCATGGAGGTCACAAGATGCCCAGCTAGGGAATCCAAGATTATCCACATGTGGAATTCATCCAGTAGAAGCCCAGGAGTCAAGATATTTAACATGGTTTGTCCTTAGTTTATTCCCACTTTCAAGCTCTCAAGTGGGGCTAAGAATCACGTGATTGTGGCAACTTAGCTTTGCACAGGAGCGAGAAACTGCTCTGTGTTCATCTAAACTCATCTCCTCGTCTTCCTGTACCCACTGCTAGACCACACCTCCTATCCCCTCTTGTAGGTAGGTGTGGCCATGAGCTGGGTTCTAATCAATAAAATGTGAGAAGTGATGTATGCCATTTCCAGACTCAGCTTATAAAAATCTCCCTGGATATTCTTCATGATTTTTCCTTTTAGCTCGATAAACACAGGAACCTAAACACAGGAAGCCATGTTGGAAGGTGTCAGAGCCACAAGGAGGAAGGACCCCAGGGTACCCGGTACCAGAATCACTCTTGGAGGCAAGCTTCCTGGCTATCAGGAATCCCTGTTTGGGCTTTACACAAGCCAGATATAAATGTCTATTGTGTTAAGTCACTGGGATTGGGGGAATCCCAATCCTACAGCTGTTTCCTTAACAGTGAATTTTTATGAATTTCAGATAACTTTTCCATCCATTGATTCATCTGTGTTTTATAAGAACTCTGGGTGGCAGTCTGGGAATGGCATTTTACAGATGACAATGCTTGTTCTAGCTTAAGTAGTTGGTAGGAGGATAGAAAATGCTTCTCAAAAGAGGAGTTTGATGCAGATGTGAAGAGACTATGATGATAATAGCTCTTTCCTTGGCCCTGCCCCTTCCTATTTGTTCAGGCATTTCTGTAGTTAGAGTTCTTCCCTGGGACTCAGCACCCAACTTCCCACCCTCTCTGCCCCCAGTCCTTTCCCAGTGAAGACTCTGGGGGCTCTGCCTCTGTCCATGGTGCTGAAGCCAGTGGCGTTTATAGAGCCTCGTTATGGAATGAACTTGGGCTTAAACACTAGAACGGCGCTTTACTTCTAAACATTTGTTCCCTTGGAAAGTCTTTTAACCTCTCCAAATGTTAGTTTTCTTATCTGTGAAATGGAAAATTATACTTTCTTCATGAGATTGTTGTGAAGATTAAATAATGTGGAGAAACTACTGGTGTAGTAAGAGTGTCATTTTACACCCTTCTCCCCCACTTCCTTCCCTCCCTCCCCTCCCACCAAGAATAGTAGGTGAACTGAGGATGATTCTTATTTATGTGTAATATTGACTTCAAGGGTCAGATCTATCATCCACTGAGGTTTGAGTGAATTCAGAAAAAGGAAACAGACTCTAGAGAGACTATCCCTCATGATTCTAGCTGCTATAGGCTATAAAGGGTTACAGAATATTCTAAGAGTTTAAGAGAAGTGGAAATTTGGAACTTGAGGAAAAGTATTTTTTGTGTCCCCTTTCTTCACTTGTAAAATGGTGAGGGGGGGCGGGTGGCAGCTCAGCTTTTCTGACCCCATAGAACAAGGACAGCTTTTAGTATTCTCACCGCTCGTGGATCCTCTTCTTTGTAAAGATTTTGCCAATTAAACACTCTGCACTTATTAAGGAATAACTAATTCACTTCCCCAATTTTATTAATAAAAGACATTTAGGAGCGATTATGCGATAGAAACAGTATTAAGCTTCCCAGTTTAATGAAGTAGCGGGTGCTGTAGTTAGTCTGTGTGGTCTCATTATCGGCTAATGTGTGGATTCCCTTAGGTTTTCTGAATTTTTGCCAAGAATTCACAGAACCCAATGCTACTTCTGTGAACCTCAGTGCAGGAGTCATTGCTTTCAGTGGGCTCTCAGAATCCTTCAAGCTCTGACCTGACTCTGTTGAGCTCTGATATACCAGGAGGGGTGGAGCACAGTGGGCACAGGAGAAGAGGAGGAGAGGGGTTGTGGGAAAGCAATATGTACCTTGGGGGTCGGAACAGTAGGGACATCCCCTAGTGTTTGGCTTAATGCTCATCTGGGAGATGGGGATAGAGGGAGAGAGAGAGAGAGAGAGAGAGAGAGAGAGAGAGAGAGAGAGAGAGAGAGAGAGAGAGGCTGTAAAGTTGGTTTATTAATGAAAACATGCCCACCAAGAGAAACAGTCAGTTGGTCCTCTTTCTGTCAACACGCTCTCTCTCGCACATAACATAGGAAGCTAATTTGAAATAAGAAGGATGCTTGGTGGGCATAGAACTAGAGTTAGGGAGTTCATAGTTTTAACGACATTGTCTTCAAACTATGATGGCTATTGGGATAAAACTTCCTAGAAAGGGCTATCCAGGCCCTTTCAGGAGTGGAAACCCCTCTCCGTCCCAGATAATGCTGGAAGCCATCCACTAACGCTTTACCTTTGGGCTCTGCCCCCCACTCGTGCCTGCTACCAGGGAACCCACCTGAGACATTCAAGCTGCTGCACTTCTTACCTGCTCTGCGGTTCAGTGAAGCTTCTCTTAGTATGGTGAAGGAACGGCCTCCTTCACGCTGCTGGCCTCCTTTTGTAATATCTTATTGGTTGGTTTCAGCCTCAACGGTGTCACCCTCAAGTTAGGATGACAGCCATTCTGGATTTGAACTGATGGCATTCCGAGTCCAGAGCCCGTTCTCTTGACCACAACCCTAACCTGCCTCTCTAAGGCACCTGGCCCTGGAACCCTAGAGGCACATCTCCTCCTTGTCCACCCTGTACAGAAAGCTCAGCCAGAGGGCCTGGTGAGCTAGAACAGGAGGAGGTCTCCCCCAGGACGCACCGACCCTGACTCCAACGCTGCAGCCTCGGCACAGCGGAGGGTTTACTCTCCTCCCAAAGGCTCAGGGCTCGGTCTCTCCCCGGGTTTATGAGCTGAGTAGGTGAAGGGCATGTTTGACCTTTCCAGTCGCTTCTCCCTGCTTCATCACAGTAGCTGCTACAGAAAAATGAACTTCTTTTTTTTTTTTTTTTGCGGTACGTGGGTTTCTCACTGCTGTGGCCTCTCCCGTTGCGGAGCACAGGCTCCGGACGCGCAGGCTCAGCGGCCATGGCTCACGGGCCCAGCCGCTCCGCGGCATGAACCCGTGTCCCCTGCATCGGCAGGCGGACTCCCAACCACTGCGCCACCAGGGAAGCCCCAGAAAAATGAACTTCTTTCATGCGTTTCCAACTGCCAAAAACACAGCAGGCGCGGCCAAGGACTAGGTGTGTGATTTGCTGTAAGCCTGGGACCTCGTCCTTCCTGCAGCCTGACGCTGCCACGGCCCAGATGCAGAGCAGAGGCCTAGTGACGTCTCCCCTGGGCCCAGGGCTGAAGCCCCCGCAAGAAGGACAGAAGCTTAGAGGGCTACACAAGGTCTACGGCAGCCATTTAACTTTAAATCTGCTCCCAGCACCCAGCTTTCCTCCCTCACTCTCAGCCCCAACGTTTACCCTGATCCTCCTGGCCAGCTCGCTGCACCCCCGTCCCATGCTGCTGCCTCCAGAGCGGGGACATCTCTCCCACCTCTGGGGGGTCACCCACTCCTTCCCAAGTCCCTCGCCTGGGATGAACTGCTCCTGCCTTCGTCTTGCTGTTCACTTTGTGACATGCGTTGTGTGGTTCCCTCCTCTATTGTGGCCCCTTTACTTTCAGTCTTGGGTTCTGTTTATTTGCAGGCTTCCTTCTCTTTAAAACAAAACAAACACAAGGTGCCATTGTCTGGATCTTGAGAAACTGCGGAACCCTCCTCTTTTTGCATTGCTGGGTACATTTTTTGTTTCTACCCGAACGATCGGCCAAGGCGAGAATGCTAATTTATCTGAGTGGGAGTATGCCAACATCACCCTGAAATAAAGGTGTCGGCACTTAGGATAAAACCCGAACCCCTCATGATCTGGCCCCACTCACCCTGACCTCATCTCCCATCTCTCCTCGTCACCGGCTAAGCTCTGGCCACACAGCCTTGAGTCTGGTCCTCAGGTGTGCCAAGCCTGCTTCTGCTCAGGCCTTTGCAACCATCATTCCCTCTGCCTACAGCACTCCCCCTGCATCTCTGCAGGCTGGCTCCTTCCCAGCACGTGGGCTCAGCTCAGCCTTCCCGGACCTCTCCATCTTGCCCCATACTCCCCAGTATCTCTCTATTGGAATATATTTTCCTGATATATTTTCCTCTCTGCACTTAACAATTTCAGAAGTCATCCTTTCTTTAAAAGATTAGTTTCACTTTGTTATCGTCATGCTCCACTAGGACATAAAGTCCACGTGAACTGGGATCTTGCCCATTTGCTTTTGCTACAACCTTAATGCCTAAGAGTGCTGGGTGCACAGGAAGTACCGACTTCAAGTTTGCTGAATGAATAATGGTGGGGTGATCACATACCAGTATCACATGCGAATGTCTGTCCTTCTCCTGTTTTGGGAGTTTCTACCCCAGCACCTAGTGTCTTGCCTTTAGCATGGAATAAATGTGAATGAAATGAATTAAAGGGCCCCTCACCCACTAGATGATCTTTTATGGGACAGGCCAAGTTGTGTGTTTCTGACTCCCCAGCATCTTGAAGAGCAGTTGTTCAAAGCACCTGTTGAATTGAATAGAATCCTTTGAAAGTATTATGTCAACTTTGGTAACTGAGGAAGAAGGGCCTGTCTGGTCCTTTGAATGTGACTTGTTGGACAAACTAACACCTTGAGTTCTCATTCTCAGTTGTGGGTTCTGGGTCATGTGAGTGCAAAGGCTGTACCTCACACAGCAGATGTGTTGATGGAAACAGGGAGAATCTGCCTAAGATGCCGAGTGTCAGAGGAGCGGCACAACATCCTTCTGACACTTGAAAATTGCAAATTTGAAAGACTCCTTCTCACTTGTCAGCTATCCAGGCCTCCCCTGCACAGATGGCTTCCAGGCCTCGCCCTCCCAGGCTGGATCTCCCATTGTCCCACAGCCAGCCGGCTGGTATCTTTGAGACCCACCATCGGCACAGTAACTCAAACGTCCTAGTCGCTTGGTTTCAGACTGTTTTCTCAGGTCTCTTTCAGTTACAAGTGACTTTAAAAAGGGAATATATTGGCTCAAGCACAGAAAAGATGTTGGGTAGAAGTTGCTTCAGGTGTGGCTGGATCCAGGGGGCTCTGTGTGACTGTTTATTCTTCACATGGGGTCTCCCATACGGCAGCTGTTAGGGGCAAGGTGGCCCCTAGAAGCCTCAGCATCATCCCTCTACTTCAATTGTCCAAACATTACTCACTCCATTCTAGCCACTCACTTTTTTCTGTTCCTTAAATAAACCAGGCATACTCTTGCCCTAGGATATCTGCACTATTCCAAGTGCATGGAAATCCCTAACCCCTCCCCTCCATGGCTGTGTATCTCATTCCCTTACCTCCTACAAAGCTTTGCTCAAAGCTACCTTCTGAAGCTGCACCTGACCACCCGATTTAAAATCAGAATCCATCTCCCCAGCATTCCCAGTCCTTACTTTGCACGTCCTCTGCCCCCTCCATAGCATTTACTGCCTTCTAACTTCCTGTATATTTATTATCTCTATTGTCCTCTAGCCCACTAGAATGTCTGTTTTGTTGGCCAATGTTTTTTCACCAGGAACAATGTTTTGTTCACCAAGAACCCAGTAGAGTCATGTCATATAGTAGTTGCTCAATTTGTTGGATGAATGAATGAAGCAGAAAGAAATTAATTCAGCATCCAGACATAGGAAATATAGCAGTAAACAAACAAAAAGCTCTGCCCCTTGGGACCTTACTTCATTGCGGGGAAGGCAGAGAATAAATGAGATTCTTAGAGAGTTCTAAATACATGGAGTTTCAGGTGACAGTAAGTGCTGGGCAGGCAGACACGGCAGATGCCCACAGTCAAGGCGAGACCTAGTTCCTGTCGTATGCTGAGAACCTGACAAGGATGGAGATGATTCTTGGTTCCTCTGCTGTTTAAATATTACTCCTTTTGAAAGCGAGACAGGATAAGCGCATTGCTAATGACAGTAATAAAGTGTCTCTCAGATTTGTTTACAGGCTGTTTGCTTTTATGTTCATTCCCTTCCCGATTCGGTTCAGGAGCGGGTGTGGGCAGCCCCCTGCCTGTCCACATTCCCTTGACATTTCCCACTCACGTGGTGTAATGAAGAAATATGCAAACTGACTGGGAGCTACTGGTGTTTGGAAGCCCCTCTTGGAGCGGCTGCTGCGGGGAGGAGAAGAGACCCAAGCCAATAAGCAGGTATTGATTTGCATTGGCATCAATGTCTTTTTATATCAACACAAGTATTTTATCAAAACTTGCCTGGGGGGAACATCCATCTTCATATTGACAAGTGGAAGATATTACAGGGTGGGTGTTCTATCTACATAGCATGGAGCTCTGCATACCAATATAGATGCATAATCAATATTTCATCATAAAATTATGATCTGGTTTTGATGTTCTGCAAAAAGAATCTCAAGATGAATAATAAAGTACAATCATAATTTTGAAATGCAAAGATTGTTTTTCCATTTTAATAAAAGTTGGGGGCTTCTGCTGGCCATCCTGTGTGGGCAGCAGGAAAAGACCCGTCTGGCTGGAGGAGGGGTATGGTGGGAGCATTTGCAGACCAGAAGGCTGCCTCGGTTTTGCTGTTTGAGAATCAATTGTGGACACACTCTAGGCCTATTCGTTCATCTACCTGTGGCCCCCATTGCTGGCCCACGTCCGGATGCTCTTTGGTCTCTTCATCACTTCTGTGCCAGCTTCACTGTATCTTTGGCTCCAGGGGGTGGCAGGTGCCACTCTTGTGCTCCTGGAACCACTTTAACTGCGAAAGCTGAGAACTGGAAGGGACTGGCTGTTTCTATCCCCCTGGGTGGCCCTCAGGCAGAGATTGAGGAGTGGGATTAAGAGAGCCCAGCTCCCGGGCTTCCCCGGTGGCGCAGTGGTTGAGAGTCCGCCTGTCGCTGCAGGGGACACGGGTTCGTGCCCCGGTCCGGGAAGATCTCACATGCCGTGGAGCGGCTGGGCCCGTGAGCCATGGCTGCTGAGCCTGCATGTCTGGAGCCTGTGCTCCGCATGGGAGAGGCCACATACTGCAAAAAAAAAAAAAAAAAAAAAGAAAGCCCAGCTCCCTAGGTCTAGTTCCCTGGGGGATCAGGTGGAAGCTGCCCTGGGGGCTTTGTTTAATCCTGTTCCTGTTCTCCCCCTGCCCCCACTTCCTGGCCTACTTCTGCTTCCCCCTCGTGAGACCCCCAGGAACATTTCATAATATGACACCTGCACAGGAAGCCTTGTCCACCAGTGTGCTTCTGGGAAATCTGACCTAACACATACCACCCATTCCAAAATGATTTATTGAGTCTCTACTGTGTTCCAGGCACTGTGGCAGGAGTTAGGGATAGAACTACGAGGGAAGCAGATACAGCCCGCAACTCTGTATCAATTTTGGTGCTTTAGGTGGGCTATAAAAAAAGGAAATCTCACACGGATGGGAAATCAGAGGGCTCCAGCGCCCTCACGATACAGCAGCACCACGCACCTGGTTCTTCCACCTCTCTGCTCAGCCGGGCGCAGGGCTGGCTTCACCCTCAGGCTGGGAGCATGAGGCTGCAGCACTCCTAGCCGTCCCAGCCAGACATGACAGCACCCAGAGGAAGACGAATGACCATCTCTTCTTTTGGCTTTCTCTTTAAAGCAAGGATGCTTTCCTAGGTCCCTGGCTTCCCTAGCAGAACTACCTTTGTCTCATTGGCCTGAAATGGGTCACATGTTCCCTCTCGGAGCCTGTCCCTGGCAAGGGGGTAGAATTACCCTTGGGCCAGTCAGGTGCACCCTTGGGGCCTGGGGGTTAGGATGGTTTCTCCCGGCTTGGGGACGTTTGAGGCCATGGACAGCTGAATGCAACAGCGGGGGTTCTGTTAGGAGGGCGAGAGTGTTGATGCTGGGTGGGGACCACTGCTCCTCTGTCACTCTGCCCTCTGGGTTCCTTCCCGGCACCTCCCTCTGGCCACCATTCAACACTCACTGTCTGTTTATGCGGTTTGGTCTGTCTTCCTTCTACATGGTGACTCTCTGAAGGCAGCAACCTGTTTTGCTCACTGCTCACCGATGAATAGCATAATGTCACACATATAATTTGCTCAATAAATATTTGGTGAATAAGTGAACGGTAATAGTGACCAAACGAGTGTATAAACGATCATCTATGGTTTGAAAAGTAGATGTGAAGTGAAGGTGAGGGGGTTTCCCACCCCCCTCCAGTGGGGCATGGCCCGTGATGATGGCAGGGCAAGGGGGCCACCACTCCCGGATGAAGGAGCCAGGATAAAGCAGGAAGGGCTCCTTCTGGAGGGAGCGAGGGCTGAGGCTTTGGGTGAGAAAGGCCTGGGCTCACCTGGGCTCTGACACCAACTTTAGGTGTTACCCCTCCTCTCTGGGCCTCACTACTTTCTCTAGAGGAGTTGGGAGGATTCGATCATTGACCAATTTGTTGAGCACTTCTCATGTGAAGATGCTGGGATGCATGCAGGAAAAGCACAGGGTGTGATTCAGGCATTTGGGGGACCCAGCTGTGGGGCTCAGGGCTGGATCCTTAAGCTGAGGTTTGAAGGATGCATAATCGGGCAGCTGGGGGTGGAAATGGGGATGCACCGCAGGCAGAGAGAAAAAAGCAGGTAGAGAGATGCTGGGGTGGGACCTGAGCTTGTTTGAGGAAAACAAGGCTGGCCTGGCATGAACTTGGGGTGGGCAGGGGCACATGGTAGGAGATGAGGCAGCGAGGTCAGCGGGAGCTGCAGCCAGGAGGTGGCACAGCACAGACTTTGTACTTTATTCCCAGGGTGACAGACATTACGGATGAGGTTCAGAGTGAAGCGAGGGGATGAAGATGGGCAGACTGGGTGAGGGGCTGCTGCAGTCTCCTAGCAGGAGTCGAGGTGGCTTGGATTGGCACAGTGACAGTGGTGAAGGAGAGAAAGGGCCTGACTGGAGAGGTCCTCAGGAGGAGATCTGGTAGCTGGGAGTCCAAGATTCTGCCCTGGTTGGGCGTCAAGGACACCTGTCCTCTCCTGCTTCTTGAGCAGTATAAACCAGGTTCTTGCCACCCAGGAGGGAAGCTTTCTTTCACTCTGTGCCCAGGGAAGGAAGGGGTGAATCAAGCATAAGGCAGCTAAGAAATACTATGTAATCAATCACGCTAGCTTAAATTAAATGCAGTCTCCAAACGTGTTGCCTAGCATTTTTTCCACACCAAGCAGAGGCCAAGGTGGATAACCAGTACATCTAGAGTATCGCTATTTGAAGGTGGAGAAAGGCATCCTCATTATTTCTGGTGAATGAGAAGGTTGGTGGGGGGAAAAAATAAGGGAAATGTTTTGGGGCATAAGTTCTAGAAAAACTAACACCTTGTCCAAAATGAGTGGTGATGTCACGGAAAGCGCATAGAATTTGGAGTCAGAATCCCAGTCATGCTGTGTGACCCTGGGTGGGTCATTAGCCTCTCTGATTCTTATTTGCCTCACCTATAAGATGGGGATGATAACGGTTGCTTAAGAAGGTGACTGTGGGTATGAAATAAAATAATGTTGGTGAATGTGCTTTGTCAGCTGCAAAGCACTATCTAATGTCAGGATTATCAAGAAAGTATTTTTTAAGCAAAAAGAAAAATCAGTTGGGTGATACTATTGAATTAAGGTTAATTTGGGGGTGTTATGTATTTATGCTTAGGAGATGCATGCCAAAGTATTTAGGAGTGAAATGTCAAGTTGTCTAGAACGTTCACATCGTTCAGTAAAACCCAAAATTGTACAGCTCAGTGCATTATCTGTCTATACAAATATCTCCATCTATTTATATCTGTATCTATATATTAAGAGACATAAAGAAAAAGTGGCATAACACTAACCACTGGGGAATCTAGCTGAAGGGTATGAGTGTTTATTAAGTTATTCTAAACTTTTCAGTAGATTTGAAAACTTTCAAAGTAAGAAACAGGGAGAAAGTCACAACTGGACTGTGGATCTAAGTATGAAAGGCAGAACAATACCTCAGGAGGTCACTCAAGGCAATATCTCCCTGACCGTGGTCTTCAGTAGGGAAGTGCAGCCACTGCCACACTGTGGCCTGGCAGGGCTGGAGCAGAGGGAAGAAATGCCCCAGCTTCTCTCCCTGATCCCTCCCATCTCTTCCTGGTACCCCCGCCCCCCGCCCCGTGGGCTGAACCCACTCAGATACCAAGGGCGGAGCCTGGTGATAAAACGCATGGATATCAGCCTCCAAGGGCACAGAGCTGGCAGCAGGGTGGAGAAGGGCAGAGGATGGGTCCAAGGGACAACTGGAGAATGACCATCACCCTCCTTTTGCCTTTTGCAGCGACCGGCAGGCAGATACTCCTTTCTCTCAGTCCTCCTAAGGCTAAGTGATAGGAAAATGACACCGTCCTGACCAACAGCTCAGCTGTAAAGTGGAGTCTCTGCCTGGATCTGGGAAATATTTCCTTTTTTTTTCTTTTTTGATTGGAGAATGATGCATGAGGAAAGCCAGTCTCTCCCTCCCTGATTTTGGATTTTGTGGTGTGGGGACATGACGCCAGGGACTGCTGCAGCCCTGCTGCCACCACGACGGAGGGAAGGCCAAGAGGATGGTAGAGCAGCCCTTTATAATTCTGCACCTTGAAAAAAAAAAATTCTGCACCCAATTCCAACAGGTGTGGGAGGTTTTCCCACACAACCAAACAATTCTCTGACACCAGGTATCCTACAAGTCAACTCAATTCTGACACTATCTACCTGGATGCTGCATCAGACCCCACAGGTTAAGGGCTCCATCCTACAAGACGGCCCTCACACCCCCATTTCAGATGGCAGTTGCAAGCCCCGCTTGTTTCTGACTGGCTGTAGATCAGAGGTTCCAACGCCCCCCTACTTGGGTTCCATTAAGTTGCTGGAGTGGCTCACAGAACTCAGAGAAACAGTTTACTTACTAGATTACAGGTTTGTTATAAAAGGATGTAACTCAGATGGAAGAGGTGCACGGGACCAGGTGTGGAGAAAGGGCACGGGGCTTCCATGCCCTCTCTGGGAGCACCACTCTCCCCACACCTCCACGTGCTCACTCTTCAAACCCCGTCCTTTCAGGTTTTTATGGAGGCTTCATCACATAGGCACGACTGATGAAATCATTGGCCTTTGGCGATTGCACTCAATGTCCAGCCGCTCTCCCCTCCTAGGAGGTTAGGGATGGGGGCTGGTTGTTCTCTTGGCAACCAGCCTCCATCCTTAGGATGGAGGTCTAAAAGTCACATAACAAAACACCTTTATTGCTCTTACCTCTTGGGAGATTCCAAGAGTTTTAGGAGCTTTGTGCCAGATAAAGGACCAAATACATATTTCTTCTTATAAATCACAATATCACACCCTTACTAAGAGCCCTGACATTGCTGAACAAGCGAGTCAGACCTGGACCACCTGCTGCCAGGCTTCTCGTGTGTGTGTGTGTGTGTGTGTGTGTGTGTGTGTGTGTGTGTGAGTGTGTGTGTGTGTGTGTGTGTGTGTGTGAGCGTTCCCATTACAAAGGCCCTTGGTTGGGTATCTTGTCTCTTTCTCCCACTAGCATCCTAACTGAAGAACAGGTTAACGTGGCCTCCTTAGTCACATTCTCTCCCTGACCTTCTAGAATTTCCACTCCGATGGTAACAAGAAACAAAAAACAACGAAAACTGAGGGAATGGGCAATAAGAAAGAGAAAGGTATCAAGAGGAAATCTACTGCATCAGAGGAGGAAAATGTAGAAATACGCTCTATTGTTTGTCAATACTGTAGACATACAGGGTGCTAAGCTAATGGATTTAGGAGACCATGCTCTGGCCTGCGTGGCAAACACTGTCAGTGCCCAGCCCAGACCTCCCGGATCCCCTCATCCGCTGTGCACCCATCTCCCAGCTTCTGTAGGCTCTTCTCCTACCAGCTCCCACCTGTGACCTTCAGGGGATGCTCCTTGGGCCCTAGAGCTGCACCCCTTCCGCAGAGAGCCCAAAGCCTTCCGGGTGGCCTTTAGCCAATGCCCGGCTCCCGTGAAAGTACACAAGCCTCGCACCCTCTGTCCCAAGGCTGGACAAACCCTGAGATGTAATTTGTGCCCAAGCCCCTCTTGTGACCAGGCTGCATCTGGGATTTCACTTCAATTACACCCTTGTATGGCTTCTTCCCCTTCCCCATGCTGCTCCCCGGCTCTGCTTAGTCCTGGGAGCGCTGTAGGAGATGGAGGTGTGGGGCAGAGGTGTGAGGGGCATACAAGGCTCTCTGGCGTCTTTGTACTTGGGAGCCCTGGCCAGCCTGTGGTCTCTCAGCTGCCCCTGATCTTGGCACACACCTCCCTAACTGCCCCTCCTGCCCTCCTTTAAGGTGGAACTGCCCAGGCCCACTATTGCCCAGCCTCTGATTCTCTCTCAAGTATTTACTTCATTTGCAAGTGGCTTTTCTCACCATAATCTCATTAACGCCAGGAGGGACCTGAAAGCCAGGCATTTATCTGACAGTTATGTCTGTCCTGCTCCCTGTGGTTTCTGCAGGGCAAGAAGCAGTCAGGAAGTCACAGAAAGAAGGGGACATTTGCTCCAATACAGACTTATTGTTTCCTGCCAAAGCCTCTCCCTTCACAAGGAATCCTTACCTTTTGCTGACCCCGGAACGTGCCAAGACCTTGAGCTTGGCGGAGTCTGCCACCAACGTTACCTCCCCGGTTACCCATTTCGGTCGCTAATCTGGGACTACATCAGTGGTTCCCAATCCTGGCTGCACGTTAGTTAGATCCCCCCGGGAGCTTTTCTAAATGCATTTACTCCTGGCTGTCCTCCCCGCAGGATCACGTGGCAGGGGCCTCCGGCGTCAGTCTTTTTCTAGCCCCCCAGGTAACCGCAGTGCGCAGCCGGGACCGAGAACTGCTGCTTTGCAGGAAGCAGCGTGTTCTTGGGGAGCCACCCCTAGGGGGCGGCCTTCCCTTCGCCTGGGCTGGTTGGCCACCTTCGTTCTGGATGAGACGGCTGGATGCTCGTGGCTTCTTTCCTGCCGTTCTCTTAGGTCATCCTTCTACTTTGTAACATCTCTCTTTCTTTGAATGTTCAAGTATAGGGCTTATCTGAAGCTGTGGGCATTTCTAAAGATCACCAACTGTTGGTAACTGTAAGATCCGAGGAGGCAGAGTCTGAGGACGGGTATGCGGAGACGGGTGTTCTTCCCGGTGTCAGGCGTCAACTGCTTTGACGGAAACTTGTGTCTTTTTGGTGAGCAGAGGAGCAGAGAGCGTGTTACAGGAAGGAGGGCCTAACAGGGAGGGTTAGACACTCTGCTTACAGACTTTATTAGAACATGCTGCCTTATCGGATCACAAAGACTGCTTTTTAAAAAACTCACAGTTTACTGCTTAGACATCAGACAGGAATATTTTACCAAGGCATCAGAAGTGCCACTCTGAACAACAATTTAGCCCTTTAAGAATCATTTTCACTTGCCTGTTCTTTTCACCTATATTCAAGGGGGAAAAAAGCAAAGCCTGATCTTCAGCTGAATGACATAAACCTCCATTAATTACCTAGAAAGATTTGCTTTCTTTCCCCTCCAGTCTAAACACTTTAATGCCCTCTATCAAAGGCACAGGTAGTCTGAGGGAGAGAGTTTCGGATCACCTTCACCACCACACTTCAGGAAATTCTGACATTTTAAAATAATTTTAGAGGACATGTTAATTCCTTCCCTTTGATGGTTACCCTGTGGATTCTCATATTTTCCTTTCTCTCATGTCTGCCAGTTAAGAAAGACACTATTCTTTCTTTGATGAACGATGTTATATCCAATTCCTGGCTTATATAGAAAAAGAAAATCATTTATTTGGCCCTATGTAGGAAAGAATAATCATTTAACAGATGGTGCCTGCCAATTTTCATCCGTTTTTTGTGGGAGGGAGTGAATACATGCAACGTTTAGCTATTGTACAACACCAGGTCCTCTAGCCACCTGACCCCCACAAACATTTCTTTCTGAGTTGGAGTTATGCACCAAAGAGAAATACTGCCATTTTCCAGTGCAGACCTACCAGCTGTTACTATGGCCCTCGTCCCATTGCCTGTTCTACGAGACCAGTGGGTTCCAACTCTGGCTGCCCAGCACTTGGGGCTTAAAAATATATGGATGTGTAAGCCCCTGGCCATAGAATCAGAAATTCTGATTCAGTTGGTCTGGGAGGGGGCCCAGGCCTCAGCATATATAGTGGAGCCCCAGGTGATTGTAGCATGCAGGTGGGTTTAGAGCCACCAGTGTTGACTGTCAGCCTTCCTGGTAGCAACACTGCCTTCTTCACCTGGTACCCCAGCACCTGCCGTGGAGTCTGGTACATGATAAACATTCACGAGTCTGCTACGAATTATATCCCAAATGGAAGTTGGAATCCTGATACTGACATCACCTGACAATATCACCCTCTTCTGATGTATTTCCCAGATGCTATACACTAAGCAAGAAGTCTTAGGATCATCAATTCACAAGGATTCACGAGGAAATCTACTGACATCACATGACAATATCACCCTCTTCTGATGTATTTCCCAGATGCTATACACTAAGCAAGAAGTCTTAGGATCATCGATTCTAAAGAAGCAGGATCTCTGTCATACTAATGTGCCATGGTTCACTCTGGGCCCACATTCCATTACTTGCAAACACTCAAAGACAATGACATAGCATTTAGCCTGTAAAAATGAGTCAATATATTGAAAAGAAATATTAAGTTATTTAAAAAGGCACAGCAATAGATCCTAGACATATGAGGCAAAATAGCACAAGTAGCAGCAGTACCTAATTACTCTCACTTGCCCCAAACTGTACAGAACGCTGCTCAGAATAAACACCCATTTCTTCCACGTGCCTTTCAGGCAAAATTTGTGAGATGGCTACCTGAATTCCACAGCAGAAGTTGAGTTGTCAATTTGGGGCCTTATTTTGGCTGGTTAGCTGACTGATAGATTGAGTCCCATGTTCCTTCATTTGTCTCAGGCCTTTGAGCCTCTTCTTGGTGCCAGGCACTGCTCTAAGCACTGGGAAACAGGGATGAACTCAGGCGATGTACGCCTGATCTCATGGAGCTTATATTCAATTGCGGGAACTAGACAAGATAGAAGCAAGTAACAGCATGCAGTTCCGATAACAAGTGCCCTGATGAAAACAAAGCAGGAGGATCTAATAGTGAGGAACCAGGGATCGACTTCTGCCTGGTGGCCAGGGAGGGCTTCTGTGAGAGGCGACTGGCGAGGTGAGGTCTGAGATTCAGAAGGCAGACTGTACTGGGCAGGGAGACAGCAAATGCGTAAGCAGGAAGGAGCTGGCAGCTTGAGCAGTAGAAAGGCCAGGGGCTAGAGCTTAGCAAGTGAGGGAAGGGTGGTACAAAATGTGAGGCCTGATCACGTAGGGCTTTGCGCACCATGGTAAGGAGTTTGGGTGGATGCAATTAAAATGGTCAATGATATCAGTTTTCACTGTAACGGGATCGCCACCACAGAAGGGGGCTACAGTGGGAAGGTTTGATCGTGTGAGTTTTGTAGCTCTGGGGAAGCCCTTCCACTGGGTCAAGCCAATAGAAATAATTCCAAGAATTTTCTTCTCTTCTTGAGTGTTAGGATGGGAGTTGGGGTGTTGGGCCAATTCATCTGTTCAAATATCACTTCCCCAGAGACCTGTCCTCACTACCACCCATCACTTTCAATGCCCTTCTCTTATTCCGGTGGTCTTTACAGGTCTGACCACTACTGATATTATATATCTACTTGCTCATTTTACTCTTCTTCCTCCCTACCAGAATATAAGCCCCTGAGGTCACGGACTTCATTTATTTTGTTTTCTGCTGTATTCCCAACACTCAGCACAATTCCCGGCACAACAAACACTTGGAGAACGAATATCTTGTAATAAATGCCATTGGATTTTGCTGCCTTTATTTGGGCACAAGGGATTTGGGCGAGTCCTAGCGTTCTTGGGCTTCTATTTCCTAAGCACATTCGTGTCCCTTCTAATGTTTCTGCTTTAATCACTTTAAATGTACTGACAAGCACAACTGACCAATTAATAGCACTTACGCTCTTGTTACATCATTTGTAATCCACGATGCTCTTTCTATTTGTAACAGCCTTTCAATTTTTCATGACTCAAAATGGAGGACGTACATAATGAATACAGATAGCAAATTGATGAAACGTAATGTATACTCTGCTGCTTGCTGGGTGTACGCCTGTTCGTAATGACAGGAATCCAGCAAATTCTCATCAAAACACCGATGACACACAACCTTTAATGCAAGATGTTGGAGCACTAGGGGTCCTAAATTTTCCTAATTACTGAGCAACCACAGACATTAATTTCCCAGACGGCAACCTCTGTAAATAAGAACATCAGCGTGGTGGCTTTGTCCAAGTTCTTTCTGCCTCTGAGCACAAAACCCATCACGCAACCCATTTTTACTCCACCAGACTATTTGTGTTGTGTTTCAGAAAAACAGATACACTTGAGAGATTGCCTTATGAGCAAAGTATAAAGGACACCACTTGCGCAAAATCAAATTTATTGTCTACTGAGGGATTGCGTGTTTTCTGGAATGCTAATATACTGTGATATGGATTTCACATAGCTTCAGCTGGTGGGCTAAGCATTAAAGCATCACAAAGGTGATAAAGCAAAACAAGAAAGTAGATAGGGATCAGAGTCTGAAATGGAAACTATGGTAAAGGAGATGTTTTTAAGAGATCCACCTGGCTAAACGTGCAGTCTTGGTCTCAGACCGCCAAAGGATGAGCTGGTTTGCGATGAGAGGCCATGTGGACCAATCTTTTCTTTCCCATTAGATAGAAAACCTTCTGGGAAGCAGGTGTTTTCTTTGATACACTGGTGGGTACGGTGACTGGTTTAGCTAGATTGGTACTGAGAAAACAGTAAAGCACTCGTCTGATAGGTCTGTAGAGAGAGTGGATGAAATGGATAGGAGCGTTTGTGGAGGCCCACTTACGCTTAGCAGCCAGCATTCACAGCACGCTAGATGCTAGAAGCCCGACCACTGCTACTAACATCTCCCTCCTCCAGTATAAATTGGCCGTGCTGCAGAAGGAAAGTTGAGTGAGTGAATGGCTGGCTACGGTCCTTGCCCACCTCCCCAACAGTCTAAGCCTTGACAGGTCTGCACTCCTGATGAGCTGAGCTCTGAGTGGGTAGAATTCCAAACCCAGGGGAAGCAGTGGTCTGCCAAAGTGTGCCCAGCCAACTTAGGGCCCAACTTTAAGCCTAAACCAGGCTTAGCAGATTCCCTTCTGCATTTTAAGTGTATGAACCATCTTAGGTTGGAAACCCCAGAAAAGACCCAGAGCCAAGGATGTGAGAACCAAGTGGTTTCTTGGGAAGTAGAGGGAGCCTGGGAAGGTGAAGGGAGAGGGGAGACAAGGAAGGGAAGGTGGTTGGACAAGCAGGGGGGCATTACTAAGTCAGCTACCATGGTGGGTGACTGTAGTTGAACCTCAGAGGGAAACTGGAAAACTGTGCAAAACACATGCCTTGGAATTAGCTTGGTCAAGGGGGCGAGGCAGCTGGGATATTTATCCCCATATACTCCACAGCCATTGCTTAAGGATGCCTCCAGGGAGATGTTAATTCCCAGGTACTTTCAGCTTTCCATGCTATGGACAAAGTGGGTTCCAGTAGCTGAAGGGCAGCCTGTCTGACAAAGACGCAGCAAATATGGGTGGGGCACCTGCAGAGCCATCTTGAAAAGCCCCCCCAAGGGCTAAGGATTCCCTCTGGTAGATACAAAACCCACACCTACCCCAAACTTCTGAAGCTTCACTCTTACTCATGATGAAAACGTCTGATAAAGACTTGCGCCAGGCATTGAGTACACTGTTGAATGTGATTTGAAAGGGGGATGAAACTAACAGACTCTCCTTGCTGAATTTTCCACTCTGTGGAGAGAGCAAGACAGATTTCTTGCTAAAATTTAGGAAATACACATGCCCTCCTCCCCCACTGTCATATGTCTATGTGAGAGAATAAAGAATTCACAACTAGTTCTAAAAAAAGGCCAAACTCAGAAGAGAAATACATTCACAGACCACAGAGTAAGAGACAGTGCTAAGGGAGAGGAGGACAGAGGGGAATGAAGAGTTCATTTGTTATAATTTGAAAAAAAAAAATTTCTTTGGCACCTTAATACATTTCCCCCAGATAAAGCCTGAGGTAATATATCTGTGCTGGAACATTTTGATTGTCATACTGGATCTGGTTATCAGGACCTCATTTTGTACTGGAATTTATCTTTTAAAGCCAAAGAATTCCTCAGCATCTCCACTTCTTTTGATATCTTAGCTGTGAAAATCCTTTCTTAATACATAATAATAAAAATCACAATAATTAGCATTTATTTAGCACTTATTACCTGTGAATTGTTTTTTATGTATTAACTCATTAAATACGCACAACAAACATATGGTTAGCTTTTATTTCCCCCTATTTTACACAGAAAGAAACTGAGGCTCAGAGAGGTTAAGTGACTAGCCCAAGATCACTCAGCAAGTGGAGCTAGGATTTGAAACCAGGTTTTCTAACTCCAGAACCCACATCTCTGCATTATCTTTCTTCCATGTGCCCTATTTACTTACCTTAATAACCAAACATTTTGATAAACATAAATCCTGTCCTAGTTGCTTATAGCCCAAGGACGTGATGGTTTTGACATTTTACTCCACGGTAAGTACAATGTCTTCACATGAAATATCCTAGAACAAAGCCCATTCAAAGAGGAGAGAAGTTTTAGCTTCCCAAGGGCCACTTTTGGTTTCTCCAGCAGCATACCCAGGTCACTGTACTAGCAAAACCTTTTTAGTTTTATCTCACACAAAAAACACTGCTCTCTAAATCTACAGAGACCGTGTGAGTTGCAGGAAATCAACTTTATTCGCCTCTCTTGGCTCCCAGGTGAGACCATTCAACTCCTCGTCTCCCTACTGAGTAAAAATATGAAACATGCAAACGGCATTGCTTTCTTATTGGCTTTTATTGGCACTTACTAAATAAAAGAAGGATATTGTGTGATTATAGATGGAACAATTGCTTAGATTCACATTTATTATAGTGTGATCCTGACTCTAAAAAAGAATTGACATTTTTTCTGGTGCGGCTTATAAACGCAGAGGCAGAGAGGCCTCTCATTCTTCCAAACATCCTTCAGGAGGAGACGAGAGGGAAAAAGCTCATGCCTGACAGTGTTAAAAGCTTATGGTTTGCTTTTCCACGGTATTTCTATTACAGTGTAAGTGTGTAGACGGCATAAGCACATATGCACATAAATGCTATTTGCTAAATTTAAAAGAAAGATGGTTTTCCCACTTCTAACACTTACGAATTTATAAAAGATAATGCTTTAAGAGCCAGCAAAATCAACGACTACACACACATAAAAGACCCTCTTATTTCTCGAAATACTTAGAGAATTAGTCTAGACAAGGACCACAGCAGGATCTACCAAAGTTAGATTGGATGAAATGGTAAAAACACACCTAAGGAACAGTTAACGTATGCAAGGATGGATGTGGATGTGGGGTGTGTGCGTGTGTGTGTGTATCTATACACACACACAAGGGAATAAATACTTTTAGGCAAAACCATTCAAGAATTTCAACATTCTGTCGTGACTTATTCTTTCCATGTGTTCGTGTTTAGTGATAACAGGAGATTTGGAAGTGTTGGACCCAATCAGTCAGGAGGATTTGTTTAGGGATTGTGACCGGTCACAATGTGACTATTTAATCTACACGTCTTCTGACCCTCATAATAAGTAACTGCTCTTTTTTATTTTTTAATATTTTCAACACTTTTATTGAGATATAATTCATATATCATACACTTCAACCATTTCAAGTATATAATTCAGTGGTTTTTAGTATATCCATGGAGTTGGGCAATCATCACCATAATTAATTTTAGGACATTTTCATCACTCCAAAAAGAAATCCTATACACATTCGCGGTTATCTCCCCATCCCTCCCTACTCCCCTTGCCCTAGGCAACCACTAATTTGCTTTTATCTCTGTGGATTTGCCTATTCTGGACATTTCATATAATTAGAATCATATAAAAGATGGCCTTTATGAACTTTCATCAAAAAAAACCACAACACATTATGCTCAGTAAGTAACTGCTCTTGCACGGGGCTGCTGTGTGATGAAGGGCAGCCTGCTCTCTAGCCAGGCACCCCCAGCGCCTTTGCTCTTAACGCATGACAACAGCGACCGCCCCTGTGTGGGCAGGCAGTCAAAGGTATGCACAGTGTGGCTTGAGATGCCCTTGTCAGGTCTCCTGATGTTGAACGGGACTGGGCAGCATTGACAACAACTCTAATTAGGCGATTTGGATTTTAGACTCATCTTTGTTTCTGTAAACTCCTGTGAGTCTCCCTCCCTTGCCTCAAATATCCAGCCAGAAACAAATATAAGAATATGACATTGTGCACAGAAGTCCCCAGAGATGGCATTATATGGACTGAGACCATGGAATAAAAAATATGAGTCAATATAAATTTCAAAAAGCCATTAGTTGAAGTCATATATTTACAAAATAAAGTCAAGCATTTACTGTTGCTTTAGCTTTCTTGACAGCTTCTTGGTAATCTGGGCATAAGATGCTAGGACAATAATGACGTGGGCAGATGATGCTAAATAATAAAACAATATTAAGTGTTATTAAATTAAATAAGTACTAAAATAATATATCTTATATCATTATATAAATAATATAAATATAATATAAATGTAAGTTACAAATTAAATAATGCAACAGCTAAGTAACTTAAAAATGGAAAAGGAATGATAAATCAAAAGTATCTCTGTAAGGGCTTCCCTGGTGGCGCAGTGGTTGAGAGTCCGCCTGCCGATGCAAGGGACACTGGTTCGTGCCCCGGTCCGGGAAGATCCCACATGCCCCGGAGCGGCTGAGCCTGTGAGCCATGGCCGCTGAGCCTGCGCGTCCGGAGCCTGTGCTCCGCAACGGGAGAGGCCATAACAGTGAGAGGCCTGCGTACCGCAAAAAACAAAACAAAACAAGTATCTCTGTAACAACTAGAGATAATTCTGCAAGCCTTAGATAGCTGTGAAATTGGAACACTATAGAAAATAAAGATGTTAAATTAGGAAGGAATTCAACGAGGTTGGAAAACATATTTATTGTGTTAAAGTGGTCCAGTAGCTACATAACAAAGGTGAGAGTACATACTGAATTTTATGATGGAAAATTCCTAGTATCAACTTGTTGATGAGAGGCGGGCAGTTCAGAGGCAGAATTTAAAGTAGAATTGAGGAAAACTGAAGGTTGCTACTAAAGGAAAGATGAAGGTGTCAAGGAAAAGTCCTGCTAAACATGACCCAATGAAACAGGCAGGGGGACAGGAGTCATTGCTGCATAAAAGATCTAGAAAAGGAAATCAGGAAAGGTTCTTTTTCCCTCAATATTCAACTGATTTCCGAAAATGCAGCCTGTTGCAGTAGGAAATATTTTGATAAAACAGAGAGTAGAATTTTTACTTCTTGGGAAAGGCAGATTAGATAAAATGCTGAAAGATGGAGTAAACCTTTATCTTTATTTTATTCTATTTCACTTCATTTTATCTTATTTTAAATTTATGAATGCTTATATAGTACTTACCATATATCAGGCACCATTTAAAGTACTCCATAAGCAATAACTAGTTTAATCTTCAAAACAACCTGAGAAAATATTCTTGTTATCCCATTTTACAGATGAGAAAACTGAGGCTTGGAGGAGTTGAGTGCCCAAGGTCACACCGTTAGTAAGAGGTGAGGCTGTACACCGGCAATCAGGCCCCACAGTATATGAGACCACTATGCTTTGATGCTTTTATAAGCCAAGGAATTGGTAAGTGACGTATTTTGATTAACTCACTCAATTTTCTCGGCTTCTGAATCTTTGAAAGATTTCATGAATATATGATACAGCTCCACATGCTAGATAAAGAAAAAATTGAGGAACTTTGGCCTTATAATATGTCCATTTGTCTTTTTAATTATACGTTGAACCTGAAGGATCCTTTGAAGGATTAAATTGATATTACAAAAAAACAAAACAAGAGACTAGATGAATTGGAAAGATATATTTTTCTGTTATTCCACAATAATTTTCACAGTGAGATCAGATTAGAAAACGACCAGGTAAATGGCCATGAATAAAATTCTCCCAAGTGTGCAGACACATTCTACCAGAACAGTGTGACAGCATTTTTAAGAAGTGTTTCCTACCACCAAGGTGCTAATGTTAACAGCTCCAAAAAACCTGCAGCCTAAAAGAATAATGTCTTGAAGGGTAAACTGCATTTCCCTATAAAGGTCTTACCTATAAGCACCCTTACCTTCAGCTTTGACTCCTTATATTTGCAACCTTACCAATAAGAATGTCATCCTCTCACTCATTCATTCATCAAACATTTATAGGGCTCCAATTGAGATAATCCCAAAACGAGTGAGACACAGTCTCTACTCCTTAAGAAATTAATTTAGAGATTATGAATTTAAATAAATAATTACAAGGCCATGAGCTCCTGTTAACAGAGATTCCAATACCACAAGAAGCAGCATCTTTTTAAAAATGTGCAATGTGCTTCTGGGTCAATATGGTGGTATGAGGACATGCATTATTTCCTCCCATGACTAAAACCCCACGAATGAGAGTAAATGCCAAATTCCCACTTCTGGCCAAAATGGAGTAACAGGGACTTGACTTACCCTCACATCTAAAGCAACCAAAAAATGGACAAAATATATGAAACAGCAGGATGCGAGACACTGGACCTCAGTCAACAAAAACAGTGGTCTTTGGGAACTCCCTGGTGGTCCAGTGGTGTAGGACTCCGTGCTTCCACCGCAGGAGGCATGGGTTCAGTCCCTGGTCAGGGAAGAAAGATTCCGCATGCCACGTGGTGTGGCCAGAAAAAAAGCAAAAAACAAAACCAAAAAACAAACAAACAAAAAAACCAGTGGTCCTTGAGATAAGGGAAACAAATGAGGTGAGCTCAAAGCCAAATGATACCTGAGGGAGGCTCCAGGCCATGGCACAAAGAGGACAACCCAGGTGGAGCCTGGTGGACTCCTGGAGTTGAGTGGCTTAAGCTGAGTGCTGGAGGGCATGTAGACAGCTAGAGTTTACAGAGAAGAGTCCTGGAGAGGAGTGAGCTGTACAGCGAGAGAACTCCAGAGCCTGGAAGATGGTCCTCCTTGAGCATTCAGCTGAGGACTGAAAAGTGCAAGCTGGGGAGGAAACTACCCAAGGCCAGGTAAAAAAGCATTGAAAAAGGACTAGAGAACAGTGCTGCTTGATCACACAGACTTGGGAAAAGTCCCTATTCCAAAGCAGATTGGAAACCTCAAGATTTACTGGGCTGTGTGTACACACACAGAACAGTTTGCCTCAATTGTGGGGAATAATTACCCCCAAACCAAACATTTCTTTGGTCCTACCAAACACATCTTTAAAGCAAACTATAACATCTAAGATAAGAACCACATTGGATAGGATTAATGGTAGATTAGACCTTGCAGAAGAAAAGATTATTGAACTTGAAGACATGGCAATAGACAGCATTCAGAACAAAAGACCAGGAGAAGGAGAATTTTATAAAATGAGCAGAGCATCAGTGAGCTGTGGGATAACTTCAAGCGGCCGAATACATAGGAAATTGGAGTTCCTGAAATGCAGGAGAGAGAGGGCAGGACAGAAATAAATTTGAAGAACTAATGGGTAAAAATTTTCAAATTTGATAAAAAACAATAAGACCACAGATCCACGAAGCTCAATGAGTCCCAAGCACAAGAAACATGAAGAAAATGACAGCAAAGTACATCATAATTAACTTGCTCAAAACCAGTGATGAGAAGAAAATCTTAAAAGCAGCTTCAGACAAACAGACATATCACAGAGAGGATCAAAGTAAGATTACTGCAGCTCTCTAGACGGAAATAATGCCTTCAAGAAGATAGTGGAGTCACATTTTTTAACTACTGAAGGAAAAGACCTGTCAACCTAGAATTCTATATTTAGCAAAACTACCTTTTAAAAATGAAAGAGAAAGCAGAGGAGCTGAATGGGCTGGGCACGTGCAGCCAAGCGGCCTGCGTCCAAGCACACAGGTGTGGCCTCTAGAGGTGGAGAATGGAGAACAGGGCCCAGCCATGCACCTCTTCCCCTGCAGAGGTCTCTCTAACACCCATGCTGTGACCCCTATAGCTGACTGGCACTGGGAGACAGAACCAACTACTTCAATATGTTAAGTAGCCTGGTGCCTGCTCAGAGCAGTAACAAAGCCAAGGATTTAACATGCAAAATGGCAATTAGACTGGCATACTTTGTGCCCTTACACATGAAAATTCTCATATTTAATACTCCACTCTTCACCACGTAAAGCGGTTTCCAAAATATGTCCAGACCTTCTTCTTCAAGTGAGTATTCGTGAACAAATAATACTAACAGTAGGTATTACTTCTGTCTGTTTAGTACATACTCTGTTTAAAGCCGTTACATATCATTTAATCCTCATAAGAACTCTATGAAGTGGATTCTATTATTGTCCCCATTTTATATGTGGCAATACTGAGGCACAAATTAAGCTACTTGCCCAAAAGTTCAAAGTTTTTAAGTGGCAAGGTCAGGATTTGAACCCAGAGTTATATAACAGTTATACTATAAAACTACTATGTATATTGCTTCACTAAGTTTTTAAAAAATTAATTGACTTTTAAAATTAGTTTTAGGTTTACAGAAAAATTGAGTAAGGTACAGAGAGTTCCCATACACCCTGTCACTCCTTATACCAGTTTACTCTATTATTCGTTTGGTATACTTGTTACAATTGATGAACCATTATTGATACATTATTATTAACTAAAGTCCACAGTATGCATTCGAGTTCACTCTTTGTGTTGTACATTCTATGGGTTTTGACAAATGTATAATGACATGTGTCCACTGTTAGAGTATCACACAGAATAGTTTCACTGCCCTAAAAATACTGTGTTCTGCCTATTCATTCCTCCCTCCCTGCTAACGCTTGGCAACCACTGATCTTTTTATTGCCTCCATAGCTTTGCCTTTTCCAGAATTTTATATAGTTGTAATCACACAATATATAATCCTTTCAGATTGGTTTCTTTCACTTAGTAGTATGCATTTAAGGTTCCTCCATGTCTTTTTGTGGTTTGATAGCTCATTTCTTTTTATTACTGAATAATATTCCATTGTATGAATGTACCACAGTCTGTCTATTCACTACTGAAAGACATGTTGGTTGCCCCACGTTTTAGCAATTATGAGTAAAGCTGCTAAAACATTCACATGCAGGGTTTTGTGTGTATATAGTTTTCAACTCATTTGGACACCTCATTCAGTTTTACAGCAAGAAAATCTGACATTATAATTTCTTTAAAAAAGGTAAATAAAGACTTTTTCAGACATACAAAAGCTAAAATAATTCATCACCAGCAGACTGCACTGAAAGAAATATTAAAGAAAATCCTTTAAGCAGAAGGAAATGATATCAGATGGAAATCAGAATCTACACAAATGAATGAAGAACACTGAAATGGGTACATAAATAAATTTTGCTCCTAATTAAAACCTCTTTAAAAGATAACTGTTGTAACAAAAATAATAACATAATGGGGGATTTGTAACACCTGTAGAGGTTAAATGTATGGCAATAGTGGCAAAAAAAAAGGTTGAAGGGGGAGAAACAGAAATATACTATTGCAAGATTGTTATACTATATGTGAAATAGCATAAAATCACTTGAAGGCAGACTGGTAAACTACACACACACACACATGCTCTGAAGTACTAACTAAAATAACAAAGAGTTATAGCTGATAAGCCAATAAACGACACAAAATGGAATTGTAGAAAATATTCAAGTAATCCAAAATAAAGCAAGAAAAGAGAAAAAAGGAACAAAGAGAGGATGGCACAAACAGAAAACAAATAGCACTTAAGCCTTATCACATTAAATATACATGGTCTAAATGCCATAATTAAAAGGCAGAGACTGAATAAAAAAAGAAAGACCCAACTATATGTTGTCTATAAGTAACACACCCCAAATATAATGGCAGGAATAAGTTAAAAGTTTGAAGGATTAAAAAAAATACCATGCTAACACCAATCAAAAGAGAGCTATATTAATGTCAAACAAAGGAGAATTCAGAGCAATGACTATTACCTGGGATGAAGAATGTCCTTTCCTAATGATAAGGGGATCAATCATCAAAAGGACATAACAATCATAAGTTATAAATGTTTATGTACCTAGTAACAGAGCTTCAAAATACAAGAAACAAAAACTGGAATAATTACAAGAAGATACATATAGACTACTCCACAAACATAGTAAGGTATTTTGATACTCCTGTCTTGATATATAGACCAAATAGACAGAAAAATCAATAAGGAAATAGAATATTTAACCAACACTATCAAACAACTTATCTAATTGATATTATAGAACATTTTACTCAACAATAGCAGAATGAACATTCTTTTCATGAGCACACGGACATTTACAAGGATAGACCATATTGTAGGCTATAAAAGAAGCCTCAGTAAATTAGAAAGGATTCCAGTCACACAAAGTATATTCTCTGATCATAATGGAATTAAATAAAAAATCAACAACAGAAAGATCTCTAGAAAATACTCAAATATTTGGAAACAAAATAACATGCTTTTCAGTAACTCATCGGCCAAGGATGAATTCAGAAATGAATTTAGAAAGTATTTTTTAACTGAATGAAAATCAAAATAGCAACATATCATAATTTGAGATGCCACTAAAGAAGTACACAGGGGGAAATTTATAGTACACAGCTGCCTGTGCTAGAAAGGAAGAAAAATCTCAGCTTCCTACTTAAAAAACTTAAAAAGAAAGAGCAAGTTAAACTTTAAGTATGTAGAAGGAAGGAAATAATAAAGATAAGAACAGAAGACAATGACATAAAAAAAGAAAAACAGGGGCTTCCCTGGTGGCGCAGTGGTTGAGAGTCCGCCTGCCGATGCAGGGGACACGGGTTTGTGCCCCGGTCCGGGAGGATCCCACATGCCGCGGAGCGGCTGGGCCCGTGAGCCATGGCCACTGAGCCTGCGCGTCTGGAACCTGTGCTCCACAACGGGAGAGTCCACAACAGTGAGAGGCCCGCGTACTGGAAAAAAAAAAAAAAGAAAAACAATAGGAAAAAACCCCAATGAGACCAAAAGCTGGTTCTTTAAAAATATCAATAAAATTGATTAACCTGTAGCCAGTCTTTTCAGGAAAAAAAAAAAAAAAAAAAAGAACAAGAAGACGGAATTTCCGATAATAGATCTGAGAGGAGTGACATCACTATATACTCTACAGATGCTAAAAAGATAATAAGGGGGGATATTGTGAAGAACTTTATGCCAACGAATCTGACAAGTTAGATGAAATGGACAAATTCCCTTAAAGACACAAATTATCAAAACACACTCAAGAAGAAATGGACAATCTAACAGTCCTGTATCTATTAAAGAATTTTTAAATAAAAAAGTCTTCCCATGAAGAAAACTCCAGGCCATATGGCTTCTTCACTGGTTAATTATATAAACTATTAAGGAAGAAATCATATCAACTCTACACAACTCTTCCAGGAAATTGGAAAGAGTTGGGGAATATTTTCCAATTTATTCTATGAGATCAGCATTGCCCCAATACCAAAACTAGACAAAGACTTTACAAGCAAAGAAAACAGAACAACATCCTTCACAAATGTAGAAAAATTCTAAACAAAATTTTAGCAAATTAAAGCAATAACATATAAAAAGTATAATACATCATGACAAAGTAGAGTTTATCCCAGGAATCCGAAGTTGTTTAACATTCAAAAGTTGATCAATATAATTCACTATGTTAACAAGCTGTAAAGAAAAAAAAATATTGTCATCGTAATAGATACAGAAAAGGCTTTGACAAAATCTAACATACATTTCTGATAAAAGCTCTCAATAAAGTAGGAATTAAAGGGAATTTCCCCAATATGATAAAGGGCATCTACAAAAAATATACGCTAACATCATACTTAACACTAACAGAGTGAATGTTTCCCCCTAAGATCAGAAACAAGACAAAGATGTCCACTCTCACTTCTGTTCAATAGCACGCCAGGGTTTCTAGCCAATAGGATAAGTAAAAGAAATAAAAGTCTAGATTGGAAAGAAGAACTAAAACTGTCTTTATTTATAGGTAACATGATTGTCAATGTAGAGAATCCAATATAATGTACAAAAATGCTTCTGTAACTAATGAGTTTAACAAGGTTGCAAGATATAAGATCACTATGCAAATGTCAATTTTATTTGTATAAGCTAACAATGAATCATCAGAAATTGAAATTTAAAAAAATTTATAACACCATTAAAAGATGAAATACTGAGAAATTACTGAAGATAAGTGAACTGACATCTTTACAAAAATCTGAAACACTTAGGCGTAAAATCTTGTACATCATTTTGAAATGTCAGAACCATAAAAATAATGAGAGGATCCTAAAAGTTTCCACAGGGCATAAACCGATCACCCATAAAGGACTGAAAATCACACTGGCATTAGACTTCTCAACAGTCAAAACATCATGAAGCAAGAGGAAAACGGAAGTGGTGATGGCGTTAATTAATTTCTCATCTAACACAGCAAGAAACTATGGTAAATTACCAGATAAATGTATGAGCATATTACATAGAAATGTGGAGCTTTCCACCAGAAGGCCTAATAAATAGAATGGGTTAAAATCGGCTGCCTCGGGGAGTATGCTTGGAGGAAGAGGATGGTGGGATAGAAAATAAATGCAATCATTTAAAAGTCTTATTTGTATTACTTAATTTTTTAAACCACATGCGTGATTTCAAAATACTACTTTAAAAATACGATGGGTACATATTGACATCAGAGCCCAAAGCAAGTTAAGTGGAGCAAGTTAAGTGGATTCTAGAGTAACATGGCTGCACTTTTCAAAATATGGCCATTATATCCTATGGTACGGCCAGTAAGCAGTTGTTTTCTTCCTAAAATATGCATGGGTTCCACTGAATGTAGTTCTTCTCTCCCTCTCTGTCTCTCTCTCCCCCCATCCCCCTCTCATGCTCCCTTGACAAACAGCCTTTCTGGATGGAACAGTGCTTATATATGAAGCCAACTGATCTAGGACTAAGCTAAATCCAGTAGAGTATATGATCTGGATATACAGAGCAGTGACCTCACACCCAAGCTCTGTACATCAGTCAACTCATCCCGAGATGATGCGTTCAATCAAATGCACTCTAAGGGGAGATGGGACAAAGGCAGTTGTTTTGGAGGAAGAGACAACTTGACCTCAGAATTACTAGGGAAGTGGGTGGTGGAGAATGTCATACACTCTCTCCCAAACTAAAGAAATTTATTCCGTTTTCAATTCTCTCTTAATTCTATTAAGAAAATCTTAGTTTGTACTGTTATGTATTTAACACCTTTCTCTCTGTAATGGTTACTAAATCTCCCTTTTAATCGAGAGATAGCAGACCCCAGCCTCAGAATATTTCACTACTACAAAATTATTGTTTGTATTTATTTCCATGGTTACTGTCTATCTTATATATGACAAGTGAAACATTTGTGGTAGGGACAAAGTTTAAATTTATCCTTTTAAAAAAACTTATTTAGAATTAAAAATTAGGTGATTGAAGAAGAATGTTAAGTAAATAATAGCACAGGAGGAAAGTTATGGCAATCTTTGAAAAGGTGTTTTCCAAATCACTGAGGTTTGGGGAACTCCAGTCTATGTCCTGGTTTACCTTCTGAATATGGCTACTTGCAGGACAGAGAAACAGGAAGGGAAGAATGGTCTCATTTAGGCTGAACATGGACAGCAATTTCTGGGTGAAAAACTCTGAATTTGCTCATGCTTTTTAAATAATCTCCCAATTAAATGCAGCTGTTGTGACATATATCCCAATTTGAAGTGTACAATAAAACCTAGAATATGGTCTTGGGAGTTGTGGGCCCATAGTTTCTGAAAAGTGGATGGCAGGTAAACTGCTGAGCTGGTTTTTTTCCCCTTTCCAGTTATACTTAAAAAAAAAACAAAACAAAAACCAACTCCCATATATGATTGCACTCACTAGCTCCACATACATGTTCCCTCAAACTTGAAGCCCTCAACCCAGATAAACATGTGGAAGAGAAGTTTCACATCAAAGCTAAGCGGCTGCAAATGGATTTTAGTACCAGTCACAATTCTTTCCCCCATGAGCCTCTCCTACAGCTGTGGATGGTAGATGGCAGCAAGGTCACCATGGAAGTCTCAGCTCTAAACCTCATCTGAATACGATTATTTGTAAATGTAACCAGCATACAATAAGCTCAGGATGATAATCACTGCATGTTTACAAAGAAGTCTGAGGAAAAGAAAAATAAGATTGAGAAAAATAAGTTACAAAAACAATGGTGACAAAAAGATATTATAAACAAATTGAAACACAGGCCATGTTCTGGGAGACTGCAACATGTCTAACAGATAAAAGATTACAATAGAGTATCTATATGGCTTATATATATGTGTGTACACACACATATACACACATAAAACTCCTACAAATCAATAAGACAAATAACCCAACAGAAAAACGGTCAAAGTGTATGAATAAGCAAATTATAGGGAGGAAATGCCAACAGCCAATAAACATAAAACAAGCGGTTCAACCTTATTAGTAATAAGAGAAATGTATATTAAAATAACAAGACACCATTTTGCACCCATTAAAGTAGCACACGTTTTAATGTCTGACAATATATTTTTTTTCCACACACACACACACCGTATTTTATTTTTACAAGAGATAAATAAACTGACACCAAGCATTGTAAACGGATGACCACAGCAAAAGCAACAATGATTGCAATTACCAATGTCTGACAATATTAAGAGTTGGTGAGGATGCAGAAGACACCAACCCTCGTCCCTTGCTCGTCGATTGGTATCTCCAGTGTGAAGAGCAAGTTGGCCAAGTCTGTTAAACTGTAAAATGTGCATATTCTGTGGCCCAGCATTTCCACCTGTAGGTATAAACCTAGAGAAGCACTTCTGTGCCCAAGAAGTCACATACTACTGCAGCATTTTTAATAGTGGAAAACTGGAAAAACAATTAAGTGCCCCTGTATGGGAGAAAAGCTAAATAACTATAGCACAGGCATACCATGAGATGTTATGAAGCAATTAAAACAAATGAAGTCAATCTATATGGATTAACATGAAAAGGTCTCCAAGAAATATTAACGAGTGAAAAAGCTACCTGCAGAAAGAGACATACAATATTATACTGACATGGGGAAAAATCTTTTAAAAACAATGCTGTCCAGTTGCTTAATGCTATTGAATCACAGGTACCATGCTTAAAAGTATGAAAACCATTTCAGAGGATACAGATTAACTGATCATAGTTACTGGGAGAGTGGAGGGCAATAGGAACATGTATTGGTGGTAGGGGTCCAAGGTGACTTTCACTTATCTGTAATGTTTTAATTTTTTTAAGGAGTTGATTTTTATTACTTGAATATTTTATTACTTTTATTACTTTATTACTTTTATTACTTTATAACATTATTTCATTACTTGAATAATTTAGATAAAACCAAAAAAAAGTTTAAAAGAATAGCAGTAATGTCCTAAGAAGGACTGAGAGAAAGGACAGAGAAGTGAGGCCAGCAGTGTAGGGTGTGTCTATTATTTTATTGAAATTCATGAGAGAATCAATTGTCTTAATTCATTATGTGGAAGGCTGTCCACATGGGGGTCCCCTCCCTTCGTAAAGGAATCTGTGAACTTGCCAGGCTCTCAGGCTCCTGGGGTCCATGTCTCGCTCATTCAGTACGACAAAAGGTTGAGACCTCACTGACAAGACCCAAAGAACCCTTGACTGGAGAAAATTCAAAAAGAAAATACACATGCATTGTAACAGAATCCCTGGGCTTCTTTATTAAATTGTTATATCCACACATAGCACTTCAGCAGCCAAAATACAGCCCCCTAATGTCGTCTCCTGATAATAATACTGTAAAACAATACAAAATGGCAATAACTCTACACGGTGGAGGTCTGAAATCTGCAGTGTTTTCCTCATGAACCACAACTTGGTAAAATGCAGAGCTATTAGAGAGCAGATCCTCTTCCTAAATGTCTTAAAATTCATGCCCTTTTTAATTGCCCAGAATTCATGTCACTTGTGTGAAGCCATAAACATACGCAATCATAAAAATGCATTTAGACACCTTGAACAAAATCAATGCCATATTATTTTAGTTTATTATTCCTTGTAGAGTTCACACTGGTCTTCCTACTTTGATATTTATTTATACCAAAAAAAAGAAAGAACATAAATGCCACACTTGGGATAACTCTAATGCTAGAATTGAGTAGAATACATATAGCTTCTGCCTTAATTTAAAAAACTAAAGCCGTCTTTACAAATCAACCTCACATAATATAGGACAAAGCTGAAGGTCACTGTATTATTCATTTAAAAAGGTACTGATAAGGATTAAAATTAAGGTTCATGAGATTTGAAGAACTGTTAGCTTGCATAAATGGCTTCTTCCTTCTTAACAGGGCAGACGGGGTTGGGGGGAGGATGATAAATAGTATAAGAAAGAATATACTTTTTCTTTTTCCCCTGGGCTTTGTTATTTGTCTCTCTTTGGAACCTCTAAGCTCTTTATTCAAGAGGTCCTCTGCTATTCACAACTTTGCTGCTCTTATGAAAAATTAATGATTGCTTTCTCTTCGACAGAAAACTGACTTATTTTGCAAAAGAT
Source organism: Grampus griseus (assembly GCF_964374135.1). NCBI lineage: Eukaryota > Metazoa > Chordata > Mammalia > Artiodactyla > Delphinidae > Grampus > Grampus griseus. The sequence continues at coordinate 24,389,915 of NC_139013.1, read as the reverse complement.
TAACAAAGAGGACCCGGTGCAGAAGTGATTCCCTCAGCAGGAGAAGCTTATCTCACACCAACCCATTTATGGCTGGGGGAAAATACCCCGTTAGTTCAAGGATAGTAAGTAAAGAGATGATGTGCAGCCTGGTACAGACTGTAGAACAAGGACTACATCCTTCACAAAAGGGACGTGCCAACGAAAACCAGCCTGCCCCCGACAGCAGGCTGACCCCACGCCCTGCCCACTGACTCCTTTATGCCTCACACACAGAGTGCTGTGCTGTGTTTGCAAGCTATTGTTCCGCAGGCAGATTTTCTGCTCGGGGGTTAACAGGTGAGAGCAGTTATCCCATATGCAATAGCAAGAAGAAAATAGAGAGGACGCTTCTAGTTAAGCTACCAATGCTCAGAAAACACTTCTGAAAACATCACAGCTCAGTTTTGCATCCTTCTGGAATGGAGGAGCTGGGGAGGGTGGGGAGGGGCGAACTTGTTTCAGAATGATTGACCAAGGTAAGGAGAGAGTGTAAATTGCAAACATAAAATATTTCAAGTTCATATTTTGTCATGTGTATACATCAGTCTTCATTTTAAGATCCAGTGCTGTCCTCAAAGGAATTTCTGATGAAATTCCACTTTCAACATTTAAAAGCCCTACATTTTTACATCACATCTCCCCTATAGTTGAAAAAACTGAAGTGTTGGGAGGTTATGTCAATTACTGGTCCATTTGTGTATGTGTGTGGGGGGGGTCAGGTCTCAAACTCAGCTCTTCTCACTCAAACCAGCACTCTCTGGTAAGCTGGTGGAAGGGCGTTTGGCCAGGAACGGCGGGCAGAACAAATTACAAAACATTCGATGAGAACAAAGGGTCCACCAAACTGACTCTAAATACATATTAATAAGTGAATTTAACCAATATGCATTCGCATCTGCTTTGCCTTGGACTTCATGGGGCTTACAGACTAGCGGGGGAGGAAGAAGTGAACAAATATTTACACAGATAACCGTACAGTTGCACTTGTAATGAGCCAGACTTTTGGAGATGTGGTACAGGGTTATATCTTTTGTTTTTTTTTGTTTTTAAATTGTTGATTTTTAAGTGTTTGGAGCAGGCGAGCACTGAGCTTGGGTGGTTAAAAGCGTGTCATGGGGGGCTTCCCTGGTGGCACAGTGGTTAAGAATCTGCCTGCCAGTGCAGGGGACACGGGTTTGCGCCCTGGTCTGGGAAGATCCCACATGCCGCGGAGCAACTAAGCCCGTGCACCACAAGTACTGAGCATGCGCTCTAGAGACCGCAAGCCACAACTACTGAAGTCCACGCGCTTAGAGCCTGTGCTCCGCAACGAGAAGCCACTGCAATGAGAAGCCCGCGCACGCGCAGCAACAAAGACTCAACGCAACCAAAAAAAAAAAAAAGTGTGTCACGGAGAATCCATAAAAGATAGTTCTGCATTGATCAGTTGTTCCCAGGAGTGTTTGTATTTGTCCGTTTTTCTGTATCACTAATGGAATATAACATGACAATTAGAGAAATTAGCTGCTCTTTAACTTCTGTATACCTTTCAGAGAGCGCTAAATTTACAGTGCTTTTCCTCATTACAAGAATCTTGAAATATTTGAAGGACGACTGTCCTCATCTGTAGTGTACTTTCTCTGTGCCAACCACTGCTCGAGGATGTTCTGACGTGTTACGACTCACTTAACCTTCACACTGGTCGCAAGAGGCTTGTGGTATTACGACCCATTTTACAGTTGCGGAAACTGAGAAACAAAGAATGGAAGTGATTTGCCTAAGGTTTCTAGGTAATAGGTGGTAGAGCTGGGATTCAAACCTGGTGGACTAGTTCCAGTCTGCATGATTTCTGTCTGAAAAGGTATGTTATTTAAAATAATTTTTAAACATCTAAAATCATTTGCAGCATAATTATAGATAGCAGAACCCAATAAGTAGAAAAGGAAAAGAGGAAAAGAGCCCAGAAGAAACACTCTAATTTTAGAGTATACAATGAAAGGCAAAATCAACCCTTGCTTTAAAATCTATTACAAGGATTTTACCACTGTCAACATTTTATTATTAGATATCAAAAGATCATTACCACAACAACATAACATTCACAATGACATAAAAATGAACTTTGTCCCTTAAGGAAAATGCTATAAATATGCACAAGAAAATATTTTTTTCCTAGAAATTGCAGTCAGCCAATAAATCACCAAGTCATATACGTCAGCTTTTGTTTCTTTTCCTAGAACTTAACACGTGAAGATCCAGTAAGACTTGCAAACCATTCAACAAGAATGAGTAAAGCCTGTTAGAAGCCACTGCTAGAGTCTAAAAGTTAAAATGTCTGTATGACAAAATAAATCATAAAAAGGGTAAAAGACAAGTTATAGATAGGGAGCAAATATTCACAACATATTTAGTAAACAAAAGATTGTTAAGCAGAAATTATAAAGAAATCCTACAAGTCAATAAGATAAACAACTCAATAGGAAGAAACCATAAATGATAAAGTCAAGACTTTCACAGAAAAGGAATTTCAAGTGGATAATAAACATGGATGAGAAAGCTCACTAGGAATTAGGGGAACACAAATTGAAACCACAAGAAGCTATTACCTGTTTTAGATGAGCAAAACTTTAAGTTGGTCAATATCAGATGTTGGCGTAAGTGTGGGAAAATGAATGCTTTCATTCCCCTGGTGGGAATTATAAATAGCACAGCCAGTTTGGAGGTATTAAGTACCTAGTGAAAGGGAAAATAAGCAAATCCTATGATCTTAAAACTGTTTGTCCTAGAGAAACACTTGTGTAGAGACACTAGAGAATATGAACAAGGACAGTCGTTGCAGCATTATTTGAAATAAACCGGATGTCATCAGCAAGAGAATGGGTAACTAAAACTGTGGTATGTTCATTTGATTTAATAGTTAGGGACACTAATATAGATTTAAACGTAGCAAAAATGCATGAAGCTGAAAAACAACGATAAAAGTGAAAAAAGTTGCCAAACAAAATACAGTGGGATATTATTTATATAAATGTCAAAAAAATCCATGCAAACAATATTATGTGTCTCTAAGTATATGCATATATATGTATATGTGTATATATATATATATATATATATATATATATGTAAAACTATATGAAATGGCTGGAAGGATACACACCAAGTTCAGAGAGTAAGGGAAGAAGACTATGGCTGGATGGATAGGCAAAGGGAGATTTAAACTCAATAAGATGCTATTTTTTTAAAGGGAGAATTCACTCATATATAATTTGTATAATTAAAAAATATATTATATACATAGAAAGAAGACAGGATCAAATATGCCAGTGATTAATTCCAGGTGGTGGGAATATTGCTGGTTGCTCCTTCCCCCCTTTAAAAAAAATAGTTTTACATTTTTTCAGGTTTCCAAAATAAAAAAATACAATTCAAAAATCAATAGAAATGTAACTGTGATTTTTAGCTGAACCTGCAGTGTCACGCTCTACCTCTTGTCATTCGCTTTTCTTTATTTTTATCTCACACAATTATGCTCTTAAATAAGGAAAAAATTAGAGTCAGAACATTTTGATCCTCCATTTCTTTTTCAACAAAAAAGAACGTAATGCATTTGGACAACATACCTCTTTTTTTTTTTTTGTCTGAGAGAACTTTGAAATCAGAGAGGCATACGTTCCATAAGTTTTGGATGGCATTGTTTGAAAGACATCAAGTTTGTGGGCTGCATCATTTCAGGGAATCTCACGAAGATGCATCTTTAAATAACAGTTATAACAAAGAGTTAAAGAACTCTTTGCCACTCTGACAGGTACATCTAAGATGCACTATTAGTTAGTGGTTTAGAGCTCAGCTGTCCAGTAAAGAAACAACATGCTTTTATTTAAATTTAAATTAATTAAAGGTAAATACAAAACCCAAAGTTAGTAGAAGGGAAGAAATCATAAAGATTAGAGCAGAAATAAATAAAAAAAGAGACTAAAAAAACAATAGAAAAGATCAACGAAACTAAGAGCTGGTTCTTTGAAAAGATAAACAAAATTGATAAATCTTTAGCCAGACTCATCAAGAAAAAAGAGAGAAGGCCCAAATCAATAAAATCAGAAGTGGGCTTCCCTGGTGGCGCAGTGGTTGAGAATCCGCCTGCCGATGCAGGGGATACGGGTTCGTGCCCCAGTCCCGGAGGATCCACATGCCGCGGAGCTGCGGCTGGGCCCATGAGCCGTGGCCGCTGAGCCTGCGCGTCTGGAGCCTGTGCTCCGCAACAGGAGAGGCCACGACAGTGAGAGGCCCGCGTACAGCAAAAAAAAAAAAAAAAAAAAATCAGAAGTGAAAAAGATGTTACAATCAACACCACAGAAATACAAAGGATCATAAGAGATGACTATAAACAAGTATACGTCAATAAAATGGACAACCTAGAAGAAATGGACAAATTCCTAGAAATGTACAATCTTCCAAGACTGAACAAGGAAGAAATAGAAAATATGAACAGACCAAATTATCAGTAATGAACTTGAATCAGTAATCAATAAACACCTAACAAACAAAAGTCCAGGACCAGATGGCTTCACAGGTGAGTTCTACCAAACATTTAGAGAAGAGTTAACACCTATCTTTCTTAAACTATTTCAAAAAATTGCAGAGAAAGGAACATTTCCAAACACATTCTACGAGGTCAGCATCACCCTGATACCAAAAACAGTATGTCGCTGAATGTTTATGTAACATTGAGTCATCGTTTGGTAACTTTTTCCACTGAAATTCAGAATGTGCTCATTCATTCAACATTTACTGAGTGCCTATTATGTGCCAGGCATTGTTCTAGGAACTGCAGATATGTCCGTGAACAAAAAAGATAAGGATCCCTACCCTTGTGGAACTTATATTCTAATGGAGACCACAAGCAAGAAGCATGATATACAAGTAAATTACACAGCATGACTGAAGGTAATAAGTACTGTGGAAAAAACAGAGGAGCTATAGGAAATCTGAATTTGGGGAGAGGTCAGATTACAAATTTAAAAGCAGGTAGGGTAGGTGTCACCGAGAAGGTGCCATTGGAGCCATTACTTGAAGGAGGTGAGAGAGTGAACATTGCAGATTTGAGAAGAGCTGGAGAGGCAGAGGTAACAGCCTGTGCAAGGGCCCTGAAGCAAGAGCACAGCAAAGAGGCCAGAGTGAGTAAGTGAGAAGGAGAGGAGGAGAGAGCTCGGAGATAAGGAGGGTGGGGAAGCGATAGTGCCAAGACCTGTCAGCCATCGTTAGGACCTGGGCTTCCACTCAGATTGAGATGGGATCCTCTGGGTAGTTTTGAGCAGAAGAGTGACAGGATCTGACTTACACTGCAAAGGGTCATGATGGCTACTGTACTGAGAAGAGACTGTAGGGGATGGAGGGTGGGAGCAGGGACAACAGGAGGAGGCCACAGCAAACAGTCCCTGGGACAGATGATGGTCTTTGGGCCATGGTTGTAGAAGTGGGGTGTGTGTGTGAGAGAGAACTGGTTAGATTTTGGATTTTGATACTGTAGTCTGACAGACTAGAGAAGAGAAGGGCCAGGGAGGGCCAGGTCAGGGAGTTCTTTCTACAGGATGAGGGACTTGAGCAGTTTTCAAAGTTCTCCTGACACAATCCCTAAAACCCATGTGGAAAACTCAATATATTTGGTGTAATACTGGAAACGACCATCCTTATACTCACATTAAGTATCAACCATACTCATTTCTTGGACACCTCCTTCTAACAAAAGTATAAATATTCTGCTCTTGGCAAGCAAATGCTCTTGGTATTTGATGTCTACAAATGCCAAAAACCACACCTAGGGATTTCAAGTATTCATTAGCAGTAGAGTCCTTCATCCAAACTTAAAAAAAACAAAAAACAAAGCAAATCCCTATTTTGGTAGGAAAGTGGCAAGTCAAAAATGTACATTAGCACTTAGAGTAAATAAGTGGATAGAAGGATCTCAGGAACCCCTTGGAAGCGGGCGCCATGTGACACAGCCTGGGTTTGCAGCTTTGCAAACGGTTTTTGTACTCACAGAGTGAGATGCAGATCCTGGGTTCTGTCAAGGCTGCTGGGCCTTGACAGACCAGCAGAGTAAACACTGCTTCAAGACCTCAACTTCAACAATCTATGAGGACATAGCTTGTAATAACGTGATTAGAAAAAAATCTTTTTATTTTCTGCCATACTGCTAATGCTGTTAGGGGGATAAGTGGAGACAAGCGTGGGGGAGGAAGTGGATACATAAAGGGTGATATCTTCTGCCCTTAGTTCTGTATATTTCTCTATCATTTGCATTTTAAAAAAGAATTATGTTAATGTAATTCTTTTAAGTAAAAAGATAATGCTCTTCTTTTACCTACATATCTCATGATATACCTCAATTCCCCTGAGAGAACTTTGAAATCAGAGAGGCATACGTTCCATAAGTTATGGGTGGCATTGTTTGAGAGACATCAAGTTTGTGGGCTGCATTATTTTTTATTTTGCAGTAGGGGTCTCCGGGAGGATGAAAAACAATTGGTTTCCATATTCTGTGAAGGAACCCATCATATACTCAAAGACAACGATCAAGCTTTCCCCTCGACATTCTTTTCCAGAGTAAATAGCCAAGAACTGGTTGTTTTTGCACAAGTCACCACGTACTTCAAAAGGATTAGGGGTTACACTGCATAAATCGTTGAGGGGCTTATAACTGCTGGTAATGGCATGGGACTCATTTTAATGATAACTCTTACACCTGCTTCCTTTAGAAGGCTAGATGCTGACGAGGAGGAGACAGAGATAGACGAACGGCAGGGACTCTGTGCTGAGACAACACAGACGGAGGACATGTGCATGAAGATTTGGAAAGGGACGTTCTTGACATTGTGTGTGCACAGGTCACAAGTCCCCCCTTTTTTCCCCAAGCCTGGGAAGGAAAAAAAAATGGACCGGTTGGCATTTGCTAAACTTTAATGGTGAAGATTACTGAACCATACGGTAGAGTATTCTAAATAGCAAACAAGGGGAAAATAGAATCTCGTTAAACTCAAGATGAGAAGGACACTTTAAGATCATCGATCTTGTAGGCTGGGGTACTGAAAATGTAAAGTGACATCCCCGAAGGAGAAACTGAATAACACGAAAAGAAAAATGTTGGTGACGTATTGATTAAGCCTCATGTGTTGCATATCCTCTGTGTGTTCCTCCAGACCCACTCTCACCCTTCTCCAACATGCTCTGTGCCCTCTAGACTGATGAGTGTGAACAGCCTGAACGGGTTCCCTGGGGCTCTGGTTTCTGGTTGGGGCCACTGGGAGCCTCAGCAGGGGTTCACAGGAAAGGAAGGGGGAGAGTTGGGGGATTTACAACTCTGGTTCTCTCCCTGAGGGGTTGCCCAGGGCTGACTGCGTCTGTTTTATGTGGTCTTGGCTCCTGTCAGGTTACTCTGTGTCTCTCCGTGTCTGGTAATTGCTCCTTCCCCTGGCTTCTTCAGGCCTGGAGTGGTAACAACTGTTATTACTCCTGAAGTACTGCACTGTCCCTTGTGATTTCACTACACCCCGTCCATCCTTTGTAAATATCCCCTTTACTCATTTCTCCTCCAATAACCTGATTTGATCATGCCATTTTGTTGTTGTTAAGAATCAGAAATACCAACAAAGGAAGCTCTTAATTAGGTCCTTGGTGTCTTGAAAATTCTAGTGGACATTTGTCACTCTTTTTGCACCTTCCCTAAATCCCTGCCCCCCACCCCCCCAATCTGAGCTAACTTTCTTGTCTGGGGATTTCCCTACCTCATGGCCCTTGATGAGAGATGGAGACCAACAACCACTTGGAAGACGCATCCTCACTTTCCCAGCCTCCCTTGCAGCTAGGGCTCAGACATGTGATCCAGGCTAACCAATCAGATGGAGTTTGACTCTTGCCATGACATGGGAAAAGGGGGGCTGCAGAGAACCCATTCTGGTTGGGGTGGCAGCAGCACTGGGAGCTACATCAGTTCCTAGAGGGAGCAGCTGAGCCTAGTGTCAGGTTCGAGGTACAGGTGGTGCATCTGAAGGAATCTGCACCCAGCAGTGGTGGCAAGTCGGTTCCCTGCAGAAATCTTATGTATTGCTCCTGCTTCTGGGGTACCCAACACTTGTCTCTATGGACCTCCCAGGACCTTCAAGTAACCCAACAGCCTTCAATTCATCCCTTTCCTGCTTGAATGAGCTAGAGTTGTTATACTGCTTGAAACTAAGAACTCTGTCTGATATAAAAATTAAGCTAATTTTTTGATCCAGAGATTTCCGGCATCCTAAAATCCTCATCTCATTTTAAATAAATAAAAATATTAAAATCTTTTTTAATAATAAATAAATCCATGTTTGAGTATCTACTCTGTTTCAATTACTGTGCTAGGTGTTACAAAGCTAATTAAGATGGAAAAGTAAATAACCATAATCAACACTGTAAACACTGTAATGGATCCTTCACTGTTGGAGTACATACAGATGCAGAAGTGATTCATTCTGCCTGGGAGGGTTTTGGAAAGTTTCAGAAAGGTAGTGAGCTGAATAGAGGGATGAGTACAGGTAAGAAACAGTGGGAAATGTTTGGCATGTCCAGAGAACGTAGGTGAGCTCAGAGGGGCTGGAGTAGAGCACAACAGAGGGTCACTGGAGGTGAGGCTGGGAAAGCGAGCCAAGGACCAGTGGCAAAAACCATCTGAGCTTCATTCTCTAGGCAAGCAGGAGAAGCCACAGCCATGGGTTCTGGAGGATGGGTTGAAGAGGGGGAAGAATAGAAGCAAGAAACCCGTTTATTCTCACAAAGGGCTATGACTACAGCAGAGGCTATGGTATTGAGAGGCAGGTCGAGAGACGTGAGAAACATTTAAAAAGAGGCAAGTGAGAGCTCCTCTCCTGTTCTGTGTGGAGAGCCAGCGAGGATTCCAAGAGGGTCTTGAGGCTCTAGCTTGCAGGAGTGGGTGGGTGGCAAAGTTTCCTACTAATATGGGACACTTGTCAATTAGCACAGCTTTGGTGTAGAGGAAGAAACTGACATGCCCGTACCCTTTCTTATCTTAAGAATGAACTAATATGTGCATTTTTATACACTGGATTTTGCTTCTAATCATTGCTACAAACAAAGGAAGGATGGGGTTGTTTCAAGTCTGGCTGCTGCTTATTCCCTGCTATTCATGGGGCTACTCTAATTGCTATGGGTATACCATAGCCTTAAAGAGCATGATCATCTGGAATGTTCCTGGGTTGGCATTTAGGAAGATACAATTCTTTAGAAGGGCTGAAAGTAAGCTATTTAAATTCTCTCCACACTAACCTCTTTCTCAGCTCTGGTATAAACGTGACCTAGATCCACTTACCTAGTCCACTGCCAGATCCACGCTAGAACATTTGGGAGGTCACTGGACCCCAGGACCCACACTAGTCCCCTCTCTGGTCCATCTGCTGTTGACTCTCTCCATTTCATTCCTGACCCTGGCTTCTCCTGCCAAGTGCAATTGTGAGAGCTGACTGTGGCAAGCTTGGCTTCCCAATATGTCCTTTTTATGTAAACTTACAAACTTCAAGAATGTATTGGGCTCTGCCCCCTGTGGTACTAAGCCTCATTGCTGACAGCATTTTGCCTTTGTTGTGAACAGTAAAGTTCTTCTAGTTGGCTTTTTGTTAAGAAGTGTGTGGACCTGGGGTTTGATGACATCTTTAGACTTGGATTCTAAAAAGGTGCTACCACTGTGCACTTGGCTAAAGGAATCACTTACATTTTACCAGTGAATGGCTTTCATTTATCAAATTCTCAGTCAGCACAAAAAGCTAAGGCCATGCAATGAGTACTATACTACAACACTCCTCACTTCTGAAAGCACAAAGCGATGGCTGGTAGCATTAGAGATGTTATTTGGAAACCGAATACAGAAACAGCTCTGTTATCCCACACCTAGAGAAACAGAAGATGCATGGTCATTTATTCATTTTTGCTCCCTTTTGGAACAATCATCTATCAGGTGGTGTGATTCTCTACTAGACCATGAGTCTCTGAGGACAGAATAAGCTTCTAATCCATATCTAAATTCACATCATCTGGCACAATGAATGTTACATGGCTGGGGGCAAATAAAAGTTCACTGAATTAATCTGTAATATATAGCAAGAGAACTCACAGCAAGAGGGGAGTTCCTCTCAGCCACAGTAACTGGGCAACTGAAACTGCTTTGCCACCAGCAGCGCTAGAGGCAGAGTCAGTGACTATTACCATGTAATATGAAACTCCCAAATGAATGGAGAAACTAGACTCATAGATAAGCAATACAGTCATCAAAGCAACAGTGTCTTAGAGATTATTTTTAAAGTCATAACCATGCCTCATAAGCAATAAATTATGAAGACTGAGCATGTGAATAAAACTTAATATGGTCATAAATTTTATGACAAAGTTAATTTGACATATTTAATGACATGCATAATTATTATGCAGCACTGTAATCAGACATTAATAAGTAATACACAACGACTGTAAGAGTCTTTACTTGTGTTCAGACAAACCAAATGCTTAGCATTTTCCCCCCTTCTTAGTTATTAATTCTTCACACCTACTCTATCCATCCGTGGTGATGGGCTTCTCTGATGCTGTGAATAACTTAATCCTCAATGCACAGATACAGAAACCCTTACTAAGAGAGTCTCAAGCAGGTAAGGCTCTCTGCATTCCCTCTGCCACCTAAGACACCTGAAGCAGAAGTCTATGGATGCTCTGTCCACAGCCCTGGGACCACCTTCAATGTATTCCAACTCTGATAGCTGGATGTCTGCTGTTGGGAGGTGGATCACTGGGGAAATGGAGAATGTCCTCTGGCTTCCTGACAACTTGGAAGAGGGTGGAGGGCAAGAGTACACCTGGCTCGAGCAGAAAGGGGAGAAGAGAGAGTCCCACTGCTCAGGAAAAGCTGCTCCACGTGCCTGATCTGCAACAATTACACAGTCCAAATATCTCTGGGCAATAGGTCTCTGGTGGTCCTGATGTCTAGACCAACTCCCAGCTCATTCTTCTCAGGGAGGAAACCAGGATATTTCAGAGACTTTCATTTTACAGTTAGAGAAAAAGTTAGGCACAAACAGCCAGGCTAAAATGTAAATGACTAACGGCTTCTTTTCTATTTTTATGGTGGGGAGGTGCTTAAGAACATAAAGGCACTAACGAAACAAAAAAAGAGGAAGGAATGTCCCTGTCAAACAAAAGATAGAGAAGGGGGAGGGCAGCGGTGCCCAAGGTCAAGCCCCTCTCCTATGTTTGGCCAACAGCTCTGCCTATTACAGCTCTGGGGCTGGGGCGGGAACGGAGATGCTGCATATGGAGGTATCCTATGCCATCCCTGCTGATCAACACAGAGACCCACAGAGTGTTAAATTCCAAGCCAGAAACACAAATGTAGAGAATACACCCTCACTAGTGTCAGAAGAAGTCTAAGTAGTGGTAGCGGTATAGGAAAGGATCACACATAGAGTTTACGGTCCAGTGCCACTGCTCATTAGCCTGTATTCTGAGTAGGTCACCTGCAGTGTATGGGCCTCGATTTTGCCATCTGTGAAACAGGGGTAATAGTCTTCATCCTGCATATGTCAGAGTTGATTATGAGGCTCATGTGATGCGTCCCTGGGAAAGATGTGTTGTTTAACCGTCTGACTGAATAGGTTGAATCCCTGTTCAACACACTGCAGCTCAACCTGGGCAATCTATTTACCATTGGTTTCCTCACCTGAAACTGAGATTAAAAAAAAAAAAAAATCATAAGATTATCCCAATGATTAATTGCAACCATGCATGTAGAGAATTTAGCCTGGTCCTTGGTACTTATTATGCTGGCTATTAAAAACAATATGTAAAATACAGAGTATTTTATAGATGTTTAAGGCACTGAAAATAAACTTGTTGCTTACTGCAATAGTCCTGAGCCCTTTTAGAGGGCTGAAGTCAGAACGTGAAAGGTTAATGATTTGGCTGTGTAAACGTGGTACGCTTCTCTTTGCTCTGGATACGGTGGGCTTACCCTGTTATTAAAACTTGTTTAGTGGATATAGAGCTGCCATGAGGCCTAACATTTAGTTCCAGTTATTAGATTAAATATTTGCTCGGAATGGTATTTGAATTGCCAGGTTCTAGATTTTTCTGGTTGGTAAGGACTCCTTTGTATTTTGTACAGAGGCTAAAAGTGGTAGACTGACTACACAACAGATGTACCATTTCTCAAAGGATATTAAAACCATGGTTCACTATAACATTGTACCTGGTGGCACGGAATTCAGTGAGTAAACTGAACTTTACTTGACGAGGAAACATTGAGTGGAAGAGACAGGACTCTATTTTAGGTATTTTTCATGATCAAGTCATTCTCATTTAAACATCTAAGACTTTGTTGCCATGCTCTTTTCCCCTTACTTTCAGTCTGCTAAATGCACGGTTAAGTACATTTCTGATTTAGAGTTTGTTAACAGAAAAAGATAGTATATGATAGCCAAATCAATACTAAGCACTGTAAACGAAAAACTTATAAAATTATAAACTAAACACGTATGTGACAACACTAACTTTTGTTAACATATGCTTACCTCTCCTCACGGGCACATTCCTTCATGCTAAAGTTCTCACATAGTATGAAAATAAGGCAGATGCATTTTGGAAAACAAAAGAGGAGTAAAACAAAAACACACTTTAAGCAAAATCTTACACATCTCAAATTCATGATTAACTAAATTTTAGAATTTAATAGGTTCATTAGGTTAGTTTGGGTGCCTGGGTGCTTCTACCCCAAATCATGATCTTTGAGGGACTTCTGGGTCCATGTTACACAATGATCGCATGACACTTTCCAAAGTTACTCATCTCAACACACCACAGGAAGAAAGGTCATATTCCATATACGTTTCTGTATATCTATACCATGTGCTCAAAACACCTAGGAAAAATAAGCTTGGTATTTATAAGATGAAGCTCTCTGAGTGGTGTCATAGATGTGTCAGGCCAATCAGCTTGCAACGGTAAAAAGAACACTGGTACGTACAGAAATGGGGTGGGAAAGGAACAAGGAAATAAAGGATTTCTCGTTAACGGATGAGAAAGAAATATTAATAGCATATCACAATAAAATGAGCTTTAAAAAATATTTGAAACTTAAATCTTCAAAATGACAAGAAAATACAAATGATTCACAAATAAACCCAATGGGTCAAATCCTGTTAAATGCCTGACTGGGGAGAGCAGTGGGTTCAGTCTATACACTTAAACCCATTGGCTCACTTTGCCCAGTGTCCACTTCTCAGTATGCTATTAATACGTTTTACAAAAGGACATATTGGTAAATTGTACACATCTACTTCTAGGTACCATCATGTAACCTGTAAGCAATCTTCCTACAGGTAAAAAATTTGGATGGTGTGAAAATTAGAAAAAGAAATGTCCTATCATTATGTTGTGACCAGGTTTATGGCACGTGAATTTCACCTTCACCCAGTAAAAGGTTAAAACCTGGAAATTAAAAGGTAATGCTGGCCTTCCCTGGTGGCGCAGTGGTTGAGAGTCCGCCTGCCAACGCAGCGGACGCGGGTTCATGCCCCGGTCTGCGAAGATCCCACATGCCACGGAGCGGTTGGGCCCGTGAGCCATGGCCGCTGAGCCTGCGCGTCCGGAGCCTGTGCTCCGCAACAGAAGAGGCTGCAACAGAGAGAGGCCCGCGTATCGCAAAAAAAAAGGTAATGCTGTATCAATAACACGCTACCCCTCATTTCGCAAAATGTCAGATCACAAAAGTATCACTTAGGGCTTCCTTGGTGGCGCAGTGGTTAGGAGTCCGCCTGGCTGGGTCTGTGAGCCGTGGCCGCTGGGCCTGCGCGTCCGGAGCATGTGCTCCGCAGCGGGAGGGGCCACAACAGTGACAGCCCTGCGTACCGCAAAAAAAAAAGTATCATTTAGGTAATTGCTTGTAGTTTATTCCTTTGCTGTTGTCTTTTCTCTGCACATCTTTCTAATAATTTTTTAAAAGTGGATATGTAATTGTCATGTGAACAGCTGTAAAAATGATTAAAAGGTATGGAAAAGCGTAACACGAATGCCAATAATCTGTTTCTAACAGTAATATATATGGAACGCTATTTAGGGGCAAAAGAGAAAAAGGAAAAAAAAAAGAGAGGTTTATCATCTTTGAAATTTTTAAAACTGGACTTCATTGCCTAATAGGAAAAAAAATTCACATTTAAAGTTAATAGCACTAACTCCTAGCTAGAAGCACTACGTCACCGTCACTGGATTCAGCGGGAGTGCCTTTTCAGAGGGGCAATGTTGCAGAGAAAGCGGACAGGTTTTTAGAACAGGGGACAGAAAATAATCTCACCTCTGCCAGCTGAATGAGTTTGGGCAAATTAGTTTATCTCTGCCAGACTACATTTTGACATCCAAAAATTGGATATAATAACTATCTGAAAGCCTCATGTTGAGGTGTGTCTATCAAATAGATAGCACTGTGCAAATGAAGGCTATGGTTTTCTATTGCCAATTGTCAAATATACTATTTAATTCTATCCAACTTACATATGTATAAGCGCCTAACGGTCTTTTAAATGGTTAAAGGTTTATGAATAAGATGATTTTCCTACTGGGATTCACCTGATGCTTTTCTTAAACATGTAACCTTGAGTCCACCACACAAAATAATGCTTTGATTAGAGCAATGCACATAATAAAGGTTATCCTCATTTCTAAGACATCAAACATCATTCACAAAAGAGAACTACTTTTGAAAGAGATGTATTTGTGCTGGGAAGAGAAGATTTCTACTTCTAGTTACAGACGATTTATTGATGAATGTATATCACAGCCTGTCTGAGAGGCACTGCTATGAGCACCCCCATGTGTGGTTTGCAGGTCAAGGAAGAGGGGAAAATGCCTTGGTGGTACCAATGGACGTTGCGTGGACTTTAATATTCTTAAAAGGAAATTCTCTTTTAGGCATTTAAAAAAACTGTACTCTAAAATACATTTACTGAAGTTTATGGAAGGCTAAAAAAATCATAATCCTAACCAAAGACAATTATCAATTAATATGCTGATTAATATACTCTACCAGTCATCTTCTATAAATAGTTTAAATAAATTTTATAATTCCTGTACATATGTCCTATAAATATAATTTTGTATTTTGCTGTCTTCCCATTTAATATCAACAGACTTTAAAGAGCAATAATTTGGAAATTGTCTTGGATATGTGGGAAGATCTGATCTGTTCAACTGAAATAATTTAGTGGACAATAGAAATGTCATGAAGAGCCCCTAATTTTTCCCATCTTGTTGAATAGAAACAAAAGTTCTTATTTAGGATGAGTGGAAATAATCAAACTGATTTAGGCCTCTATTTATCCTCTAGTTAAAAAATGTAGCCCCACGTAGCAACAATATTACGGGGAACAAAAGAAAAAAAAAACAACTCTGTAAATTTGCAGTAAGGTCATTTCCTCAGACTACCAAAGCCCATCTATTGACCAGCTCTATGCTTTAGGCTTAAAATGGATCTCTCTGAAGCAATGACAGAATTTTTTGCCAAGTGACTAGGATATAAACACCATTTTGGTCACACAGTGAGACATATGCTATAAAGAAAACAGGTTCAAAATAGGCAAGTGGGTTTCTCTAGAATAAATGAGAGCTCATGTAAACAGCTTCAGCTTCAGAGCTTCATGTCTGCGCTGGTGTGGAAGCTCTTTGTTTCTTCCACGGGGGATGGCGGCACACTGTTTCCCTGATTCCTTACACTAATGAACTGCTATAAATTTGTTTGCGATATTCCAGAGAGCCCTAACTTCAGCTTTTAGGCAATGCTGAGGAGGCACCCTATATGCCAGACTCACCTTTTGCAAGGTGTACTCTCAGCACTGTGGGTGATTTCCATGGGAGAATATTCTATTTAAAGAACTACTGTCCCAGCATAATACAAAAAATCACTTATGAAGATGCAAGAGACAGGGAAAGCTTTCAATGATGTTTACACAAGCACAATGTCAGGGCCTCCCTTTCCTGTTCCCCAAGAGGGTGGGGAGGAGAGTGTTCCTTTGTGAGGAAAGGCATACAAAAAGTATTCATGTAGTCATAGGACTGGGAAAATCGAAGCTCTTCCAAAGGGGATATGCACATACACTTCCCTAGCCCAAGAGTGTGCTGTGAGACCAGACAGGCATTGATATAAAGGAGGGAGGGAAGGAAGGAGTCTAAAGCAGAAACACAGGCTCTGTGTACCTTGTTTTTTTTTTTTTACCTCAAGCACAGACATCAAATTCTTCTCCTAGCATGTTTTTTAAAATGGAATATCTTTAAAACAATATATATTTAAAGGGCACATTAAAATTTATTTTAAAAACTTCATAGATGAAAACCAAGCAAGCCATTCTCCATCGACAAAAATGTGCCAAGGCAACATAATAATTACCTTCAACTTTCACTTACAGACAGTCAGATTCACAGTACTCGAAGCTGCTTACATTTAAAAATGGAAATGACAACATAAAATTTATAATGTTGATGATTTTCCAATTAAATCTCAAGATAGAAAAAAATTTTGATGTCATAAAAAAAAAAAAAGATAGCCAACTCCCGAGTCATGAGATGTTTCAGCAGAAAAAACTGTGGTCTCATAATTGTGTGGTCCAATGAGGTGAGGATGATTTAGCTTTAATATCAAGGTGTTAAAATTCATAATGAGAAGAATACGGTTGTCACAAAATCAAATCTCTCCCTCAGATAACTTACATAGACGTCAGGAAGTTTTGCCGGTTTTGTTCCCTGATGTATCCCCGGTGCCCACAACAAATACTTGTCACACTGTAGGTGGTCAATACACATTAGTTGAATGAATAAATAAATACAGAAAGAGGAGTGCATGATATGTTTGTGAAACTGTGCCAACTGTGTGTATACTATTATCGAGGTACATTAAATAGTCTTTGCTTTAAATTTGCAAATGAGGACTTTCAATGGAATATATCTACAGAAATCAAACCAAGACATTCTGGCCTGGACTTTTGTGCAGCAAGAGAAGAGAAAACACTGGCAGAGAGCCAGGGGAGTGGCTGGCCAACCTCAAGATGAGTCTGGAACAAGCATGGGGCAGTGGGGAATGCACCTGGGCTTCTAATTCTAGCACTCTGACCACCTGGGCACCCGAGGAGGCAAGCAGCAGTGCTCACGCATGGACAGCCTAGGCCAAGTGTAGGCTAATCACATGGATGGATTAGCTCATTCCATCCTGAAAACCAGCCTTTAAGGTAAACGCTTACTGTTATTCCTACTTTGTGGATGGGGGAACTAAAGGCAGAGAGATTACATACCTTATCAAAGGGTTCCTGCCTACGAGGCACCAGCATGGGATTTTGGCCCTTGCATTCTGATTTTGGAGCCTGCACAAGAACCACTGTCTCAGAGGAGCTTACCCTCCCTGGGCTTCCATCTGCAATATGCAGGCAGCTGACTTGCTAAGAATTAGGGTTCAACATCTAAGGTTCAAGATACTCCAGGCTGAAGATCCAAAATCCTGGTCTTTATTTATCTAAAAAGACCATAAAGGTCTCACTGCATTAATACCCTATCATCTTGATATTGTTGGTGCATTAAATATTGGGACCAATTTCATCATGAGGACAGAAGAATGTATTCACCAAATTTTATAATATACTGACAAAACCATAGATAAATCTCAATACCTCTGCAATCACTTAAAACACTTACAGAATGCAGCATGTTACCACAAAAGAAACAGGAATTTAACCAGCCTGTTCTTCTAGACCAGTGAACACTAGAATTGAATAGGTATTTTAATTGAATTTATCCTAACGTTTGTTGCCATTTGTGGATAGCCTACTGGTCAAATCTTACTTCCCAACTGCTTTCTATTTCCTAACTAGCCTTTAATACCGTTTTGGTAAGGACCTCAAACAATACTAGGCAGTAGGTGTGAAATGGACAGTTAAGTTGAATGGGTGACTAAAAGGAATTCCCTCATAAGTACCAATATATTGAAACATACTTTATTGTGGCTTGCTTTCAAACTGTTGTTTTAAGATCTAAAATATTACCTGTTTCAGAGAATAATAGTAAAGCCCTTATTTGTTGAGAACATGCACAGATAAAATTTACAAGTTTAAAAAACTGAATAGCAGTAATTATCATGCTCTTCAATAAGAAAAACACATTTTCATATTTTAAAAGGTTTTTATATTTTAAAAACTCAAAATAGTTTTATGAACTCACAAAGTAATATTGTATTTTTCTGAAGATATTAATATATCCTTGTATTGCAAGCATAGGATGTATTTTACTTGGAGCATTTGCTATTTTAAAATATGCTTCTTTTGATTTTTTTCACTTTAATATTCTGAAGACAGCACAATTACATTTATCAGCAGTTAATTTGTAAAACTCATGATGAATAGTTTTGTTTGAAATATGTAACTTTGGTAACATCATGCACCTAATCTGAATTCGAAATGTATTAGGGTCTAATTCATAGTGAGTTTTTCTATGATACGACTAGTGATTAAACAACTAATGGTTCCACAAGAGGATAAAGTATATCAAATCTGTTGGTTCTGAAGGTGAAGCAAGATTTTGTACTAATACAGTCTATCACTGAGATCCCAGGAGGAAATAGAATTAAACTCAGATAGTTCGAATGGAGGGATTTTAATGAAGGGACAACCTACAGAGGTGCTGGCAGGGTCTGGGGAATCAGCACAAGGTGCTGAGAACCCAGAGACTGGCAAACCTCCCATCCTCATGCTGAAGATACAGAGGGAGGAAAGAGTATTACTGGAGTGAGAGCTGGAGTCCAGGAAGGGAGGAGGGGTGCTGGGCAGGAGCTACAATCTTGAAAAGGGGAAGCACCGCCAGAGATTTTTCAGGGTCACTGGCTCACACCACCTGCACTGAAGCAGGGAGAGATCTGGAAGAAATACCCCAACTTCTCTCTGCCCCTTCTCTCTGACCCCCTGCGTGTGCCTTCCTTCTGTTGGCCCAAACCAGAAGCCAGCTGGAAGGAGTCAGCCTTCAGGGGTGAGAACAGCAAAGAGGAAAGGGAATGGCTCTGGGGTGGGGGTTGAGGGGGTGTCAGAGCACTAGGAAGCTAATCACGTCACTGCCCCTGAGGCCTGACACAGTGTGGCAGGCTGAAATGTGTTTCTCTGATCTCATTTCTCAGAAGTCTACCAGGAAATATCATTTGGGGAAAATAATTTTTAAAAAATACAAAACCCTCTTTTTTCTTCAACATTTTTTCCCCTTCAAGTTTTATTTAAATCCTTCCTTTCATTTACCTCCTAGTAACACAGAGGTATTCGGTTCAACCAGCCCTCCAGTTGGCAGACGTTTTTCAAAGACCTCATCCTGAGAGCTTTCTGAACTGTGGGAAGTCTTTACACAATTGTCAACGAATGCAAGATCCAGTAAATTTCCCTAAGATCCCTATTAAAGTTGGTGACAACTTGTCTGCAATCTCAATCCAGCCACCCACAGATGATATCATTCACCATTTCTTTGATAAATGTCAAATGCATTTGAAGTAACACCTGAAATATTTGTTTGAATGTTCTCTCATCTATTAATTTTGCACGTGTGCATAATTTTTGTGTAACTTCTGATTATAGGGCAATTGTAAACAAATACAGAGAATAATCAAAGCTACCATGTAAGGACTTATGTAGCACCACTACTAAGAAGCCTTCTCAGTAGAACCAGAAGGATCTTAAACGGAGGTTCCCACGGATGCATCCCTGACCACCCTCAAACATAAAGCCTGGGGTGGTGGGTGCGGGGATCAGATGTGATTCATCTTTTCAGTAGCCAAGGCCCTAAAACAGTGTCTTGCACATTTCATGCACTCAATAAATATTTGCTGAATTGGCCAAACCTTGGTTTGTCCCCATAATCACCACCCCATAAGCACACAGATAATTACTTCTTGGAAAAATTCCAACTAGTGTTTGATGTCACCTATGTGGTTTCTCTCTCAGGAGCAGCTCTGTAGGATTACATTATTTTATGTTTTTTTTCCTTTCACTTTAATGTCGTATACTTGAATAACAGCTTTATACAAAATTCCTACCAGCACAACCACAGCAGATTCAAGGCATCATTTTAAAAATGGTACCAGCATCTTTCAATTTAGCGCTGTCAAGTGGCTAGGAAAATGCATAATTTGGTATTAAGAGCTAAAGATATTTTGAATATATTCTTTAGTTTTTTTAAGATCAAAGTTTTTTTTTAAGAATTAAAATGTTCCCATAAACTTGGCCTTCACTGAAAAATAATCCTGCATTTCTTTGCACTTAATGAAAGTGTCCAATTACAAAGTTAATTTTGTAACATACTTTTTAAACTTAAACAGCAAAAATATATGCAAAGTGAATCTGAATAGGCAAAAAAAGACATATACAGGAAGACCAAGGTTTTGGTGAAAGTTAAAATATTATTTCATACTTTGCACAACTTAGAATTATTCACAAATTTTATAGTCTAGATCCAAACGTTAATTTGAAATGACCTTGACCATTGAAATCCTAAATTGAACACTCTTCAGAACAAAATAGCCTTTCTCTTCTCTTCGTGGGCAAATGAACTAAATACTAGGGAATGGTACTGCCTGGGCCTTTGAACCAAGGCTAAAAGAGATGAAATACTGTTTGATGTGTATAAACATTAGAGAATCCATTTTGAGTTTATAAAAGGATGAGTTTTTTTCATATCCCGTGACAAAATATTCCCTTTTCCTGAAAATGATCTCATTCTTACAATAGGGGGTTGTTATTTTTTTTCCAGGATGGAGGTGGAGGGATCAAGATAGCTGTTATGTTTATTTCTCAAAATGCATTGTGGTGAGAAATTCAGAGTGCAGTGTGGGGAAATAAACCTTGACTTCACCAAAATATAAAGCTGCATTTAAGGCAGTAGGTAAAGGATACAACAGCAACAGTACACGTTCATTATTTGCAATCGTGCAGTTCCTGAAATCTCTATAACACATTACTTTAAAAGCCTCAGACAGATGATTTTATAAGACTTTACCAACATTTCAACACCTGAAAAGCCTCAGCAAGTTAAACCCTCTAGTTTTAAATTTCGGACATGACCTCACTCAATCCTTTTATTTTTCAGACTTTCTCAAATTTTCATTTGTTTTCAATAATCAATGAATAATGATGAATTTTAGGTACCTATCCACAAAGAAAGTAGATTTTCACTTTTTTTAGGAGCCTAAGAAGTGAAAAGGAAAAAAAAATCAACTCCAACAAAATGTTGCTGTAGAAATCTTTTAGAACAGAATGTTAAATTACTTAATTATTTAGAATCATCTGGCTCTACCATTCGAAGTGCATTCAGACTTCAAAGCTAACCCTTCGGTAGCATCAATGTTGACGGTACCGGATTGCATGTTTAGCTGAGATCTTGAAGATCCCATAGGACCAAAACAAACACATATCTACTGTTCTGGCTACTGCATCACTCTTCATCACCATTCTTTTTGGGTGAAATATATTGCAGTTGACCCTTTGAGAGGGACTAAAATAGACATGTGTTGTTTCTGCCTACCCAGCATCCTTCCTCTAATTTTCCTTTGGAGAACTCCCCTACTCCAGATAATGTGCAGCTAACAGACGGGGTTGGCAACCAGTAAATATCTGTGGAATGCCTGTGTAGAGCCAGGGCACTTCCCTTTCTGGAGGAAGACATCTGAATCCAAGCTTAGTCAGCAGAACGGTCCATTCTCCATGTTCAGAGAGGGGCAAGTGACACTGATGCCCCTGTAAGAACAGCTCTGGGACTTTTGCAGCAAATATTGAAGAAAAAGTGCTCTCCTTTCCTTGCTCTGAGTTGGCAGTAGCTTCTAAGGGGCTATCGTATAGAAACAACTTGTCTGAAAATGAAGCCAAAACCAGGAAACAGATCCTGATAACCTTGACTGATGGCTCCAACCATACTTTAACTGGCAAGACCTACCTATAGGCTTTTTCATCAGTTAAATGAAATCCTTTATACTTAAGCCAGTGTGAATTGGTTTTGTCATTTGCAGCTAAAAGAATCCTGAGTGTAACAATGTGACAACATTAAAAATAAACATGACTGCTTTTGAGGTTTCTAATGAATTTACCTCCTCATATGCATTACTTTATTTAATCCTCCCAATTCAGGAAGGCACATATCCATTAACATTAAATTCATTATTTTTTAAACGCATACTCTGTGGAAGAGGGACAGGCAATGCCAGGGGAGTAATCATTCTGAAGTATGGTGGCCAGGGAAGTCTCCCTTACATGGGAGAAAAGTGGGGGTTACATATTTCAGGGCACTCGATAGATATCCACCAAATGAAAGAATAAACACTATACAGCAGAGCCAGGAGGTGATCCCTATACGAATTCCCTGACTGATAAAATTAGGAGGCTTTTGCAGTATCCCAGGTCAGAGATGACGAACCCCATACAGGCAGCCCTACAAGAATGGCTCAAACAAATAGGACGTAAAGATAGAGTCAAGTTAGATGTGGGGATCCCTAGGTGGGTGTAGCTATTGTCACTGGGATAGGGAAAGAAGGAAGAGACAGAGTCTGGGTGACAAAGGGAACGAGACAAATTATTGGTCAGTTAAAGATGCCTGCAGGATATATAAACAAAAGAGGTCCAGCAGGCCCTTAGAATGACTGGTCTGGGATGCAGGGAGGCTGCGGAGACTGCCCATACAAGATCCCCATCACTGGCATACAGATGGCAGTTCGGGCTTGGGCACTGCTTGCCAGAGCCTCCCCAGGAACAGAAGAGGAGGGGGTCCCTCCAGGTAACCTCAGTCCTGTTTGTGAGCTCCATGAAAACAGGCTTCCCCACCAGACGGGGTTGGCAACCAGTAAATATCTGTGGAATGCCTGTGTAGAGCCAGGGCACTGAGCGCATGCCGTTGGTTCTACACGGGTATTTCGCCAGGTACCCTCCACCGCTGGAGCTGCCAGCTTCTGCGGCTATACTGGGTGCAGTCTCATGACTCAGCTCTCCCCTCTTCAATTAGTCCATGCTCTCACATTAAGTGTAATCACAGCTGGCAACGTTTTCTGGGGATGTCTCAAAAAGATCTGAGTTGAAAGAACAGTTTTGTGTCAATTTAATTTAAAGTAAAATTGTTGCCTCTTCCCTGCTCCTTCCCTTTCTCCTGGCGAACTCAGTGACCTCGGCAGGCAGGCGTCCCAACGGAAGCGAGGGTCGGCCATGGGGTACCTCCAGGTGATTCTCAACAGCTAGCTAAGTCACAAAGACACAAAGGAGGCTGCGAAGCTGAAAGGTGTGGCTGTTGGCGATTCCAAGGCAGGCTCCCGCGTAGGGAAGAGCGTACCCTAGGCGACTGCACACCCCGCCAGCGGCGAGCCCGGAAGCCGAAAGGAGGTGCTGTCAGCCCGCGACCCGTCTCTCCAGATCCCCGGGCTCGCACCAGGCCGCCGCCGCCGGCGGCCGCACGTCTGCTCTGGCTCGGCAGAGCACGCAGGCTCAAGGTCGCCCGGCGGGAACCAAAGCTCCAGGTACCCCGGTGGGCAGCATCCCGACCCGCCTCTGCTTGGCGTCCGAAGCCCCGCGCTCTTGCTTTGGACTTGACGGAGAGGTCCGCTCGCCCTCCAGCCTCCGCCGGGTTAACCGCCGGCGTGCATCTTCAGGTCTCTTGCCTTCTCGCACCCAGGCTGGAACGCGCCTTTCCTCTTACCATCTCCGCTGCTCCTCTCTCTCTGCCACTTACCAAAGCTGTATTTTCACTTTCACGTTTGTGACTACTTGTCACACTTGTGTGTAAAGTTCTAAGTTAATACGTGAGGCGAAAATTCACTCGCCTTGAAATTTCAAAATCACCCTTGAAAAATCGCCCATAAATCACAAGATTTGGTGTCTATACTCAAGGCAATAATATGCAAGTACACGTGGATAAAACATGCCGCAAAAGTGCATAGTAAATAAAAAATACGGATGCAAAATATAACTTTTAAGTGCAAAAGATAAAAATGATATCAGGGAAATGAGCCTGACTGCGACGCCACTGGACTTGTCACTGCCTCCTGCACTAGGCTGTAAGAGGCACGAAGACAGGCCTCATCTGTTTTTGCTCATCACTACATCTTTGGCGCGT
This sequence comes from Grampus griseus, assembly GCF_964374135.1. Lineage (NCBI taxonomy): Eukaryota > Metazoa > Chordata > Mammalia > Artiodactyla > Delphinidae > Grampus > Grampus griseus. Next base: position 24,365,735 of record NC_139013.1, on the reverse strand, counting down.
GGCCCTGTGCCTGGCACTTCGTAAGTGTTCAATGATCTATCTCGAATACATGAACGAACGAATGAATGAGTGAACGCTAGATCTGACTGCGCGACCCGCAGAGCTGGCACATCAAGAAGCGAGAGAGAGCTGCCGGCCCAGCGTTACGCTCTTAGCCGCGAGGCCGGGATGCTGACAGTGGCCTCCAGGCCCCGCCGCCCCAGCTCCCGGCGGCTGCACGTGCGCCTCCTCCCACTAAGGCCTTGGCGCACGCCCCGCCCCGTCGCGCACGCACGCGCCCTGCAGCCAGACAGTCTGGTCAGCCCGCACGCCACGGCTCACCCGCGCGCCCGCTGCCCCTCGCGCCTTTGCCCGCTGGAGGGCGCTCCCCTCCCGCCCCACGCGCCCACACGCAGGCGTCTCTCGGCCCCCTGCGACTCAACGCCGGACCCTGGGCGCGCGCCGCCTCCTACCTGAGGGCCGGCGAGGGAGGTGCGCGGAAGGGCTGAGGGGCTGAACAAGACCGTGGCGAGAGGCGGGAGGCGGGAAACGAGAGAGCGAGCGGCCGCGGCAGACGGTCCGGGCGCGGGCGCGCGCGCGCTCCCGGCCCTCTCTCTCTCAGTCGACTCCCGGCCAGAGCCCAACCCTGCTGCCGCGCGCCGCCGGACTCGCCGCGCCTAATAACAACAGCGCCCAGGGTCAGGTGGCCGCGCGCGGACAGCGCCGCCATTGGCTCGGCGGGGAGCGCGGCGCGCCAGGATTGGCCAGGGGGCGGAGTCTCTGTCGGTGCGGGGGCGGGGCTGGAGAGGGAGGTGGCAGGGGCGGGGCCAGGCCGCGGTCCGCGCCTTTGTGCCCGGCGCGCGCTCTCCGCCCGCTCCGGCTGCATCGCCGGCTGCATCAATAATTCAGAGCGGCGGCGGCGGCGGGAGCGGCCGGTGCGGGCAGGAGGCGGCGGAAGCAGCGGGGATCAAGCGGCAGCGGCTATGCATCCAAGTGCGGCTGGGCAGCCGCGGTACCCCTGAGGCCCGGGCAGGGCTCCGGGAAGCATCGCGCGGGGGGCACGCTTGCCCAGGAGTGCAACGAAGACCTGAAGTGTCCAGAGCGGCGTCGGTGGAGCTGCGCACGGAGCTGAGGAGGGGGTTACGGAGCGGGCCTGGGGCGGGGGGGGCGGCTGGCGCAGGCAGCCCCCGGGGTGGGGGGCGGGGTGGGCGCCGGCGCCGCGATGCTGGGCGTCGTGGAGCTGCTGCTGCTGGGGGCAGCATGGCTGGCGGGCCCGGCCCGCGGGCAGAATGAGACGGAGCCCATCGTGCTGGAGGGCAAGTGCCTGGTGGTTTGCGACTCCAACCCGACGTCCGATCCCACGGGCACAGCTCTGGGCATCTCTGTGCGCTCCGGCAGCGCTAAGGTGGCTTTCTCTGCCATCAGAAGCACCAACCACGAGCCGTCCGAGATGAGTAATCGCACCATGATCATCTACTTCGACCAGGTGAGTGCTCCGGGAAGACTGGATTGGTGGAGGTTAGGGGAGAGGTGGTAGGTAGATGTCCGATCGTCTCCGAGGTCTCTGCGGAAACGCAGGGACAAGCGTTCTGGACAGATTCTTGCCTACTCCCCTTCGTTCCCGTCTCGTTATAGGTACTAGTGAACATCGGGAACAACTTTGATTCAGAACGCAGCACTTTCATCGCCCCGCGCAAAGGGATCTACAGTTTTAACTTCCACGTGGTAAAAGTCTACAACAGACAGACCATCCAGGTCAGCTGCCGCCTCAGGGCCAGGCCCCAGCCCCGGTAGGGGGCTACTAGCCGCGGGAGTGAGCGAGCCCTGTGGGGGTGGGAGATGGAAGGGGCAGCTGCATGTGCCCGGGCTGCTTGGAGGGACGGGTAGCAGGTTCTCACGGTTCTGTGGCTTGCACTCTCCCTTGCCTTCCCTGTCATTGGTTCTTGGAACCTGTTCCCATCCCCAGGCACAGTTTTCTGCCTCTGCCTCTGGGACCCTCCAAAGAGGTTCTCCCGCTATGGGACTCCAGGGAGTTCCCTTAGAGGTTTCTGTTAGCATCAGGGACAGTTCCCGCTTCGGGAAGCTTTCCGCGATCCTCGCCCTCAGCACCACGGACAGTATCCCCGACCCTGTCCCAGCTCTGAAGACCGCGAGACGCCTGTGCGCTTGCGTTCAGCGCCACGCTCGGGGTGGGGGTGGGAGGTGTCTCCTGGCGTCTTTATGGGGGCCGACTCCGGATTTCTGAACGAGCAGCGCCGAGCCATAGCAGTTTAAGGGTGGAGACACAAGGGAGGGGCATAGTGCCACTCCCTCCTGGCTCCGGCCTTTCCTTAGCCAGCATTCACCGGCTCTCCAGGTTCCCAAAGGTGTCCAGGATTCCTTTGGGCGGACACAGAAGGCGGAACGCGCGGTTGGGGAGAGGGCGCAGGGCCTTTGGCTTCTGGTGCCACCGCAAGGGCAAAACCAGGCGGTGGCGGGCGAGGCTGGATCTGGGACGGGAACCGGGCCCGGGGTTTGGGGATGAGGCACAGAGGGCAGCTCTGCGCGAGATTTCTCATCAGCCGAAGCCTTCCCTGGCTCCTCCATTGCGTCTCTGCTGTGTCCTGGCAGCCGGGTCCGGGAGGAGCCAGGCGTTTTGTTTGTTTGTTTCTATTTGTTTGTGTTCCCGGAAGCGCCAGTTGCCTGAGTTTCTCTTTGAGGCTGGGGGGAGGGCGAGGCCGAAGGTCTCTGGGCGCTTGAGCCACCTACGGGTTCATTAAACTGGATAAAAAGCGAATCAGGATTTTCTACTGGCGCGTCCAAGAAATGAAAGTGACTCCTGTTTTGGGGGCAGACCCTTCCTGTCACCCAGATGGGCCGTCTTTCGCCTCATTGGACCCTCAGCAGTAAACTGCAAAGCGCCTTTTCTTTCCGCTCTCCCGCCCCACCCCCGCCCCCTGCTTCCAGGCCTTACGGCTGTTAGCCCAGCAGCGAAGGTTCGCGGCTTTATCGCCGCTTCGGTACCCGCCTAGGTTGCGCCTCTGAAGCGGGCCTGTCTCTTTCTCAGGTGAGCCTCATGTTAAACGGGTGGCCGGTGATTTCAGCCTTCGCTGGTGACCAGGACGTGACCCGGGAAGCCGCCAGCAACGGAGTTCTAATCCAGATGGAGAAAGGCGACCGAGCATACCTCAAGCTGGAGCGGGGAAACTTGATGGGGGGCTGGAAGTACTCGACCTTCTCGGGATTCCTCGTATTTCCCCTCTGACTGGCTCATCGCGGGAGTGGAGGCAGGGAGAGGGCGAAGGCAGGAGGGGAAAATGATAAAGAGGCAGAACTTTAGAGGACGAGAAAGCGGCACGACTTGAAACTTCCTACATGTTCCCCAGCTGTATCCGGGTGAAAGGTGCGCACCCGGCGGTCGGACAACTTTGTCCGTTTCCTCTAGGAGAAGTAAATTCCGCTTAGCTCTGCGCACTCCCATTTCCAAAAATAAACTCGCCTCCCCCATTCCAGTGGCAGTAATCAAGAGAGACTCCTTGTCATTGTTTCTTACCCTCATGTTCATGTTCCCTACAATTTATATAAAAGAAAATTTGCATTTCACTGTATAATGTGAAATATCTTCCTCCTCTGAGTCGCCATCTGAATCTTTACAACCGCTGAAATCTAATATGTCCCTCCCCCCTTTTTTATTTTGGAGAGGGGGGAAGGTTTTTTTGTTTGTTTGGTTTTTGTTTTTTTGATGGGGAGGTAGTTTTAATTTGGCAAGTATTGCTCGGAAAACACCGCTCGAATTAATTAGCTGGAGATACTTTGTATCCTCGGCTGCTTGTTAGCAGAGAAAGGACTCACCTTAGTGGTGACTGGTTTAAAATATATATATATATATAAATATATATCATTTGTACACGAAGAACTCTTCCCAGTGGAAACTGGCTGTATTTCCGTATTTCTATGTCCTATTCGGAGTGATCGTGAAATCTAAGGCTGCTTGACGTTCTGATGCTTGTTAATGCCCTCGTGTTCTGTGGCTCCACTAAACGCCAGGAGGTTCTTCCGGACGCTTCCTCGTCCTCTGTAACATACCTGTGAATAGCCAAGATTTAATTTTGCTTTAATCCAATAAAGTTGAAGTGGGGCTTTTATTTTTCTGAAACGGCTTCCTAAAGTCCGCACCTTCCCCAGTTGCGAGGTCTGGAGGCAGGGGTGCGGAAGCGCGAGATTCAGAGGGGTAGGGGACTTGGTGGGATGCAACCCAAGAAAGGCCAGGGCAGGAGGGCTTCCTCGCCAAATCGGCCTGCGCTCCTTCCTGCGCAGGCCTAGGGCCAACCCTGCATTCGCCCCGTGCTCCCTGCTTCGGCGCAAACGTAAGAAATTGGGCTGAAATCTTGCTAGGCCAGGCCCGGCTGCCGGCCTGGAAGCGAAGTTTGGGCTTTTCGCAGTCCAAATGCATCAGGAGTAATCCCAATTCGAAGAGCCGGAACCTTTCTGCCCTAAGCGTCACGCTTCCCACGCCTCTGTCTCTGGACTGTCCGCTCATAGATCCCGAAGCAGCGTATGTTTTATTTCGCCGCCTCTGAATCCCGAGTCCTCCCTGCCGTATTACCCCGCCTCCGGGACCTGTGATCGCGCTCATCGCAGGACTTTTATTCAAGAGGTTCGTCCAGGAGTTTTGATTGTATCGGAACATAATGTGAAAGCAAAATTGAAATAAACGACTTCGTTTTAAGTCTGGAAGTCTGACCAAGTCGCTTCGGCCGAGGGGAGGTCGGGCGTAGGAAAAGAGGTGGGCAGCCCAGGGGCGGGAGCCGCGGCCTGCATGGGCCCCTCTGGCTCTGTTCCTTTTGGAGGCTTTTTCCTAGCCCGAGATTCAGAGATGAATTTAATTAGCTCCTGGAGGCTGGAGAGAAGGGGGGTGTGAGGGATTACTAATAGCATAATAAGCAATGTTTCTCTATTTGTTCCCGCGGCTCCTCCGATTTTGAGAGTCAACAGGCACGCGGCCTGCGCTGAAACTCAGACAGGGTTATTCCTTTGCTCGCGGTCCAGGGGTCCGCATCTCTAGCAGGCGCCATCCGCAGCCCCAGCGGCCCCGGATCCTTCACGGGATAGGTAGGGACTTTGGGAGTGAGGAGGGGACCCGGTGCTTTTTTGTTCCTGCCCCACAGTTCTCCACGCTAGTCACTCCCCAGGGAAGTGAGAACGAGGAGTCCTAGAGGAATTTTCTTTTTAAAAAAACTATTCTTTAAAAAAAAGGAGACACTTAAAAACAGATCCTTTCTTTGCATTCTTCCGGTTGGGAGGTAGAAATCCGGGAGAGCTGGAGCCTTGGGCAGCGGAAGCAGCTCGATCCAGTCGCTCAGCCTGAGCAGAGACCGCCCGAGGCACACAGATACCGCCCAGGCCAGGGCTCAGGGCCGCGGGGCTGCGGTAGTCACCGCCCAAAGGAGCTGAGCCCCAAATGCGCTTGAAGCTTACTTGGCTGTGAGTGGGTGGTCACCCCTCTTCCTGAGGAGCAGACCACGAGGGTGGATGTTCAAGCTGTGGGACCACGAGGCTGTGCTCCGCTGGGAGACTTCAGCAAGTCCCCTGGCTTGGCCTCAGTTTGCCCAACTGTACAAAGACAGAGAGGAATCTGAACATCTCCAAGAGCCCTCTTGCCCTGAGGTTCCAGCGGTTCTCTGGTCCTCTCTTGCCCCCAGTTCTTTTGCCTGGGTTTAGTGAGTCCTGGCTGCAGCCGAGCTGATCTGGCTCCTGAAGCCTAGGCCTGAGGCTGGGCTGGAGGCCAAGGGGAAGCCTCCAGGAACTCAGGCTCACTTTGAACCCCTGCTCTGGGGCCTGAAGGGTGAACACAGAGGGGGAGCAAAGGGGACCCCAAGTGGGACAAGAGTGAGAAGTTATCCCTTGATTCTGCTGTGGCTCCAGCAGGCCCCTTCCTGGGGGAGCTCTTCCTCTCCAAATTCTGACCTTGGCATTGGAGATCCTTCTCAGTCTGGTTCCAGCCACTTCTTCCACCTGCTGATCTCTTCTCTTGACCATTTGTTGAACCCATGTCCCACTACTGTCTTCATACCTCTGCTCCTGCTGCTTCTTTGCTTCCAGTTGAAGTACCCTTTTTCTTCTTCCCTACTTTTCAAAATCCTATCTTTCTGGGGATCTAAGCAGATCATCTAAAAAGCTTGTCCTCCGAGAAGTGGTCCTGCCCATACAGTACAGATCCTACCTTCCCAAGCCTCACAATCACCTCCTCACCCTCCCACCAGGCCTTATTTGGAGCTAGCAGGGTGGAGACATTGGCGGCTGGGCCTGTCTCCCCTCTGCACTGGGCTCCAGGGGTTAGTGGTGACCCACACCAGCAAGCGCTGGGAAGTGCTAAGCTGCTACTCCTGCCCTAGGGGGCTCTGAGGAAATGTGCACTTCTCCACCCCTCAAACTGCCCTCCTCCTCAGGCCTGAGCTTCCCATTAGCCTGGATGGGGCTGTCGACAGCTCTCTCTCTACGAGGCCTAGCTGGGGCCTCACCTCCCTCACCTCGGTGGCAAAGGTGATTATTACCTCTGCCAGAGACAGGTGAATGACCTTCATCTGAAAATTGTGCTCCAGCTTCAAGGGTGGTGTGTTGGGGATTCAGAGGGATAGAGAAACAAGGGGTCATTAGCTCAGTAGGGACTACCTCCCTGCCCCCAACCAGAGGCTAAGAAGGGGGGGGGAATTCTAACCTACACCTCACAATGGCTTCCCTTAGTGCTTAGAATCCTCTAGGCTTCTAGATCTGGGCCCTGCGTCTTGCTTTTATCTCAAATAAACCTGATCAGAATCAAGCCTGTAGGGGTTCCAGGACCACCCCCTCATTCAACCTCACCCTCTGTCTGAAAGACTCCTCCGCTGCCCAGGTCATCTTGGTCACTTCCTTCTTTCTTGCCTCAATGGTAACCTCCCTCCAGGAAGCCTTCCCCACCCCAGACAGGCAGAGTGGTTAATGCTTCCCGGCCTTCTATGGAGTGTGGTCTCTCCTACCACACTGCCTCCTCCCTCACACAGTTCCCTGAGGGCAGAGATTGAGTTAGGGGTCTGGTGCAGGGCAACTGCAGAGCGGGGACGGGGGGCCTGAAGCTGGGGTGGAGGTAGGGTGGTGATTTCTAGGACCCAACGAGCACAGACCAGACTCCTAGGCTTCGGTTTTCCAGGAAGCCCCCTGAGCTTCAGGGTGCCTCCGGGCCAGCGCTGGATCCCCGGCCAGGTGCCAGGTCACTGTGCGCTCTGTTGTCTGCTGAGCCCCAGAGCTCGCTCCCTCGACACGGCTTCCACTGTTAGCAGAGCTGGGAGCGTGCCCTCCAAGCAGCTCCTGGCCCGGGCGGATGGGCTCCTAATGAGAACATAATTACCCAGATGGAGCTGGAGCGTCACCTCCCTTCTTAGCTGTTACCCTAACGGAGTAGTGGAGGTGGAGAGAGTGCTGGGCGGAGCGACGGGCTGGACGTTTCCTCGCGTGCAGGGCGGGGTCCTGGGACCCCGCGGGCCCGACGAGGGTGAAGACCTCTCGCTCTGTGCTCGACCTCTGGCGTGCTGTGCGACCTGAGACTACTTCCTTCCCAGCCTGAACCACATTTTCCTCAACTCCCAAATGCAAGGGGTGGGCTAGATAGATGTCTGGGGTTTCCTCCAGGTGATCTAACATTTCTGATCAACCCGTCCGTGAGCCTGTCTTCCCCTCCCCCCACCCCGCCACCCAACTCCTAGCTGCGTTTGGCCGAGTCCGTGTCATCCCTACTAGCTTTCAAACAGAACAGTGAAACTTCTTACGGAGTCTGGGGAGGTCAGCGGTGCCCTTGAACTGGAAGGTCAAGCTGGGAGGGCAAGTGCAGGTACACTCCCTTTGAGCCAATTCAGTGGGAAAGAAAAGCTTTCCCGGGGTGATGACAGAGGTCTCTTGGCCTCTTTGCACAGGGCTCCTCATTGAAAATACATCCACACTCTATCTGAGCCTCAGTTTGCTTATATTTCAAATGGGGACAATAATGCCTTCAGAGCAGGGTGGTTGCTAAAAGGCATAAAAAGTACTCAGCACTGCCTGACACACAGTAGGTGCTGAATAAATGCTAGCAACAATGAAGAGCAATGGACACCGGGCGCACCACACTATCCCAGAAGCAAGACTTAAAGGAACATCAAGCAGACAGGAAAACTGAAACCACAGAGGGGAAGGGACACAGAACACGTGAATTAGGATCCTGTGTCCTTTGTTTCCCCTGCACATTCATCTCCCCACCCACCTCCAGTTAATCACGAGAACAGGGGAATTTTACCCTGTAAGTGTCTTTCATCTCCATCCCTGTTGCTCATATATTTGCATCAATCACTGTGGATGAATACTGTTTGCATGCTTCTCCATTGGTTATGAGCGCTATTTACATATCTGTGTCCATTTAGAGGGTGAGCCCCTTGCATCCTGTTCATCTCGCTTGGCCCAGTGCCTTCTGTGGTGTCAGGTACAGAGCAGGGCTCCTGTGATTGTGTCAGGAGTGAAAGCAAACTGTGCCTGGCACAACTGCAGGATATGGACCCAACCAGTGAACCTGCCCTTCAGGGGACCTCTCAGTCCTGCATGCACCCCCATCACTGACAGGAATGCTGGTGTGGAAGTGCTTCCAGACCCTGTGCTGTCAGGGAAACCTTCCCAGGCACCTGCACTTACTCTCACCTCTTCCTATTTCACTCTGCACTCAGCCGGTCCACAGGAAGTCCCAGCTTTGACCCTGGGATAGCAGTGAGCAGGGGCAGTGAGGAAGAGGCCAAGGTTAGATGTACGGGTTGGTGTTTGGATTTGTGGCTAGGTCTTCACACTGGGCAAACATTTTCTGGCAGCAGTGAGGAGACACTGTGCAGCTGAAGTCAGAAAGGAGAACTTTATGATTATAAAGAAAGAACTTCCAGGTGTGTGGCCACAGCCCAGAGCCTAGGGAGGTCTTTGTTCATCTTGCTCAACTCTAAAGAGGTCAGGGAGGAGACGCAGAGGGAGGGAGCAGGGGAAGGAAACAGGCTCCAATCTGACCTTGAGATCCACCTGATCAGCCGAGTCCTCTCTGAACCCCACCCATAAAGGCCTGGTCCTCTGCTGAGCACCTGAACTCTCCCATTCAGGTCACACCCTCGCCACAGTTCTGTTGGACTGTAAGCTCTGTGGGCATCAGTCCTCATCTGCTGTTTCCCACAAGGCATCCAGAGCCTGGCACAGTGTCAGGGCTGGTAGATGCGCTATAAATGCTCCCTGAATGCATGAGCGAGTGAACACATGAATGGGTGGGCAGAAGGAGGGAGGGGTTACTGGTTGCCTGGCGAGTACCTTTGTCTGGTCCACCAGAATGTGAACTCCATGAAAGTATCTACCTTGTTATTGGCCTTATTTACAGTTACATTCCCGGTGCCTAGCACAGTGCCTGGAATAGAGTCAGCATGAACAGTATTTCCTGAACAAATGAATAAAGAATTACGGTAATTTGGACTGTGGGATTCTGGATTGCAGGCTTGACCTTGTACACTTCTTGAGACCCCCACTACCCCCATGAACAGCCACATTTATTTATTTATTTATTTAAAACATCTTTATTGGAGTATAATTGCTTTACAATGGTGTGTCAGTTTCTGCTTTATAACAAAGTGAATCAGCTATACATATACATATATCCCCATATCCCCTCCCTCTTGTGTCTCCCTCCCACCCTCCCTATCCCACCCCTCTAGGTGGTCACAAAGCACCGAGCTGATCTCCCTGTGCTATGCGGCTGCTTCCCACTAGCTATCTATTTTATGTTTGGTAGTGTATATATGTCAATGCTACTCCCTCAGTTCGTCCCACCTTACCCTTCTGCCTCCCTGTATCCTCAAGTCCATTCTCTACGTCTACATCTTTATTCCTATCCTGCCATGAGGTTCTTCAGAATCTTTTTTTTTTAGATTCCATATATATGTGTTAGCATACGGTATGTGTTTTTCTCTTTCTGACTTACTTCACTCTGTATGACAGACTCTAGGTCCATCCACCTCACTACAAATAACTCAATTTCGTTTCTTTTTATGGCTGAGTAATATTCCATTGTGTATATGTGCCACATCTTCTTTATCCATTCATCCGATGATGGACACTTAGGTTGCTTCCATGTCCTGGCTATTGTAAATAGAGCTGCAATGAACATTGTGGTACGTGACTCCTTTTGAATTATGGTTTTCTCAGGGTATATGCCCAGTAGTGGGATTGCTGGGTCCTATGATAGTTCTATTTTTAGTTTTTTAAGGAACCTCCATACTGTTCTCCATAGTGGCTGTATCAATTTACATTCCCACCAGCAGTGCAGGAGGCGTCCCTTTTCCCCACACGCTCTCCAGCATTTACTGTCTGTAGGTTTTTGATGATGGCCGCCACATTTATTTTAGCGTGAAATTGGATTGTACCAGCTATCTGGAGTTGACCTTACAACACAAGTTTTCTTTCATGCTGCTTGCCCCACCCCACCCCCAACATATGGGCAATTCCTTAGAGGGTAGGGACCATATTTTATTTTCCTTGAAGGACAACACCTAATAACATGATTCAGTATTGGTCGATTGGTTGCTTAATCCAGGATCAAGCCATTAGGTCTGTGGCAATGTGTGGGCTTGAAGCCCCTGGTGATGGTGCCAAGCAGCTGACGAAGCCCAGCAGGATTTTCCACGGTGCCAGGAGAGAGGCCAGTTGTAAGCAGTAGCTGCGCAGTGCATTGGTCAGTGAGGGAGCTGGTATGGTGGAGGGAGCTAGGCATGGTGGTCCATGCCTAGCTTGTGGCTGGGCATGAGCTTTCTGGGGTTTTGCTCTAGCTAAATGCAGAATGACCTCTGAAATCCCCTCACAGTTTTGGATTCTGCTGCAGACCATGGAGGTGGAGTGGGCTCAGTTGGTTTCCTCTAAAGAATGTCAAGGATTCCCCCAAATCCCCCTCCTTCCTCAGACCCAGTGTCCGGCTGGGTGTTCAGCTCAACAGAGAGTTCTCTGGAATGCTCTGCTAGCCAGCAGCAACCTGCTTCCTCAGGTGAGGCTCCAAGAGCCCTTCCTTCCATCATCAGAAATTACTGCATGCTTCCAGGGAAACTTGCACAGAGGGGAGAGGGAATTAGATGGAGAGGCAACTGGGCATCGTGTCCACCTCATTTAAAAGGGAACTGTGTGCTCTGCCCAGATCCTGTGTTGGACAGACTCTCCTTGGTATTCTGAGAGGCTCGAAAATAAACTCCCCAATGTATACTTCAACTGAGAAGTTCAGATGATTTTATAATGACGGAATGGCTCCAAATATGGAGTTAAAATGCAGCTGATGAGGAGCTTGCAATTTCACTTATAACTCATCTTGATCAGAGTTGGTCATTTTAAGTCTCAGCAATGTTCCAAATGCTCACTCTCTCTTTCTTTCTTTTTGGAGGAGTTCATTTCAGGTAGACAGATTATTTACTTATTCTGAAGATGCCAAGGGAGAGGACGTGTTAGCAATACCAACTGATCTGTGGGTGTGGGCTCGAAGCTCAGCCTTCATGTGGCATCTGTGTGTCTGTTGCTTTTCCTTTCTTTCCCTCTGGGCTCTCTGTGCTTCCCAAGTGGGACCTTGTCTGCCAGGTCCATCTAAATCATCTCCAGCATCAGTTTGAATGACAGTGGTGCTCTTTGAGGCTGTGAAGTTTGCAGCTGTTTTCCTTGATTGCCTAAATGTGTCCCTGTCTCTGTCATAAGAAGTTGGGGTCCAGGCTGAGGGCAGAAACAAGCCTGTTCCCCCAGGAACGAGACCACAGGACCTCCAGATGCGACCCCTATAGGATCCCGTTTCAACCAGAAGTCTATGAGATGCAAGATTCTCTGGGCGGCAGCTGGGGTCTTCATGTCTGAGTTTCCAGCCTAAAGCTGTCACCAGAATCCTGCCTTCCAGCCCCAGCCTTCAGAGAAAGCCACCTGGTGACTAGCTTTCAGAGCTGTGACATGGATTTTCTTCGGGCCCGTCATAATTCATTCTTCCCTCAGTAGCCAGAGTGAGCTTCTCAAAACATAAACCAGACCACAGCGCGTGAAACCACCTAGCGCCTCCACAGTGCGCTGTGACTTTTTACTGTGGCTGGCTGGGCCTCCCTCATCTGGCCCCAGCTGACCTCGAAAAGCTTCTATTGCTTTCGTCTACTGCAGACAAGCTCATTCTGGCTTTCCGTCAGCTCCTAGAATATGCCAAGCTCTCTCCTGTCTCAGAACCTCTGCACAGGTCGATCTTCTGGGGCTATTTCCTTCTCTTTCAGGTCTCAGCAGACCACCTCTGATTACTCTCTCTGATACCAAGGCCAGATTATTTCATTATTTCATTGCCCTGAAATGCTTATTTACCTGTTTGGTTGTTTGCTGTTTCTCTCCTTCCCTGGGGACAGGGACCTGGTCTGTCCTGGGTGTTGCTTTGTCCCCAGAGTTTGGAACAGAACCTAGAATGGTAGGGGCTGAATTAATATACAAAACAACTGAATAGCAAATTAGCCATCCAATCATGACCCATCAGAGCAGAATCATCTCATTGGTCCCTCTCCTCAGAAGCTCAGGGGAGCCATTAAACATTTCACCCACCAGAAGGCATATCCTTCCAGAGGGGAAGCAGGCTGGAAGTCATGGGGTCAAGGATGGGGGCTGGAAAATTGGTCTCTTATTTACAGGCCCAATGAATTTTTCTTTTTTTTTACTTATTAATGTCTATTGTTAAAATTGCTTAATTCAGCTAACCATGTGGTGGGCTAGGGAAAACTGAAGTGAGCTGTGAATTATTGAATTTTTCCCACTGAAGTTATCCTGCAACAGAAAAGCATGAACAAGAGAACAAGGAGAAAAGAAAAGAGACCTTGGTCTAGGGCAGAGGTGGGAAGCAGCCAGAGTGCTGTTCCTGGAACTGTTAACTCTGCTTGGAGCAAAGATAGGCAGTGAGTGGGGACTAAGAAAGGAGAAGGAAGACTGGAGAATCATATGCACAAGAGAGAAGGCAGCTTCTCGACTCTCTCCAAGACGGGAGGAGGCAGCACTGTGGACAGAAATGGCAGCAACATGGATCTAAGGCTGTAGAAAAAAAGACATGTATCTTCAGACTGCAAAATATCCACTGCAGAAATACCCAGCTGGCATGGAGTTGTCAATCACACATTTATTCAACAATATTTACCTCGCAACGCCGCCTGCATGCCCAGCACCAGCTCTGTTCTAGAGGTCCAGTAGAAAAACCCAGGCAGGGGGCCAGCCTTGCCTGCAGTGCAGCTGAAGGGAGCATAGTACAGAGAAGGATAGGAAATTAGGGCAAGGAGCTCAGCTGTCTGTCCTACTCGATTTAATCCTCTCCCTCCTACACCACTGTGAACTCCTCATGGTCCAAGTCAATCTTTGTGACCTTTGGGTTTCACCCTCCTTTATACGGCAGAGTAGGGGGCACTGGTTAAGAGAATGAGCTTTGAGTTAAGCAGAGCTGGTTTTGAGGGCTGCCTTTGTTGCTATATTCATCAGGACCCTTATGGTTTCAAATTATAGAAACCCAACTCAAACTGCCCTTAGTACCTTCCACCCAAAAGAATTTATTGGATTGCATTCAAAAAAAGAAAAAAAAATCCAAGGATAATTAAATTGAGGTGTGGCTGATCCAGGGCCCTAAGCAATGTCATTAGAAATCTGCCTCTTTTTACATCTGGAGTCACTTCCAGGCCCCCAACTGTGGCAGCAATAACAGACCCACATTTTGTCTCGTTTCCCCATTAGAAAGAGAGCATTTTTTTTCTCCACAGTTCCAGAAAAAATTCCAGAGCTGATGAATATTGGACTGACTTGTCAGGTGCATTCCAGAGCCAGTTTCCTTGAGCAGAGGAATAAAATAAGCTAACTGGCCAGGCATGGAGCCAGGCTGAGGGTGGGGTGGGATGGGGAGAAGCAGCCCTGTCTGGGGGGCAGCTGGTACAAATGAAGGGGGTCTGGAGGTGCAGTGAACAAAAGCAAGAGATGTTCACCACCACAGCCACTTCCTGTAAGGGAAGTGTGACTTCAAGTAAACGGTTAATAATGTCTAATTCTGTTAGCATTAATGAGGTAATAACTATGAAAGATTTAACAGAGCAAAGAACGTAGTAAGCGCATCGTAAATAGCAGTTATTATTATTGCTCTGGAGGCCATTTTTGCCAGTGCCCATGCGCCTTGGCATTGATATTTATTTATATCACAAAGATATCTTTTTTTCCCGGGAAGAGCACAAGCTCCTTTTGGCCTATGAATGCTTACTTGTGGATTCAGATCATCTGGAGATCTTGTTAAAATGCAGATTCTGATTCTTTAAATCTGGGTTGGGGATTGAGGGTTCCGATTTCAATAAGCTTTTTATAATTGACTTTTTAAAAGAATTTTTCAATTCTAATAATCTTTGAAAAATTCTACATGACGAACTCACTACAGATGACACTTGAGAAGCAATGGTATAGGCTCATGTATATCCCACAGCTAATTCCTAAATATCTGTCCACAGATGTGTTATATCAGAATCAGATGAGACTTTTTTTGGAAAGAGAATTTAGTGGCGGCTCACATAAGACAAGGTAAGCATGAGAGAGAGAGATTGCTTCAGGCATAATTTGATCACCCGTGCCTGGTCTCTGTCTCCCTCTCTCTTGTGCTCAGCCCCTTTCACTCCTCACAGTGACGGTATAGCTGCAGAAGCTCCAACCCTTCAAATCCTCTACCCAGAAGTCTTTGCAAAATTCTCATGGCATCTCATTGGCCCTAAAGGAGTCGCATGCCAATCTCTAGATCAATTTCAATGGAAAGGCAATGCAGGCTCTGATTGGTCTGCTTAAGTCTTATGCCCCTTGTGAGGTCAGAGTGTGAAATGCACTTCATTGAAGCATCAGGGATAAAGAGAGTATGTATGTGTGTGTAGGAGGATTTCCAAACTAAAATTGAAAGCTAGCACAGAAAGTCAAGGGCCACCCATCTCCAATGCCACCCCCAGGTTCTTATACCCAACTCTCCACTCACATAGCTAACAGGCATCTCAGATGTACGTGATCAGAATGGGTCCCCTGATCTTTCCCCAAATCTGCTCCTGCCAAAGCCTTTTCCATCTCAGTTATGGCCACTCCATTCTTCTGGTAGTTCAGACTGGAAACCCTGGCATCACCCTTGATTACTCCTTTCTTATACCCAACCTCTAATCCATCAGCAAGCCCTATCACTTTACCTTCAAAATAATCTAAGAGTCAGCTGATCCAGACCACCAGCACCTCTCCCTGGAACAATTGCAGTCACCCAGTTTGTCTCCCAGCTGGCCCTCTTGCTGCCCTACATCTACAAACACACATGCTCACAGCAGCCACAGAATGGTCCTGCTAAGAGGTGAGTCAGATCATGGCATTTCTCTACTAAAACTTCCAAATGGGTTCCCTGCTCTTTTAGAATAAAATCTAAACTATTTTTCTGTCCCCCACCCCAGCCCACACTTCCTGACTGCTTCTCTGACCTTCTTTACCTTTCATCTGGGAGCTTATGTAAAGTTCACCTGCCACTTCCTACCCCTGGTGATTCTAATTCAGTAGCTCTGGTCTGGGTCTGGGGGCTCTGTGTTGCTACAAGTCCCATGTGTGATTTTGATGTGCTGCCCAGGTTTGCAAACAATTGCTCCCAACACCTGGCCGGGGCTCTGGCATGGAGGTAGTGCATAACGTCTGCTGAATCAGCATCTCATCTTTCCCTCTGTACTTGTGTGTGGTTTTTAGACTGGCATGGAAAGTGGGAGCAGAGCAGGGTTACTTATTATTTCCCAGAGTGAAATCTGATTATACAAAGGCTGCTACTTTTATAATACTGGAGGAGATCGTCCGAGGAGTGTAATTATCATCAGCTCGCTTTGCAGGAGGAGGGATATCCTGCTCCTTTTGGCTGACACTCCCGCCTCTCAGCGGGATGCCTGCGAGGCTGTTTGGTGAATGCATCCTTCACTTTCACTTAGTGGTAACAGTGCATAGCAGCACACAGTGTTTCTGCCCAGCTTCTGCGCTGATAACGAAGGCAGCTTCACGAGAGCCCTTGTACAAACTGTACCCACTGGAGAGCCTGCCCGCCTGACTTGTGTCATTTTAACTTTGGCCCTGCCAAAGCCACCGTGTCTGCTGTCCCTTCTTGCCCACTGCCGTTCTTGGGGCTGCCTGCTCCCTGAGGTGCAAGCATCGGCTTCTTCCTTCCCTCCCCCTTACTCCCCGACCTGGTCCTGGAGGCCCCTGCCCACCTTCCAGCAGCTCCTTCAGCTGTCCCGGTGACAGGCTTTGAGCCTGGAGTTCTGGAAAGTGTCTATCAGGACACTTCAGTTGTAAGGAACAGAAATTGGCTATTGTAAGCAGAAGAGGAATTTCTTCATATGCCTTATGGCAGCTCACAGAATGGAAGTGAAGCCTGGAGAACTAGACTCAGAAAAAGCCAGGAAGTGCAACAGCCCTGAAGACAGTCCCTTTGGGAGCCCACCTCCAGGGTACATTGGTGGTAGTAGTTTCCACTCTCATGTCACTCAACATTTAATGTCCCTGGAGAGGGGATTACCTCACAAGCTCACCTCTTATCTAGGGGAGCACCGAGCATCATGACTGTCCACACCAAGCCTGCAGATGACGTAGCCAAGAAAGTTCCTCAGGATGAAGTGTAGTTAGAAGTGTGGGCTCTGGGGCCGGGCTGCCTGGGTTTGTATCCCAGCTCTGCCATGATCCACAGTGTAGCTTTCAGCGAGTTATTTATTTATTTATGTCTGGACTTCAGTTTTTTTTTTTTTTTTTTTTTTTTTTGCGGTACGCGGGCCTCTCACTGCTGTGGCCTCTCCCGTTGTGGAGCACAGGCTCCGGACGCGCAGGCCCAGCGGCCATGGCTCACGGGCCCAGCCTCTCCGCGGCATGTGGGATCCTCCCGGACCGGGGCACGAACCCGCGTCCCCTGCATCGGCAGGCGGACTCTCAACCACTGCGCCACCAGGGAAGCCCTGGACTTCAGTTTTCTCATCTGAAAAATGGGAATAATAATAATGCCTTCTTCATTAATTAAATGAATATATGTAAAGCACTTAAAATAGTGCCAGGCATACAGTAGGCACTCAGTTCAATCAATGTTAGTTATCGCCCGAAAGATGGGGTGTGCATGTACGGGTGCTGTGAAGGCAGCGATTCAAGGGTTCTCCCTCTCTCCAGGCCCTGACTTGGGTTTCCTCTCCTCCAATGTGGGTAGTGCCTGGTCAGGAGGAAAGAAGCCTCAGGGACTTCCTGGCCCATAGGTCCCATAAACACAGAGGGACGGGTCAGGACAAAATATTGATCAAGAGCTTTAGGGGCAACTTGACCTTGTTTAAATTCTGGCTCTGTTGTAAGGAGCTGTATGACCTGTGTAAGTTGTAGAGTGTCTCTGAGCTATGCAGGAAGCAGGATAATAAAAACCTATTTCTCAGGGTTGTTGGGAGGGTCTACTCATTCAAGTAACAAACAGTTATTGAGCCTGGTTGGAGCCTGACACTGCTCTAGTGTTGGGATTACAGCGTGAACAAAATAGATACCTCCTTGTTCCCATGCAGTTGGGGATACCTTAGTCCAAGCATCATTCAGAGTTGCATGATTAGAGCAATAAGGGCTCTGGAGGACCTGCCTACCTGGGGAACTGTGAGCTATGAGGGGGTTTGACTTTGAGCTGAGAATTGAAGTTTGACTAGGAATGAGCTAGGCCAATGTTGGGGACCGGAGAAAGCATTCCAGGCAGAAGGAGCAGCATGTGTGAAACCGCCAGGTGGGAAACATCATGAATCTGAGGACTGAGGGAGGGCCAATGTCACGCCCATTTAGGGAGGAATGGGGGTCAAGGTGAGGCTGGAGAGTTGCAGGGGCCAGATCCTGTGAGACCTGGTAGGCCAGGGCAAGGATTCAGGTCTTCATTCTGAGAGCGATGGGTCCCCGTTCAAAGTTTTAACCACAATTGTCTTTTTTTTTTTTTTTTTTTTTTGCGGTACGCGGGCCTCTCACTGCTGTGGCCTCTCCCGTCGCGGAGCACAGGCTCCGGACGCGCAGGCTCAGCGGCCATGGCTCACGGGCCCAGCCACTCTACGGGATGTGGGATCTTCCCGGACTGGGGCACGAACCCGTGTCCCCTGCATCGGCAGGCGGACTCTCAACCACTGTGCCACCAGGGAAGCCCACCACAATTGTCTTTGCACTTTCGGAATGTCAGGGTGGCTACTGGGAGGAGAAGCCTGGAGCGGGGCAGGAGAGGATGCAGCAGTCCAGTGATGAGGCTGTGACAGCCGTAGGACTTAGGGATAAAGGCAGCTAGGACTAGAGCAGGGACAGCAAAGTTGGAGACAAGAAGGTGGATTTAAGAGGTATTTAGGAGTTAACGGTTTAGGATTTAGTGATGGATTAGGACACAGAGGTGAGGGATAGACCACCAAGTGTGGTTTATGATTTCTCCAAAATTTCTGGTTATTCTATAGTAGGATGGGCAGCATTGCCACTCCTGGAGAGTGAGATCCAGGGGCAGGAGGGTTGTGAGCTCAGTGGTGGATGTGTTGTATTTGAGATATCATGTGTCAATGCCAAATAGACAGCTAGATAGGAGGTTCCGGAGGCCAGAGGGCAAGTTTGAGTTGGAGGCATAAACTCAGGCCTCATAGGCATTAAGGCAGGTCAAGAGCCCTGAGATGAATAGGCTGATGGGGAAACATGCAGACAGTGCGGGGGAAAGCTCTTAGGAAGTACCGCCATGTTATGAAGACTTAAACCGTTGCTCTGTGTGTGTGTTCCTGCAGCCAAATCTCCCCTCTCAAGGCTGCTGCTATGATTGGCTTCTGGTAGGGTGGGCTTCACCTCATACTGGGACTTGTTTGATTAGCTCCTATTGTCGCCTAATAAAGCTTAATACCCACAAGAGGCTACGTTATCATGGGGTGGAGGGGAGGGGAGGGAGATGACTGAGGCACAAAAGGGAGTCCTGTTAAGCGCCTCTCACCTACGCCTACGCCTCTCAACATACACACAACTCAGACCTGAGACTTTTATAGAACTTAATTTCTTTCTTTCTAAAGATTTTCCCGGAAGAATTACAAGCCCAGCTTCCCCTGACAGCACCAGGGGGAGGACGGTATTGGCGATGGCATAAAAGTGAGGACAGAGGGAAGAGCGAAAGACAGAGCATTTATCCCAAGCAGAGTCCTGGAGCACCAGCCACCTTCTGAGCAAGAAAGAGAGAAACCCAGGGCTTTAAAAATAGAACTGCTCCATTGCTTCAGGCGGAGAAAACAACCCAGACTAAAGCTGACCTTCCTGATTCTAAGCAACTGATCCCCACTGAAGCAAAGAGGGCCCCCGAGCCCCAGAGAGGAGACAGAGTGCAGCTGGATGGCAGGGGGCAGGCAGAGCTGGACTATGGGCCTGGATCTTTGTCCTGGAGTGGTCAACATGTCCCCTGCCTCAGAAGAGTGACCCCAGTCTACGGAACACAAGGAGCCCTTATTGAAGACAGCAGTCTCCAGAGGAAAGGCGCAGACCATAGCACCAGGCTGTTTCTGGAACAGACCAGAGCATCTGCATGCAAGCATAGCTGGTTGTCTCCAAACAGTTCTCAGAAGATGCAATTCCCCTTTTCGGATGCTTGCAGGGTTACAAAGTTACGGACGGCAGCGTTGGTGCTGTGGGAAGGCGTAGGGACTGGCGGGGATAGGCCTGGAGAAATGCCCTCAGGGCCATGGTGTGGGGGCCAAGTCCCATGGGGTATTGGAGGAAGCAGAGGGCTTCTGGGAGGAGGTAGTCTTGTTTTTATTAGATTTTATTTTTTAGAACAGCTTTAGATATACAAAAAAATTGAGAAGATAGTAAAGAATTCCCCTATACTCCCTTGCCCAGTGTCCCCTGTTATTAACAGCTTACATTAGTGTGGTGCACTTATCACAGTTAACAAACGGATAGTAACACATGATTATTAACAAATGTCCATGTTTCATTCAGATTTCCTTAGCTTCTACTTAATGCCTTTTTCTGTTTCAAGATCTCATCCAGAATGCCAATTATATTTAGTCATCATGTTTCCTTAGGCTCCTCCTGGCTGTGACAGTTCAGAACTTTCCTTGTTTTGATGACAGTTTCAAGAAGTACTAGTCAGGTATTTTGTAGAATGTCCTTTTCCCAGAATTAGTCTAATATGTTTTTCATGATTGGAGTGGAGTTACGGGTTTGGGGGGGGAAGTCCGCAGACATAAAATGACATTTTCATCACGTTATATCAAGGGTACATACCATCAACCTGGTTTATCACTGTTGCTACTGACCTTAGTGATCTGGCTGAGGTAGTGTTTGTCAGGCATCTCCACGGTAAAGTTAATCTCCCTCCCCTTGCCACACTGTCTTCTTTGGAAGGAAGTCAATGTGTGCAGCCCACACTGAAGTGGTGGGAAGATATTTTTCCTCTCCTTGAGAGCTAAGTATCTACATACATTTTTGGAATTCCTCTGAAAGGGAGATTTCCCTCATTTACTTATTCAATCATTTATGTATATCAGTATGGACTCATGGATTCTTATTTTATAGTTTGGGTTATAATCGAACACTATTTTATTGACTGAATGGTTTCTGCTTTAGACCTTAGAAGCTCTTTCGGTTGGCTCCTATCTCCTTGACATACCCACTTCGATGTAGTTTTTTTTTTTTTTAACTTCCTCACTTCTTTGGCACGATAAGATAAGATATTCTTGGACATTTCTTGCCCTAGTCCTAGAATCAACCATTTCTTTAAGGAGCACTGGGTCCTCTTGTTGGAGAATGATATTAGAAACCAAGATCTGGGTATTCAGTGTGCTCACTGCTATTGGGGGCGGGGGTCATTTCTTCTAGGGCCTCTTGGCTGACAGAACAAGAAAATGTATGATGTATACGAAACTCAATATATACAGGCATCTGTAAGTATGTCTATATGTAACCATCTGTATCTATATTAAACTAAAGATGAGTTCATACTGACATCTCCAACTCTAACTCATTACCATATGGATCACTTCAGCCCCCTTCCCTTGCTTGTCTGTGCATTCCCACTCTAACAGTGTAAGATCTGGCTCCCAGCCACCAAGGTCCATATACTTGTTCAATTCCAGTATACATTTATGGTGACTTCAGAATTATTAGCCTCCAGTACCCCTATAGGAAATAACTTTATCAAGTAGAGTACAGTGCTTATGTGAAGTTCTTTCTGGCTTTAGTTTTACAGACTCCATTCATATGCAAAGTTACTCAGGTCAGCACCTTTTCTCCCCACCCTCTTCCCTGAGGTTGTACCATACATTTATAATACAAGTAGATTCTCTTGTCACAGTCTGTATTCCTTCCTGTGATCCCCTAACCTCCTGATTTAAAAACATTTGCATACATTAAGTTTCACTCTTTGTGCTGTAAACGTCTATGGGTTTTTAAAAGTGCGTAAAGTCATGTATCCACTATTCAAGTGTCATGCAGAGTAGTGGCACTCCTCTAAAAATCTACTGTTCGTTATATATTCATCCCCTCCCCCTACTCTCCCTTAAACCCTGACAAACATTGACCTTTGTACTATCTCTATAGTTTTGTCATTTACAAAATGTTATATAATTGGAATCATACAGTATGTGGCCTTCTCAGACCGGCTTCTTTCACTTAGCAATATGTTTTTAAGATTCCATGTCTTTTCATGTTTGACAGCCCATTTCTTTTTATTGATGAATAATACTTCACTATATTGAGGTACCAGTTTATCCATTCACCTGCTGAAGGGCATCTTGGTTGCTTTTAGGTTTTGGCAATTATGAATAGAGCTGCTAAATACATTTGTATGCAGGCTTTTGTGTCGACTTAAGTTTTCAGATTAGTTGGGTAGATACCAGGAAGGCAAATGCCGGATCATATGGTAAGATCATGTTTAGTTTGGGAATTCTCTGGTTGTCCAGTAGTTAGGGCTCCGCACTTCCACTGCAGGGGACACAGGTTCCATCCCTGCTCTGGGAGCTAAGATCCCACATGACGCAGGGTGAGGCCAAAAAACAAAAGGCAAAAGAACCACTTGGAGGGACTTATTTCTGGTGGACAAAGAAGGGTGTAAGAGAGGAGCAAGAAAGAGAAAGTCATACACTATGGATAACAAAGTGATGATGAAATAAAATTCATATTAAAAAAAAAGATCAGGTTTAGTCTTGTAAGAAACTACCAAGCTTTCTTCCAAAGTGGCTGTACCATTTTGCATTCCCACCGGCAATAAATGAGAGTTCCTAGTGCTCTGCATCACCACCAGCATTTGGTATTGTTAGTGTTTTGGATTTTAACCATTCTAAGAATCGTGTAATGGTTCGCTATTGTTTTAATTTGCAATTCCAAAATGGCAAATGATGCTGAACATTTTTTAATATGCTTATTAGTTATTTGTATATTTTCTTTAGTGAGGTATTTATTCAGATCATTTGCCCATTTCAAAATTGGGTTATTTGTTGCATTATTGTTGAGTTTTAAAACTTCTTCGTATATTTAGTTACAAGGTCTTTATCAGATATGTGCTTTGAAAATATCTTTTCCCAGTCTGTGGCTTGTCTTTTCATTCTTTTCACAGTGTCTTTTGCAGAGCATAAGTTTTAAACTTTAATAAAAGTCCAGCTTACTATTTTTTTCTTTTATGGCTTGTGCTTTGAGAGCTGTATTTAAAACTCATCACCAAACCTATGGTCACCTAATTTTCTGTGTGTTTTTTTTTTTTATAAGTTTTATAGTTTTTGCACTTTATAGTTCTGTCTATGATCCATTTTGGGTTAATTTTTGGAAAAGATGTAAGGTCTGTGTCTAGAATTTTTTTTTTTTTTTTTTTTTGCATCAGAATGTCCAATTGTTCCAGGGCCATTTGTTGAAAAAACTGTTCTTTAGGGCTTCCCTGGTGGCGCAGTGGTTGAGGGTCCGCCTGCCGATGCAGGGGACGCGGGTTCGTGCCCCGGTCTGGGAAGATCCCGCATGCCGCTGAGCGGCTGGGCCCGTGAGCCATGGCCGCTGAGCCTGCGCGTCCGGAGCCTGTGCTCTGCAATGGGAGAGGCCACGATAGTGAGAGGCCTGTGTACCGCAAAAACAAACAAACAAACAAACAAACAAAAACTGTTCTTTATTGACTTGGCTTTGCAAAGATTGGTTGACTATATTTGTGTAGGTCTATTTCTGGGCTCTTTATTCTGTTCCATTAATGTGTCTATTCTTTCACCAATACCACATTGCCTTCATTATTCTAGCTTTATAGTAAGTCTTGAGGCTGGGTAGTGTCAGTTCTCCAACTTTGTTCTTTTCAGTATTATGTTGGCTATTGTGGGTCTTTTGCTTGTCTCCAAGTAAACTCTGGAAATAGTTTATCAATACCTGCAAAGTAGCTTGCTGAAATTTTGATTGAGATTTCACTGAATCTATAGATTAGGTTGTAAAGAATTAACTTCCTAATAATACTGACTTTTTCAATCCACATACATGAAATATTCCTTTATTTATTTAGATCTTTGATTTCCTTTACCAGAATTTTGTATATATATGGATACTACATATATCTTGTTAGATTTATACCCAAGTATTTAAGTTTTTGACAATATTTTGAATGGTATTGTGTTTTTAACTTTAAATTCCAGTTGTTCATTGCTAGGGTATAGGAAAGCAATTGACTTTTGAATATTAACCTTGTAACCTCCAACCTTGCTTATGAGTTCCATGAATTTTCATATTGATTCTCTGGGATTTTCTACATAGAAAATCATATCGGAAAACAAAGACTTTTATTTCTTTCCAATCTGCACCGCTTTTATTTTCTATTCTTGTCTTATTTCATTACCTAGGATGTCCAGTACAATACTGAATAGGAGTGGTGAGAAGGAATATCCTTGCCTTGTTCCCATTCTTAGGGGGAAAGAACCCAGTTTTTCACCAGTATATATGATGTTAGCTGTAGGATTTTTGTAAATGTTCTCTATCAAATTGAGAAAGTTCCTCCATATTCCCAGTGTGCTGACAGGTGTTATTTTTTTTAATTTTTTTTATCATGAATGGGTATTAGCTTTTGTTAATTGCCTATTCTGGATCAATTGATATGAGCATAATATGAGCATATGGTTTTTCTTCTTTAACCTGTTGAAGTAGAGGATTATTTTAATTCATTTTTGAATGTGGAACCAGGCTTGCATACCTGGAATAAATGCCACTTGACTGTGGTCTGTAATTCTTTTTGTACATTGTTAGATTCAATTTGCTAATATTTTGTTGAGGATTTTTGTATCTATGCTCATGAAAGTTATTGGTCTGTGCTCTTTCTTGTAATGCCTTGTTGGGTTTGGGTATTAGCGTAATACTGTCCCCATAGGATGAGTTATAAAGTGTTCCCCCTGCTTTTATTTTCTGGAGGAGATTATAGAGGACTGATTTTTTTTTTTACTTAAACATTTGGTAGAATTCACTGGTGAAACCATCTGGGCCTAGTGCTTTCTTTCTTAAAGGTTAATTATTGATTAAATTTAACTAGTAACTACAGGTGTATTCAGATTACCTGTTTTCTCCCTTATTAAATTTCTGCCTACCTGATCGATCACTTACTGAAAGAGTTGTTGAAGTGTTCAGCTTTAAGAGTGGGTTTTTCTATTCCTCCTTGCAGTTCTATCAGTGTTGTGTCACGTATTTTGATGCTCTGTTGTTAGGTGCATACACATTAAGGATTATGTCTTTTTGGAGGAATTAACCGCTTTATTATTATGTAATTCCCTTCTTTATCTCTGATGATTTTCCTTGTTCTGGAGTGTGCATTGTCTTTCTCTTGATGAGTATTAGCATGGTATATCTTTTTCAACCCATTTCCTTTTAACCTATCAATGTCTTTATATTTAGAGTAGGTTTCTTTTAAACAATATACAGTTGAATCTTGTTTTTTAAATTCACTCTGACATCTGTCTTTTAATTGTATGCTTACACCATACACATTTAAAGTATTATATCTACCTATCTATTTATCTATCTATCTATCTATCTATCTATCTATCTATCTATCTATCTTGTTTGTAACTGTTTCTATTCATTGCATTTGTTCTTTTTTCCCCCATTTTCTTCTGACTTCTCTGAGTTTAATTGGGTATGTAATATCATTTTATTTTCTCACCTCCCTTTGCATATTAATGATACTTCTTTTTAAAAGTTTTTAGTAGTTTCCTTAGAGTTTGCAATATACATTTACCACCGATCTAGGTCTACTTTTGAATAACACGACTACTTCCTAGAGCAGTTATTTTACAGCAGGGTATTTCCAATTCTGCCCACCCATTGCTATAACTGATTTCATTTGTCCATATGCTATAATCATACAGTACATTGTTAGTATTATTTGAACATTTATTAGATCCATTAAAAATATGAAAAATAAAAGATTTTATTTTACCTTTATTTTTTCTCTGGTGCTTTTCCTTTTATCACGTAGATCTAAGTTTCTCACTTATATAATTTAATTGCTTCCTGAGAACTTCTTTTAACATTTCTTACAGGGCAGGTCTGCTGGCAATGAATTCTCTTAGTTTTTGTTTGTCTGAGAAAGTCGTTATTTCCTCTTCAGTTTTGGAGATGATTTCGCTGAATATAGAATTCTAGGTTGTTGATTTTTCAACACTTTAAGTATTTTACTCTACTCTCAGGTTGCTTGCATGATTTCTGATGAAAACTCCACTGTAATTCTTATCCTTGCTCCTCTATAGATAAGATGTTTATTTTTCTATGGTTTCTTTCAAGATTTTCTCTTTTGTTTTCTGAAGTTTGAATGTGATATTTCTAGGTGAAGAGTTTTTGGTATTTATCCTGCCTAACGTTCCTCTGAATGTCCCAGATCTGTAGTTTGGTGCCTGTCATTAGTTTTGGAAAGTCCTCAACCATTTTTAGTTTAAGTATTTTTCTGCTCCCTTCTTCTTTCTTCGCCTTCCAATACATGTAAGTTAAATCTTTCAAAATCACTCCACAGCTCTTGGATATTCTGCTATGTTTTTTTAAAAAAATTATTTTCACTCTTTGTATTTTAGTTTAAGTCTTTTAAAAAATTATTTATGATTTAATTTTGGCCGCGTTGGGTCTTCATCGCTGTGTGCAGGCTTTCTCTAGTTGCGGCGAGCAGGAGCTTCTCTTGTTGTGGAGCGTGGGCTCTAGGCACGCGGGCTTCAGTACTTGTGGCACACGGGCTGTAGAGTGCAGGCTCAGTAGTTGTGGTGCATGGGCTTAGTTGCTCCACAGCATGTGGGATCTTCCCAGACCAGGGCTCGAACCTGTGTCCCCTGCATTGGCAGGCAGATTCTTAACCACTGCACCACCAGGGAAGTCCTAGGTTAAGTCTTTATTGACTTATCTTTGAGTTCATTGATTCTTTCCTCATTTGTGTCCAATCTATTGATGAGCCCATAAAATGCTTCTTCATTCCCATTACAGTTTTTTTTTATTTCAATCATCTCTTTTTGATTCTTTTTTAGAGTTTCCATCTTTCTGTTTACAATACCCATTTGTTCTTGCACAGTGTCTACTTTTTTCCATTAGTGATCATAACATATTAATTATAGTTATTTTAAATTTCTTGTCTGATAATTCCCAGATCTGTGTCACATCTGAGTCTGGTACTGATGCTTGCCTTGTTTCTTCAGACTGTGTTTCTTCTGCCTTTTTTAATGTCTTGTAATTTTTTGTTGAAATCCAGACATGATATTTTGGGTAATAGGAACTGAGGTAAATAGGTCTTTAGTACCAGTGAGGTTTTGTATTAATCTGGCTAGGTGATGGTCCATATTTAATGTTTACATAGGTGTCAAGGACTTCAGATTCCTCTAGTATCATTTTTTGTGTCTCCTGTTGTCTTTGGGTTTTCCTAAAATCTCCTTTTTAATTAGAATCTGATTCTCGTAGGTCTTTCAGCTATAACCCACTATTATTACACTGGAGCCCTGTTATTGTGGTGGTAAGATATGGGAGAAGGGAGGCATTCTATAATTTTCTGATTAAATCCAGTGTTATGGTGGACCTGTGTTCCCAGGCTGTGACCTTCACAAGGACTTATTACCTGTTTTTCTCTCCTTCTTTAGGTGAGATAGAGAGGCTATCGTGGGCAGCAGTTGGGTAATCACCTGCCTGCCTGTGTGAGACAAGGCTCTGGTAAAGTTCTTTTAACTAGAGAGTAGGCCTTTGTTATGAAGAATGCACTGGGCATATTTCAAAATGTTGCTTTCTCCCTCTCTTTGCCAGGAATAAGAGGGATTTGTCTTAGCTTTTCACAATGAAGATATGGTGGAGTTCCTGCAGTTAAAACCCATGAAAATGCGAGGAACTCTGTAAGACCTTGGTTCCATGATTGTTTTACTCTCAAACTAGTCCACACTTATCTTCTAGCAAGTCACCAAAATTACCATTTAAATGTCCTACCACCTTATGGCTCCAATGTCTTGTGCTCCAAGGAAGCTGATTTTGGCTCTTTCACTGTGTTTACCTGTCCCCCCATTTGCCCTGCAATCTTAAAAATATTCTCTAATAGATCCAAGAAAATATATTTATTTTCCGTTTGTTTGGCTTTTTCTTATTTTTAGGATGGGAATGATGATTTCTAAGATCTTTGCATTGCAGACTTGAAACCAGAAGTTTCCCGGTGGCTTTTGAGCTGGATCCTGAAGGACAGGATGATTTTCCCAATAGTGCAGGTGGTTGGTTACATGCAACTGAGAGCACATGGCCCATCCAGACCTGTCTTCCTCTACTTTTCCTCTTACTTTTCGGGAGCTGTCACCAGGAATTTACCTGTGAAAGTCATAGCAGGGTGGACATTAGTTGTGTTTTGATCACTCACCACCCACTCTGCCTTCTGTGAAAGGAAATATGTTCTGGAGCTACTAGCAGGCATTATGGGCTCAGAAGGGAGGAGCTTGAGCCAAGCACACTCACGTAGAGGAATATGGATCTGCAAGGATAGCACAGAAGAAAACCATGTCCTGGTGATACGGTTTAAGCTTCTGCTTCCAGCTCTGCCTGAAAACACTTAGACTTGTGAACAGGATCCTTTTGTTACAGGATTCTCATTTTGTTAAAGCCATGTGGGCAGAGTTTACTTCTGCTGCTTACCAAAAAAAAAAAAAAATCCTAAGTGTTACAGAAATCTTCAATCAACTACATTAATGCCAGAGTACAATGTCTTACTAAGGAGATGGACATTTAATTTCAGACACCATAAGGGAGATACAACTTAAGTCCCACCAAAAACGTTCCCATGTCTGGATGACTACTCCCCAGTATGTGGTACTGGGGTAAATACTTGTTTGCTGAAGTTTCATGTATTGGGGCTTTTCACCTCTTTATTATCTGCTTTTTACCTACAGTTTACTGGAAAGTTTTCCCAATATCCTATTCATCCATGCATGAGATGTTGAGATGTCTAAGATACTTTCTTGAAGATAAGTCTGCCTGTCCCTGTCATTTTATATCCTCAGCCTCTGAAGTCACAGATCTCTACTTAGTGTGGGGTTAAGGTTACTGCTGCAGCTTTTACTCTGAGGGAGCCAACCACAGCCATAAGAAACTACCACAGACTGAGTGCCTTAAACAACAGAAATTTACTTTCTCACTCTTCTGGAGGCTGGAAGCCCAAGATCAAGGTGTGTGCAGGTTTGGTTTCTCCTGAGGCCTCTCTCCTTGGCTTGCAGGTGACCACCTTCTGGCTGTGTCCTCACAGGTCTTCCCTCTGTGTGTGCCTCTCCAGCATCTCTCTCTTCTTACAAGAAAACCACTCATATTGGCTTAGAACCCTGCCTTTATGGCATCATTTTACCTTAATTACCTCTTTAAAGGCCCTACTGCCAAATATAATCACTTAGAGGGTTAGGGCTTCAACATATGAATTTGGGGGGATACAATTCAGTCCATAATACCACCTTTCAGCCAGTCCTAGTGATTGCTTTTAATTCCAGATAAATTTTAATTACCTTAGTTGAGTGATGATCAGGAGAAGTTGTTTTACTCAGCATCTTCTCTGTACCAGCTACTGAGCTGAGCCAATGGGACCTCCTCTCACCCTGAGAAGACATCATGGCCTAGAGAGCAAGTAAAAGGAGGACTGGCCTTTGACTGGGTGGTGTGTCCTCTCTCTCTCAAGCCCATTCCACTCCTGATATTCTGTGGCCATCTACTATCCCCCATTCAGGCCTCTGCTCCCCAAAAATGCCTCCATGTACTGAACTGATATACCATACTAACTGATGTACCACCCAACTGCCCACCCAAGCTTGCCCTTAACTATCTACTCCTGGGGAAAGTGATCCTGTGAACAAGTCCACTCTGAGAGGCTAGTGATGGATAGCTGCCTTGGGAAACTGCCTCTCCCAGGGACAGAGCAGAAGCCAAATGAAGAAAGCCTCACTGGTGGAGTTCAAGGCACTGGTGAGGAGCTGCTTCAAGGATCCTTTCTGTCTTCCTTCTCACTGTGCTAAGCAAGTGACACTTTTACACTGTCCGGAAGGGATAGCCACTGGAGAGGCGGAGACATAGCTTAGTAGAAGGCCACCAATAAAGACCTGGGTTTTAATCCCAATGTTGGCCCTGGTGTGTTATATAACCTTCCTCTTTCCATGCCTCAGTTTCCCTACCTGCACGATGGAAAGAATAATTCCCATCTGGCTCAGCTCTCCAGGGACACTGAGAATGACTGCCATAACAGACAGAAAAGTGTTTTAGATGGAAAATGTCATAAAATAAATTCAAGATGTTATTATTTTAAGGTGTAAAATCAGAACTCATAAAAGCAGGCATAAAAATTGTCCTGGTGGATATATTTTCATTCTGGAGAAAATTAATGGCTACATCTTGGGCTTGAATCTTCCACAGCATCCATCCCAGAATGTTGGAGTTGGAAACACCCTTAGAGATATTTAGTCCCACCCCTTCCGATGGGGAACTGAGGCCCAGAGAGGGAAGGGACCTGCTCAGGGTCACACAGCAGGTAAGTGGCTTAATTGGGACTGGGACCTGGTAGTACTGACAACTTTTCCTTCGTTCTATTTTTCCTTTTCAGGGGGATGGCAGAGAGTGGCAGGGCTAAAACCTATGAACCATCTCTAAGCAATACCTGAGGTTTGTGAGACCCGCCTCAACATCCAGGCACATCTGTTCCTGATGGAGATCTCTGACTTGCAGGCCCAGTGAACTCTCAGAGGAAATTCCAGCCACAGTCGTTGACTTCATCTCCTTAGCACTACAGAATGGCTTGACCTGGAAACTCTACTGCTGGTCACATCTCTTCTGCTGGGCTGACTCCTGTATAGTGTGGCTTGGTCTGGTTGAGTGTAGAGGTAATTGCAATATACTGAGGTTTGGTATTGTAATAAAAATAGGAGCCATTACAGCTACCATTTATGTCATTAGTATTTAGTGGTGGTGTGTTGCAGCTTTTTTAGTGCTCATAAAACTGTCGCTGCTTGCAGATATGTCACGGTGTTGACATAAATTTAAAGGGTTGGAAATCCATAGGTCATAAAAACTAGATAGTAAATAGCAACAGAACAGGACAGACAAGAACTGTTGCATTAGGCATGCAAATGCTTATGGATTTGCATGTCTAGTGCTTGCATTAGCATAATGAGAAGACATTTACATTACAGATGGACATGATTAACTAGGCCCTTGTAAATAAGCCCACTCAGCCTAGATAAGGTGTGTTTGGACCCTAGAGGAGGGATTGTTACAGGACCCAAAGGGCAAGTAGATTCACTTCTTGCTTCTCTTCTAGCATGGACTTAGTAGAGAGGTCTTCAGAATCACTGATAATGCTCAAATGGGGATGGATTTGGACTCATGGCTAACACGAGTTGAATGCTTACTATGTACTAACCACTATTTAAACATCTACATATGTTAAATCACTTAATCCTTACAACAGCTCTATTATTATACCCATTGTACAGGTGAGGAAGCTGAGGTATAGAGAAGATAAGTCAATTAATAAGTGGCAAAACCAGGATATGAACCCAGGCAGCCTGGCTCAAAGCCCAGGCTCCTAATTACTACACCAGCTGCCTCTTATTCACTGAATTCATGCATGCATGCAGCGAACACTTATTAAGCATTTGCTACATACCAGGCTCCATGCTACTGTTAAGGGTATAAAAACAGCAAGATAAAGACTCACTCTTCTTAAAAAGCTCATGTAGTCTAGCTGGAGACATTCAGATGAAAGCAAAACTTCTCACATTGTGCTCAATGAGCTCAGAGAGGACACTTAATCTCCAGGAAAATTGGGTAAAAGAAGGCTTACTTGGAGGAGGTGCTCCGTAAACTGAGACTTGAATGATGTGTAGGAGTCCAGCAGGTGAGGAGTAGAGGATTAGAGCACTTGCTCAGGGAACAGTAAGTACAGAGCCATGGAAATGGGGAACACTGGCTGTGTTCTCAGACCCTTAAGTCATTCCACACTGGAGGTGGGGAACATATGAAGGGGAGGCAGAAGGAGAAGCTGAAACTGGTCATGAGGATTGGCGGCACATGGGAAGACTTGGAGGGTTCAACTGATCAAACAATTCTCTGAACAAAATTTTCCCTTCAGATTAGGCACTAGGATTTGCATCTCAAATACCCACTCCCTATTACAAAGTCCTGTATCTCTTCCATTATTTCATAGATTCGTTGCCCATCCCCCCAGAGTTGCTTAAGACATCATGGCCATTCAGAACAGCCCTTTGATGATGCATGAATCCTGCTACAAGCTCCTCATAACTGGTGGGTTGTTTAGGAATCTCAATCTGCAGTTGGGCAGGCGTGCAATTTGAGCTAGCTCATTGCTGGAAGCCCAGTTTAATGAGAGGTCCGAGGACTACACAATATTTTTGAAAGCTCTCCATTAAAATGTACCTGTTCCACAAGCTCTCCTTGTGGTAACAGCTTTTAATGGTAAATATACTCATTCAAAGTACATTTGAATGGAAGCCTCCAATAAATTATTTTTTATGGTGGCAGACAACTTGGGGAATTCCTGAGAGCTTACAGTTCTGTTTGAAGAGAACTGGTCACCTTTGCCACTGCTTGGAACCTTCTGTTTCTCTTATTGGTGGCTATGTGATCTTCGCTCAGCAGGCAAAAGTTGTCTTCTTGAAGTACATAATAGACACTGCGTGAGGATGTTGGTCCTGGGTCTGTAAGCCATAAGTGGCCTCAAGAAGGCATCTGGGAACAATGAGTGATGGGGGTTTCAGAATCAACAAAGCATCGGGAAGAAATATGGCAGAAATGTCCCAGACAGAACTTCTCACAGGAGCAGTGAAAGCTATGCTGGAGAAACCATAAGGTCACGATCATCCCCAGTCCTCTTCCACCCCACTTCTCAACCCCCGACTCCTGGTGAACTCTGGCTAATGCCCATTCGTGTTTCTTCTTCCCCCAGTGAGTCCAATGAAGATAAAGTTTGTCACACTCGTGGCTGCTTCTGCCCTTTTGTCAGCCAGGAACTTCTCAAAAATTCCTTTTCAACAGATGGTGGAAAAGCTGGGTTTGGCGGCCAGAGACCTAAGTGACAGAATGCTCCTACCTAGCCCACTGGCTTGCAACATCCACTTCCATGGTCTCAAGGCCAGCGAGTCTCTGACAGCTGGATTTTCCCAGAGCCTGTAGGGCACTGTCTCCTCCGACCTGCCTCTGTCCTCCACCCTGGGCCATCAGCACAGCCCCAAAGTGGGTCTGTGTAGTGTTGACTTCAAGCTAGAACTGAGGCTGGGGACATGGTTTCCTAGTTTCTCAGTTTCTTGAAGGTGCTGGACATGTGGTCCAGTTCATGGATGTACAGTTTGTGACAGTGTAACCGTATGCCAAGTGACATATTATTAGTGGATACATACATGTGCATATTTGTCTCTTTGTGATTATACATCAGTATATGTCTATATGTATTACATATACATGTATGTACACCTTGTTCTGTCTAAGTGTATATGTGTAAGCATATTTATATATTTCTCTCTCCGTAGAGTTGTATAGGCGTGTACAGGCACTTATGTCTGTGACCATGTGTTCCTATGTGTGCATCCGTACAAACCTGTGTGTACCGGTGCATCTGTGTATATACACATCTGGAAATGCCAAGGAGTGTTAGGCAGGTGCTTGGGGCAAGGCTAAGAGCTGACATTGTAATTTCTTCCCTGGAATTTCAGAGCCTCTAAGGACAAAAATGCCTTCATAGGAGGCAGCAGCATGAGTTGCCAGCTGGTCTGTAAATCCCTTTCATGTTGCCCAAGGTCATTGTCTGAGGGATTAGCCCTGGTCTAGCAGGCTACACAATGACAGGATCTGCAGGAAGGCGGGGTAAGAGCTAAGGGGGCTGCAGCTTCCTCTCCCTGTACCTCTTGCTCCCCACTCACCGTGAAATAGGATCACAGCGGCAGAGGCGAAATAGCAGTGACAGAAAGCCTTGCTGAGCTACGTTTTACATATATGAACTCATTTGAGTCTCATGACAGCTCTCCAAGGACTAATAGTCCCAATTTCCAGATGAATACATGAAGGTACAGTGAGTTTAAGTAACTTGTTGGGATTGGATGTCAAGCAATATTCCTCCAAATGCAGTCTGGCTCTTGTGTACTAAGTTCTTCTGGACTGAGCCATACAGACCTGAGATGTCTTATTCCCAGTGACCAGAGGCCACTCTTGGCCAGAATGCCAACAAAGGGAGGGTTGTTTTTTTTTTCTTTGTCATTCTTCCCTTCCTTCCTCATTCTTCTCTTTGCTCTGAAGATGTCCACATCTCATCCCTCAGTGAGCTTCCCACTGGGGTGTCATGCTAGAACTTGTCCTCCCAATACTCCCCAACCTTTTGTTTTCATCAGAATTGCCTGTCTTGCAAATGGACACTCCCTTGCTGCTCGGCTCTCTGCTTTCCAAGGTGTTTCCATATTGAGCAAAGATGCTCAACCAGTGCTAGGATGATTATGGCTACTAATGAAATCCAGTGTCTCACTTCCCTGGGACAGAATGCAGGAGCTGAAAGTTCATAAAATCCAATGTCCTCTTTTAGGCTCACAGGAGGGAAGGGACCCAAGGGGCCAACAGCTAGGAAGATGGTGTGTTAGCCTTGAATCAAGTCTTGTAGTTTCAAACCTAATAGTTCTCTCACTTCACCAACTTCTGATTTTACAGTTAATCCCAAAGAAATGTGATGATGGTGGGAACTACAGGCATTGAGACTGGTCAGTGGTGGAGACAGTTTGGCCATACTACAGGTCTCTATCTGTGAAGAGAGCTGGCTTTCTTGAAGTGTTGCAGTGGGAGCCTTCCTGAATGGATTCAATATGACAACTTGCCTATCCGTCTCCTGGGTATTTGTCTAAGATCATGAAAATCCCAACCTGAAATATGACCTCTTGCACAAATCCAAGATGACCACAAGTGTCAGCCACCCAAGCATCAACTTTCTTTTAAGAATAAGGTATAAGAAAGGGGGAAAAAGGATAACTTTTATTGCAATATTTGGGCTAAATACTTGGTGCAGACCACGTGTATGGAGAAGTCTGGACAGAGGTCACTCTGTGAAGCTCCTCAGTAGCTGTTCTTGCAATGTTTTAAATAAACATGGACATTCAAATTACCTGGTTACAGTGTCTTTATTTACTTCGTGGAGCATTGAAAAATACATACAGAAGCAGCAAGAATCTACAAACCCCAATGTTGGGGAGAGGAATCTGGGGCATCTTCCAACCGTGGGTTCTCTGCTTTTCCTGAGCTAAGGACCCAGGATCTCTACTGGGCTTTAAGGGACTCAAGGATACCAGATGTCCTGCAGCACATTTGGCCTCAAGGTTTTTCCATCTCCAAGAAACTCATGAGCTGCTTTAAATGAGTTTCCAAATGTGTGTTTAGGCTGGATTTACATCTGGGTTGCTGCATATTAAATGCTGATTATTAAAAACATTTGCATGGTGCTTTAGCAACGAGAGATTATGTATCTGTTACCTAAGTCTCAGTGAAGGCTTTATTAATTCATTATTATTTTATCAACATACAATAAACTGTTCTATTAAATCTAAATTACACAGATATTTAGGGAGGGATCATCTAAAAGGACCTCAGCCGAGACTATCCCCAGGGAGGGACTTAATGAAGTTTCAAACAGTTAATAACCCTCAGTTCATAAATAAACCATGGGTATTAAAGACCTGCAAAATACTAAAATAAGATGTTGAGACTCAACAAAAGAGGTATGAGAGAGCACTCTTGGAATTACCCTTCTTGTAACTCACAGGTAAAACCTCTACTTTTAGACAATATTTCTTGGATACCTGGGAATATGTGACACTCCTGGGGACTTTAGGATTAACTTTGCCCTTGGTTCCAAATTCACTAAGGAAATGGGCAGAGGCAGCCTTGAAATAATTTTTTCCTTCTCTCAAATAATCCACCTTTGACTTTAAAACATATTTTGGTCTAAGAGGTGAAGGGTGAGAAAGAGATTCTGCCCTGATGTAAGGTAATGTGGTAATTTCTTAACAATCCTACAGGGTAAATTGAAAGTCAGATCTCACAACTCATACTCTGCAGGCAGGATTAGCTACATAATTTTCAGGGCTCAGAGAAAAATGAAATGCAAGGTCCCTTGTTCAAAAATAATTGAGAATTTTAAGATGGTAACAGTAGAACAATGAACCAAGAATGGGGGCCCTTCTCTGTGCGGGGCTCAGTGTGACTGTACAGGTTGAATGACCATGACGCTGGCCTGTCTGGATGGCTCCTGAGCAAGGTGGTTGGAGGCGTAGGAGGCAAAGGCCTCAAGGTGGGGAAGTTCTGGTGTTCCATTGGAACATGGGGAGTATAGAGATTTGTTGGGACCACTGTAGGGAGAACAGTCAGGCTATAGGGGTAAGTTGGAGCCAGATCATAAGAGGCTTATCTGCCAGGCTAAGGGAGACAGGAAGTTATGGAAAGTTTTTGAGCAGAGTGTGATGACCTCAAAAGTTCAAGCTCACTGATGGTCAAAGGCCAAGGACTGACTTCGTTGGGAAGGTTTCTTCACATTGCAGTGATCTGTCCTTCCAAACTTACTCATATTTGAGCACTGCTCTGAGCCAACACTTGGCTTTTTTTTTCTTTTCATCTTGAGTTCCCAGCAAACTCTGTGTGGTTTTTTGGGTGGTGATCAATTACAGAAGAATTGAGTCTTTCTTAATTTAGGTTCTCCTGAAAGAAGAGCCTGAGATATAGAGTCGGGAGTAAGTAGTTTAATAGTGGGGTGATCCAAGTAAGCAGAATGAGAAAGCAGAGAGAAAAAGAGAGAAAGAAAGAGAAGGAAAAGCCAATAAAAGATGTATCGTGGAGTGATTTACCACATTGGGCAATTGGGATTCAGTTTCCCTGGGAATCCTCTGTGGTTCAGAATGCACCACGGAATTGTTGCTCTGAAGAACAGGAAGCTGAAGTATTTATCCACTGACTCCCATGCCCCACAGGTTGAGGATGCCCTTTGGAGGTATAATCCAGTGTGAACTTTGGGGCTATACCTGCCAGTATCTGAAGGGCATTCATGGGTTTAGGTAATATTTTGGGACAGAAAGAAATAGAGAGATGCCGAAACACTGTTGATGTAGGATGTTGGCTGTGTGCTCAGAGGTGCCCCTATGGCTGCATAGAAATCAGGTGGGGCTACGGCATATGGTGTGGGATACAGAAACTATTTGTAACAGGTTCCTTAGGCCACTTAAAAGTGTCTAAAAGTTTTCATGGCCCAACCTAATCAGGACTTAGTCTCTGGAGACCCACAGATGAGTGGAAAGGTTTTGGGAAAGCAGTTGGTTGTCCTTCCCAGTGCCAACCATAGAAGCAGAGTATGTGTCTCAGACAGGGATAATATAGAATGTCAGTATATAGGTTAGACCAGAAAGCTGCCCTGGAGGGTACACTGAGTGTCCCCACATCTCTCTTCCTGTTGGGTGCCTAGAATTCCACCTCTACCCTGAAACCTTTAGTGGGAATGGCAGCATGGGAATGCTGGACTCCTGGCATCATGGAGTGAAAGGGAAACACATGACTTTGCCAATGACAAACTCTGAATCCAAAAACCATGAGTTAATCTTAAAAGCATGAACTATGGAGAAGGGCAGCCCCGGGTTTGAATCCTGGTACTTGTCAACTGTGAATTTGGGGCAAGTCAGTCATTCATCTATGTAGCTATTAATTAACTAGGTAGTTACTGAGCATTGATTCTGTTCCAGGCATGGAACAAGTCCACCTCAGGTTTCTAGGCTAGAGGAGAATTTAGGCAATAAAGGATAGGGAAAAATGGATAAAAGCAAACTGTTATAAGTCTATAAAGATGAATCATGTGAAATGGTAGAGTATGATTGGAATGGGGAAGGTGAATAAACTATGTAGATAGGGTAGTGAGGCTGGGTTCCTTACTGGAGTAAAAGGAGACAACCGTGGGAAAAGCAGAGGTAAGAGATTTCCAGGCAGATGGAACTACATGTGTTAAGGCCAGGAAGTATTAAAGAGCTTGCATAGTTGTGGAACCAAGAGGAGGCCAGGTTGACTAGACCACGTTAAGTGACGGGAAGAGAGGCAGGAGATAAAGTTGCAGAGGAGGGCAGGAGTTACACCATGTTGGCATCATAGCCCAAGTAAAGAACTTCAGCTTTTTATTTTGAATGCAGAGGGGAGCCATAGAAATATTTTAATCAGAGGAGTAATGTGATACAATTTTTCATTTTAAAAAAGATCACTCTCAATGGAGTGAGGTGACTCATTTGGAAGGAGGACAAGAATAGCCATGGAGGGACCAACTAAGAGGATTTTGTGGTATTTCAGGGATGACAGTAGTACTGGGGAAGAACGGAGGTGGGTAGATTTGAGGTGTATTTGGGAAGTAGAGTCAACCAGTCTTGCTAATGGGTTGGATGTCAGGGTGGAGAGAGGAGCTTCATAGATGAGTCCCTGGAGAAACCATGGTGTCATTTACCGAGGTGCGTAAGACTAAGATAAAAGCATGTGTGTATATGCATGTGGGAGATCAAACAGTTGGACCTGTTGAGTTTGAGATGTCTATAAGGCATGCAGGTAGAGATGGCAACTCCGTGTCGGCTGTTTGGGTCTAGAGTTTGGTGAGGGCATTTTTGCTGGAGACTAAACTTGGGAGTCATTGGCATAGAGATGCTTTTTTGAAAGCCTAGGAAAAGATGTAAACTGTAAAGTGGGGGCAAGAAGACCTTTCTTCAGAGTCAGACATTGCTCAGGAAGTGCAGGTTCCCTCTTCCCTTCTCCACGTCTCCTCTCCTTCCATATGGGGACAAGTGGGTGGGTCCTCTGAAGGCTTGCACAGAGGCTGGAGTGAGGGGTTCAGCCTCAGAGAAGAGAAACAGCGCAATCTCGGCCCAACCCTGATCACAGGCTAGTCTCATGTAGGCGCTTTATTTCTGAGCAACATGACACACTGGGTTGTGCTGGAGGACTGTCATAAACAAGATGGGACATGGGCCTTTGACACTGTACTCATTTCTAATGTAGAGGCCACACTGATTCATCTTTCTTTCAATGCTGTGAGCTGGAGAGGAGAGGCGGGCCTTGGTGTCAGGAACTTGAGTCCCACGCGCAAAGCGAATGTGAGCCCATTTGAAGCTATGATGACAAAAGGCCTTGGTTGCTAGGAAGAAGGCAGTGGAGAGGCCCCACATAGGCTGTTTCCCAAGGTGGATTAAACACACATTGAAATATGAATCACTGGAGGCATTTTAAAGACTGTCGCCTGACATATAGAAATCACATTTCTCTTCCAGTGGAAAATGGCAGCAGGTATCAATTGTTAGGGGACACGGTGTGAATGGATGGCGGGCCTTGTGCAGTGCTTTGTTCCATGTGGAACAATTCTATTGCACAGTGACAGTGTCTGCACAATGGCTGCAAAGGAACATGGGCAAAACCACACACACACACGCACACGCGCACACACACACACACACACGTTATTCATTTGTAGGTATTTTAGAGCTTCCTTTGAATTCTTATTAGGAGAGAGGATTCATGTGGATTTAACTGCCTTCATCTAGCTCCCTAAAGGGTTTCTACTGCTGAAGAGTTTTCAAGCAACTATTATATCGGCTTCAACCATAATATTCCCTTATGTTAAGAATCCTAGTTCTGGCCTTATACATTTCCTATATGTAAATCGGGAATGATAATATACAGTCAGAGTGTACAGAGCTATTGGGAATGGTGAGGGGTTTAATGCCCAGAGAGCACTTAGAACAGAGCCTGGGATGTGGTAGGTACTCAGTAAGTGCTCTCTGTTACTCCCATCCCAAGCCCTGACTCTCAGATGAGTTGACAGAGGTCACTAAGGCTCAATGAGTCCGCCAAGGTCATAGCTGTCATGGTGTTAGCGACTGAATGTTTGTGCCCCCTTCCCCAAACCAAATCCGCATGTTGAAGCCCTAACCCCCATTGTGATAGTATTTGGAGATGGGGCCTTTGGGTAGTAATCAGGGTTAGATTAGGTCATGAGGGTGGAAACTCATGATGGGATTAGTGGCCTTATAAGAAAAGGAAGAGAGAATGCTCTCTCTCTTTCTCTGAGCTCACACCTGGAAGAAAGAAATGTGAGGACATAGCAAGAAATTGGCTATCTGCAAGCCAAGAAGAGAGGCTTTATCAGGAACTGAGTCAGCCAGTACCTTGGTCTTGGACTTCCTAGCCTCCAGAACTGTGAGAAACGGATCTCTGATTGAAGCCTCTCAGTGTGTGGTATTTTGTTATGGCAGCATAATCTGCCTAAGACATATGGGAAGTCCCAACTGGAGCTCATATTCTGTCCCCGAACTTAGGTACAAATCTCAGATAAGTCCTAGAAATAGGCTTAAAGCATCCATGGGCATAA
This sequence comes from Grampus griseus, assembly GCF_964374135.1. Classification (NCBI taxonomy): domain Eukaryota; kingdom Metazoa; phylum Chordata; class Mammalia; order Artiodactyla; family Delphinidae; genus Grampus; species Grampus griseus. Next base: position 24,325,825 of record NC_139013.1, on the reverse strand, counting down.
AGGAAATTAGGAAGTGGGCCTACATTTTTCCTCCCTCTCTTCTTTCTTCTTGGTTTCCATGGGATTCTGAGTGGTAAAACATACATAGCTTCCTGACCCAATGTCAAAGTGTCCAGGTTGGGGACCTCCCTGGCGGTCCAGTGGTTAAGACTCTGCACTTCCGCTGCAGGGGGCACAGGTTCGAGCCCTGGTTGGGGAACTAAGATCCCACGTGTCACGCGGCACAGCCAAAAAAACAAAAACCCAAAACCCAAAGTGTCCAGGTTACCAAGCATGGGTATGGCGTTTTTACTCACAATCAAGATTCATTTGATTCACATTTATTTTTTCATTCATTCATTCATTCCTTTAGCACATTTTCATTCAACCTTAAATCACTCAGCACTTATTGAGTACCTACTCTGTGCAGGGTCTTTGCTAAACAAGTGAAACTCAACGTTGCAAACTCCGCGAGTCAGTGGCTTTGGAGATGCTGTGCAGCGTGTTCCGGGCGTGAGGCCTTTCCTCTCCGTCTGCTGTCCTCCCGAGTCCTTGCACCGTAACATACCAGATGACGTCATGGTGCTCATGAGCTTCCCTTCCCGGCATCCGACTCCAGCCTGCAGCCTTTGGATGGTGAGGGTGAGTATTCCAGTGCCTGTCCTTGTGTTTGTTTCCTGTTGCTGCTGCTGCAACAAATTACTGCAAACTCGGTGGCTTCAAAAACAACACAAATTTCTTATCTTTCAATTCTAGAGGTTAGCTAAAGTTTGACAAGGGTCTCACTACGCTGAATTCCAGATGTCATCAGGGCTGCATTCCCTTCTGGAGGCTCCAGTAGAAAATCATTTCCTTGCCTTTTCCAGCTCCTAGAGGCCACCCACATTCCTTAGCTTGTAGCAACGTTGCCTGTTTCTGACTTTTCTGTCATCATATCACTCTCTGACCTGACCAGGAAATGTTCTCTGCTTTTAAGAATTCATGTGGCTAGATTGGGTCCACCTGGATAATCTGGGCTAATCTCTCCTTTCTAGGCCCTTAACCTTAATCCTTATCTGCCAAATCCCAAAAGGTAACATATTCACAGATTTCAGAGTTATGGCCTGGGCGTCTTTAGGGGTGCATTATTCTGCCTACCATAGTCCCTCAGCAGAACTCTGGGTGCGGCCAGCACCACCTGATGGGCTCAGAGCGTCTGCTTCTGCGCTCTGACAGGCCTATAGGAGGGTTTCATGTCCCAAGCTAAGAAGGGCAGTGAGTGGAAGCTCAGTTTCAGCACAATGGGTAGAGGCTCTCCAGTCAATCAAGTTATACTTCAATCAGTTCATTTTAATCGCTCCTCTGGAGAGAAGTAAAACCTTGTGTCGAGGAATACACAGCAATTTTATTGATGAAAAGTTTAATTGTTTCACTTTTCCTTGCTGTCTCCAGCACAGTCGACTTTTAATCAGTGGGAGCTGACGTTCTAATGAAATAAAGTCCACTTCTCCGCAGTTCACAACTAGCTGGAAATAATTGGGCTGAGGCTTCCATCCAGATACTGCAGAGCCCCTGGCATTTTCCTGAAAACTGGGCTTAATTGCTTTGCTGATGTTGTTAAGTAGTCCTGAGGGGGTGGAAGTAGTGACGCTGCCCACATATGCCGGGAAACAAACCCCAAATGTCTTAAAGAGGTATTCAAAGTCTGTCCAACTGGTCGCAAGGAAGCAAAAAATGAAGCTGAGTGCGTTTTCCGCAGGCAGGGCCCCGAGGGTGGTGTACGGGAGCCGTGACACAGACTGCCACAGTCTGATCCAGAGGAACTTCCATATCAACATCTACCACTTTTTCCCTTCCTCTGAAAGCTAAGCAGGATTCCGAGTGCAGGTGTGAGTGTGCGTGCCCACCTCTGTGTTCTCCGGGCAGTTTCCAAGGAAGGCATTAAGATCTTAGGAGCAGATGCCTGGCTCTGGCCTCTGGAGGGGAGGGCTGGTGATGGCAGAGCTGGAGAATACAAGTGGCTGGTATCTCAGCCCTGAGCAGAGACAGAGGGATTGGCTGGACTGGAGAAATTCTAGGATCGCGGAGTCAAGGCCAGGAAGAAGCAGCGAGATTCCCTCCTTATTGTTCCCCCATCCCCACAATTTAACTTCACTTGATGAGAACGATGATGATAATATTAACAACAGCTCTTAGTTTTTGCTCACTTACCATGTGGACAGATATTTGGGCTAAGTACTTTCGATATGCTCTCTTTTTTTCCTCATCAAACCCAATAAATCAGTTGCAATTATTATCCTTTATTACAAATGAAGAAATCAGAGAGCTTTCCCATTTACAAAATTTGCCCAAAGCCACCAACTTGTAGGATTTAAACCTAGATCTTCAGGACACCAGAACCAGTTCTCCTGGTCCCCTATACCATATTTTCAGCCACCACAACATCATTAAAAATAGATAATTTTTATTGAACATTTACTGTGTTCCAGGCCTAGTACTAAGTGCTTTCTGTAATACTATCTCATTTAATCTCAAAAGCAACCCTAAGAGGCATGTTTCCATCTTGAGAATAATAATAAGGGAATTGAGGTCTGGAGAGAAGGATGCTGTCAGAGACGACTCAGCTGGGACTCTAACATAGGTCTGTCTGCTTTGAGATCATGTGTGTTTATAGATAGCACGCTGCTGGGGAAAGGACCCAGCTCCTAAATGGGGACTGATATTGGTGTTCTCTCAATCCATGCAGACCTGAGATTCTTTACTTCCATGGTTCCAGATCTGGATGAGATGGGTCAACATGGGAGCATCTCTTTAAACTTCAGAGAAAAGGAAAACAAACAGAGTCCTGACCTAACAACTGTGGCTTTGGAGACCTGAGTTTGATTGCTGCCTCTGACACCAGCCTTGGGAAAATAATTTAACTTTGGTACATCTCCATTGTATTGTCCGAAATGCGCTATTGTAAGGATTGAGTGGGATCATGTATTCATTCTTTTATTCTAGAAATTTTTATTGAGCTTCTATTCTATGCCAGGAACTGTCCTAGGTCCCAGGAATGCAGCAAGAGACAAGGCAGCTAAGGTCCCTGCTTTTGCGGAACTTAGATTCTCACTACAAAGTCAGATCATAAACAAGTAAGCACTTCAATAAATAGGAGAATTCTTGCTTGTGATAAGTTCTACAAAAAGTAATACAGTAGAGGGTAACTCCTAAGAGTGGCAGGGAGGGTGGGTGGGCAGGAAAAGCCTCTGAAGATAAGAGACCTGGGAGCCGCATTATTTGCGGAAGCCAATCACACAGGCACCTCAGGCAGTAGCCTGTTAGAGAAAGGTAGCAAAACGTGCAAGGATCTCAAGGCAGGAATAACCTTGGCTTGTAGAAGAACAGAAAAAAGGCCAATGTGGCTGGAGTGTAATAAATGAGGGGGGAAGAGGTGAGATAGGAGGATTAGAGGGAAGCAATGAGCAGATCATGTAGGACCTGAAGGAAGAGGCTGCAGACTTTGGATTTAGTTCTAATCTCAGTTGGAATCCACTCCAGGGCTCCTAAAAGGAGAATGACAACCTTTGATTTACTTTTGAAAAAAGGGCACTCTCAGTTGACTTAAGGAAGCAAGTTGAGAAACAGAGACCAGGTAGGCAGCTCCCACAGTAGGACATCCTGAGGCCTCAACGAACAATAGATTGTTATAATGATTAGTATCCTCCAAAGGAGTTAGCATCTGGGGAGATAAATGGTTAAATTTATAGGTAGCAGGAGGAAAAAAAATGTCTCAGCAGGAGGAAAAATGGTTTTGCCAGTTACCTAAAATGTAAGATGAGCATTTTTAGAGACAAGTAGTCATGAATCATTATGTTCCTTAATGAACTGAAAAATGGTGTGAGGGCTTCCCTGGTGGCACAGTGGTTGAGAGTTCACCTGCCGTTGCAGGGGACACGGGTTTGTGGCCCAGTCCGGGAAGATCCCACATGCCGCGGAGCGGCTGGGCCCGTGAGCAGTGGCCGCTGAGCCTGCGCGTGCGGAGCTTGTGCTCCGCGACAGGAGAGGCCACAGCGGTGAGAGGCCCGTGTACCGCAAAAAATAAAAAGTCATGAGTGTGGAAAACAGAAAAAGAAGGAGCCTGGATGATAATGATGGAACACAAGTGATTGATCAATCTATTTGTTTACTGCAATTATGACTGTATGATTGCCAAGTCATTTCAACAATTAATAACCAAAAAGACCCTTGAATGGATGAATCTGGGAGACGGCAATATCAGCAGAACCTTGTCTTTAAAGTCCTACTACCCAGGCCGTATCTCAGCATTTGCCAACACAGTTCTTATCCCAAGCCATGGGGATACTTTTACTTGAATTATTTCTTCTCCTACTTTTAGGTAGCCAAGTGTGAATTAAAATACTAGAAAAAGTTACAGGGGGAAAAAGCGAAACGAAGAACAATATTCTCCTGGCATTTGTTTCAAAGCTGCAAAACGTAGAGTGTCTTGACAGCATCGAGAGAGATTTTTCTCCTTTAAACTAGGTGTTGGAAAATGTGCTCCATTTAAGCAAATCAATATCTTTAATTTCGGCCCGTTGCTCTGGATTTAGTGCCCGATTTCCAGGGAAATGTAGAAAGAGTCAAGCCTCATAACTTTGCGTAGTTTCCATGAAAAGGAAGCAGAAGCCCAAGGGTGACAAAGCGGCGATTTTCAGGAATGATTTAACTTTCTTCTACTTCTTGGTAGAACATGGACTGCTTGTGAAACAATAGTGCACTGAAGAAAAATAAAGGAGAGAAGGGGGTAGGAAGTTTTGAGTGTGGAGGGAGTAATTGTCAATATTATGGTCTGAAAATGCCTCACCGAGAAGGTGACATTTGAATAAAGACGTGCGGGGGGCAGGTAAAAACCTGGGGGACGAGGAGCGCAGGCAGAGAGAGTAGGAAGGGCAAAGGCTCTGAGACTGGAGCAGGACTGAGTGTTTGGGGGTGTCTTAGTGTGGCTGGTATGGAGGGAAAGAGCGTCTGGACCATGTGGGGCTTTGTGGGTCGTTTGAAGGAATTTCACGTTCACGCTGAGAGAGATGAGAAGCTCTCAGAGTTTTGAACAGAACAGCGATGTGATCTATCTTGCTTATTAACAGGGTCTCTCTGGTGCTCTGTTGAAAATATCCTGAAGGGGAGCAAGCTGGAATCAGGGAGAACTGAGCTATCATGGTAGGCTGAACCAAGATTTGAATCAGTGTAAGTGGCAAGAAGTATAAGATCTGGTTGTTTTGTTGAGGTAGAACCAGCAAGATTTGCTGATGGGTTGGATGTAGGATGTGAGAGAAAGAACAGAGTTATTGATGAGTCCCAGGGTTTTGTCTGAAGCCATCAGAAGAACAGAGTTGCCATTAATGGATGTGGGGAGGATTGTGGGAGGACCAGGCATAGAGGACTGGAGATCAGGAGTGCAGTTGGGTCATGTCAAGTTTGAAATATCTTTTACAGATACAAGGGGAGATGCGGCAGGGACAGATGGATAAGACTAAAATTCAGGATAAGGTCCATGTTGGGAATACAAATTTGGGGGTTGTCAACATTTAGATGATAAAGTCATGAGACTATATAAGCTCAGCAAAGGAGTGAGGATATATATTAAAGAGAATAACTTTAAAGCTGGGCCCAGGGGCCTCTAACTTTTTAATTTAATTGCTTTAATTATGGGAGAATTAAGGCAGTTGAAGGAGATGAAAAAGCAGATGAAAGAAGAAACTGCTGATCTAAGCTTTCGTATTGGATTTATATTACTGCAAGTGCTTCACTTGCCCGGGACCCATCCATTCATCCATTCACCCATCCACCTATCCATCATGCCTTTCTCTTTCATGGTATGGGTGAAAGAGCCTTGACAATTTTACAAAATTGAGATTCTCAAACGAGTTTTTTCTCAGGTTAGCTACTCACCTAGCCACTCAACTTCCTTGGCCTCAATCTCCCCATTAGTGGATTGCCCTATACGATCTCTGAAAGCATGATTACTCTGATGTTCTATGATTTTAGGGATCTCAGAAAAATTTGGGAGTCCTTATTTGAGTTATCTCACATGGATGCAGCTGGATAAACATGGCAAGAATTGTCCTTTATTTCGTGCTGCTTCGTTGATTCCTGACTGTGCATGAAAAGGCACACATAAAAGATAATATCAATCCTCTGAGTCCACTGTCTCTAGGTTCCCAAATTCATTTCTTTCCAAATTCCTTGAGCTTCTCTCTGCTTTGAGGATAACTTTCCTGTACTGAGGTGCTGACAAGCAGCTGCTGGAAGGTTTGCTGAACAGGCAGTTTGGGGAGCAGAGTGTCACACTGTCCAGGGGCAGAGCAAGGGCAGTTCTCATCGGGACCACTTGCTGATGGACGTTCGCCAGTTGGCTCATCTCTTCTTATGATATTGTTATTTTAGAGACAAGAAAAGGCCAGCAGGTTTAAAAAAATATGTATCTAAGAAGTTGTCTTTGTCATCAGTCAAGTTGCGACAGCCCTTATCCATATGCATGATAGAGTACGAACTTCTCTCTGTGTTTGACCTCCTGTTGTCTTTTTTGGGTGACAAGCTGGTTCTCCCACAGATATAGACCAGTGACCCTTATCCCAAATATCTGACCAGGCTTAAGGCCCAGAACTTGGAGATGGGGGTCCTTCCTGGGACCTTCATATCATTCCAGGTTCATCCTGTTATGAGAATATCTTTCCATTAACTGTCCTCTGCCTTTCAAACCATCTGTTGACTGCTAGGACAAATTATTAAAATAGATGACCACACCCAACATCTGGATAGATCGATCTTATCCTGGGTCACCTTGGTGGCTCCTGTTATTGGTAGTGTGTTTGAAGCTTTGGCATGGACCAAGGAAGGCATACCTAAGCATTGGCCATTGGCTTCCAGGCAGATACTGACCCTCTGGCCATGAACATCTTTATGACCTTCCCTTCAACTCCCTCAGGCAAAGGAGTTGTCATAATAGAGTAGGTGCAATTTATTTTGGTCTTGCCAAAGGTACATCCCCATTCCCCAGGCTTCCATCTTCTTCTCCCTCTTTCTTTGACGTTATTTGTCAAATGAGCCAAAAGTAATTTTTAATACCTTTACATCGCACTGAAACTAAGTTCTGCTTGGGTTATTAATGATTAAATATCTTCTAATCACCTACCTGCACAGTCTATAACAAATTATCCCCAAAAAGGAGATTAATTCCATCACAGTTTTGAATAAGAAAATGACAAGAGAATGCCCTGCAGTCTTTAGAACGGAACAGTTACATTAAAAACCTCCTATATATCTGGGAAATTGCTGGTTTTATGGAAAGGACTTGACTCTCTCCTTCATAGGTCATTTAGCAGGTATTTATTGAGGCTTTGTGGGATATTAGTGTGGTGTGGGGTGCTGCAAAACTTGGTTAATCCTCAAGATCATATGGGGAGCTTTGTAGAAACGTTCCCTTTAGATCTACTGAATCAGGATTTTTATGAGTGGAGCCTAGGAACAAGCATTTTTGGAAGGCTCTCCAAGTAATTCTGTTGCAGCCAGTCTCTAAAACTGTTTTGAAATCTCTGCTTTGGAGGATGTAAGAAGAGAGTCAGATTCCTTGCCCAAAGAGAGTTGACAATCTCACAGTGTCCCAGGATTTACCCAGGATGCATTATCAGATAATGAAGGCTGTCAGTGGTTTAGGATGAGGGAACTTGCTTCTGAGTGAGGTATTTATGTTTTATAAATTGTGACAAATGTAGAGGTTAGGTCAATGTTAGAAACAGACTGTTCTGAAGGGCAAGAAGACTTGGGATGGCTTCATGAGGACATAGGTGAAGAAAGAAACTGCCCATTAAATCCAAGTGGGGTATAAGTAGTTAAAATTTTGATAACCAAGTGTATGAGGAATGGAGATTCTTATCTATCTGCCCATCTATCTATCTATGTATCTATCTATCTATGTATCTATCTATCCATCTCTTCCTATGAATCTAATTTAATCTAATCTAGTTTTGGTTTATTAAGTTGGCTTTCATTTTATTATTAATGGTCTTTCTAGCACACAGGAGGTGGGCAAGGGTCAGGCATTCTGGATTTGAACCTTGTTCTGCTTCGTTAGCTTTTTGACTTTGAATAAGTCTTTCCTCCTCTCCAGGGCTCAGTTTTCCCTTTTGTGAAAGAGGAGATTGGAGTTGATGACCTCTAAGTTCACTTCTAGCTCCAAAACTATGAAAATAGAGGAGTCCACTTTCCTGCCTTAGCAAGGACAGTTTAGTGGCCATGGTGGAATCTTTCTTTCACGTTGAAAAATCAGGCAGGAACTTAAGTCCTCATCCTGAATATTATTTCCCATTTATAAAGGATTGAGGTGGGAAAGGTATAAGAGATTTGGCTAAATGTTAATGGAGCACAGACCAAACTATGGAAGGTTATTTGTTATGAAAAGACTAAATACTGGCTTTGAGCTCTTCTTGGTATCATCTGACTCTTTCTCTCAAAAGTGGATGCAGAAAGCAAAAATACTAGTATCTTGGGTAATTATAGTGAATAGATGTTATACTTAATTTGTAAGGTCTTCTGATCATTATTATCCACAGTAATGGAGAAGGCAGTGTCATTTACAAACAAGAGTTTATTGAGCACCTATTATCTGGCAGGCTCCATGCTAATTCAAATCAGCATGTATACTTCAAGTTGGAATGCTCTGGAAATTTTGTTTGTTGCAATCAGGCTTTTTTCTATTATGTCAAATAGACAAATGGTAAGAACCAGCTTGTATTCTCTGATGATGATTTGGTTTGTTGGTGGTAAGAAGGCTATAAGGTGGGTGTTGGGCCATTTTCTTTAGTATCTTCAACATGGGCCATGCCCAGCAGCCCACTTATGCCTTTGGTCCAGCTATCCATACACCAGAAGTGATTTTTTTTTTGCCTGGTCAAATCCGTCCATTCTTTATCACTTAAAACCTGCATCCTCCGAGAAAGCTTCCATGGCTTATCTTATCCCCCTTGTCTCTGATCCAACTATACCTTCTGCTGTTCACTGAGCACTTAGTGAGTGCCAGGCACTGTGTGCTAAACATTCATCTCTGTAACATTACCTTACCTCCGATGGAAGCACTAGGATGTTACTCACATTTTGCAGAAAAGGAAGGTTAGAGACATTAATCCACTTGTCTGAGATCCTTTTAAGAGGTGGGACCAAAATTGAAACCCAGGTCCATGTGGGTTTTGGCCTCTTCATTCTCCTTCACTTCTTAGTTGGACCCCCATTTACCTAATAACAACATGGCATTTCAAGTTGTATTGAGCCTGACCCAGAGTGGTTCAGCATGCATGAGGGTCACCACTCAAGTTTCTTTGTCTGTCCTACAGTTGAGTTCAGTGTTGATGGCCCAGTCCCTTTGTTAGTAAACACTTTCGGAGTTGAATGTAAGTGGTACATTTGGTTACCACCCAGCTGATGCCTGGCTTTAAGGTCTGGAAGGAGAATGACTGGAAGTCCCCTGAGGTCCATGCCCTTCCTCTCTCCCACCAGCATTACCAGTGAGTTGTCCCCAGGCACCCATTGAAAAGAAGCTGGGGGACCAAAGCAACAGCTCCTGAACACAGAGAAAAGCCGTCCCTTAATAGAAAGCAAATTATTACTGTCTTTGTGTGTAATAACGAGGGTGGGTTGGGAAAGGAATGATCATTTCTTCGAGTGAAAAATAAGACATCAGAGCGTACTGGAAAATTACCTTCTTTTTTCCTATAGAATTAATCTAATCATCTAAAGAAAATTTTACTTATTAGGGACCAATTATTCTAATGATTCAATAATCTCTCTTTTTTTTTTTCCAAATGAAAGAAAGACAACTCTGTTATGGAAAAGAAATTAGCTTCACATCTTAGAAGACTTGGTACAGGTGCTTTGAGCCATGGACTTTCTAGCAGATATTTATGATTTGATCCTATACAAATGCAAAACTTCAGTGGACAAGCTGCTTTAAAGATCACTGCTATCCCAGCAACTGCAAAGATGATGAAGAGCAACACTTTAGATACTATGCATCTGATGTTCAGTTATTGCTAATTTTTTGGAATCTGGGCAAGCTCAGTTTCCAGAAATCAGATGTAATATTACAAAGACACAGGGTTTAATTTTCAGCACTATTTATATAAATTTAAGGATCTCATGCAAAAGCAAATAGAGAATGCCTCCTTAGAGGTTGTTTGATTATATTCACAGGGAAACAATCACCTCAACCCTGCTAGGTTTTTCTTGTTTTGGCTTTGCCACATAAACGAATGCTACACCAATTGTGCATTAGCAACTTGAAAAATGCACTAGAGCTTTATTTTGCATTCAGGACAAATGATGTCTCTTTTGTTTTGCATTTAAAATAGGAACCATGAATCAATAACCCCTGCCTAACCTCACCCAGTACCTGCAAAGGAAGATGGGAATGCCAGCATAATTGAATACGTGGCTTGACCTCTAAACAAGGGACAAGGGCAAATGTAGTTTTACCCTTGTGAGGGGTTTCTGGAAAAACACAGTGCTTTTTTTCTTTTAAGGATGGCTGCATTCCTTGGTTGAATTCTGTGGCTTTGAGATGCAGGCCAACAATTTAAAAGGTGGACTTGAAACCATGGTGACAGCTGAGATGCTGTCAGTAGCCATAAAGAAGCTCAACCTGGTGCAGTGAGGCCAAGGATGTTTCACCTGCATGACATTTGGTCACAGATTATCTCTCCTCACCCTGTGACAGCACTGTGAGGTAAGAAGAAAAACAGCTTGGTATCCCCTTCCAGCAAATAAAGTACCGGGGACCCAGAGAGGTGAAGGGACTTGCCTGCAGTCACGAAGCATGTATTGATTGGGAGGTCTGGGGGGAACTCTCTGAACTAGTGCAGGGGTCATGTTGCTAGAGCCTCCCTGCTTCCACTCTGTTTTCCCTGGCTATTGTAGCAGCTTCCCCTTACGCTATTTTGCTTAGGGCATGGTTTTCACTCTTCTTATCAAAGTTCAATGACCCTGAATTTCTAGAAACCCGGTAAAGAAGGATCAAGCACTAAGAGCTGGTAATTGGGAAATCCAGTGGTTAGACTCTGCTTTAGGATCAGGCAGAACTAGGGTTGCCTTCTGTGTGACCTTACGCAAGATATTAACTTCTCTGATCTTGGCACTTTCATCACTGAAATGGAAATACAGCTATCCCCCACTTTTTGAAAGTTCCCTTTACACCACTTCACTTTTATAAAAGACCTACATTAGTACCTATTTTCACTAATCAAAAGACATTGGAAGAGGATTTTTGCTTTTACAATAAAATGTGAAAAGCAAAAATTGCTTCTTCATTTTATACCATTTTGGCTTACGAAAGGTTTCATAGGAATGCTCTGTTTTTGGATACGGGGAGAAATCTGTAATAATATGTATCTCACATGAAATAGAATAGTATACATTAAGTATACAGTAGTTAACCATTGTGAGCCCTTAGTTCATATTCTGATGATTGTCTTCTGTGGCTTAATCCAAAGGGATTGAATTGAAGAAAAAATTACAGTGAAGACAAATTTTGGGGTACTATTGGAATGCTCACACTGTATTTCATGGGTGGCGGCTTCTTCTTACCTCATCTGAGGCATAGAAATAGAATATCACAATGGAGAAGATGGTTGGGGGGTATCCTTTTTTAACCCAACTTCGTTTTGTGTATGGGTTCATTGACTCCCAGAGGCAGGAAGGGACACACAGGACGTAAGTGAAGAGAGAAAGAAGAAGAAAGCAGAGTGGAAATATGACGTATGGGACATGGCAGAGCGCAGTGCACAGGCTGTTTCTGCACAGGGGCACTGGAATGAGAAGTGGGCAGTGCTTATCTCCTCTGGGGGTGGAGTGCCTGGACATTACATGTCTTGTTAATTTGCATGAAAGTGCCACGTGGACTAGAAGTGACCTGCAGGCTATCCGTCCTAAAGTCAGAAAACTTGGGTTGGGGCTTAGGCTCTGCTCGGATGAGTAATATTCCTTCTTTGGAGCTCAGTTTTCTTTTTCATAAAATAAAGTACGGTTTCCTCATGCTCTCAGAGCTGTTAGAGAATCAAATGAGATACCGAACGTAAATGATACGTGATACATTGTGAAATGCCTAGGCTGTCTAATTGATAGTCTTGGAGTCTCCTCTTTCTCTGGACTTTGTTCGATGCCCCTTCTATTTTCCTTTAAGTCTAATTAAGATAGGCTTTTGTCCTGGGCTGGCTTGGTGATTTTGAGATCGCCTTGCTTACCTCTGCTATCTCAGTACTCAAGTCTGTGCTACACAGATTTTGTGGTTTCATCAGTGAGAACTCTTTGGATGCAAGTGACAGAAAACCAACTCAAATTGACTTGAGTCAGTGGGAAAGGGGAAACATTTTTTTTATTCATGGGACCAAGAAGTTCAAGGCTAGTGCTGGCTTAATTTCTGACTCTCAGCTCTGCTTTCACCTTTTTGACTTCATTTGCAAGCAGCCTCTCCCCATGTGGTGGCCGAGAGATGTGTCTGGTAGCCTTAGGCTTGTGTTCTAGCCACAAAAGTCCCAGGATTGAATCTTTTTGGACCAATATTGGTCACGTGTCTTGTCTGAACCAACTACTGTGACCAGGATAATGGAATATGCTGAGATGAGTGATATTCTCCCCTCTGGGACAGATTTTAGGATCATCTGTCCCCACACTATACATACTGAGTGGTATGTGTGTGTGTGTGTGTGTGAGAGAGAGAGAGAGACAGAGAGAGACAGAGAGAGACAGAGAGAGACTGAGACAGAGGGACAGAGACAGAGTCAGAGAGACAGAGACAGAATGACAGAGAGAGAGAGATAGATGGAAAGTTCTCCAAGGCAAGAAATTTGCTTAAAATAAATTTTTTTTTTAATTTTAATGACCTTAGTCTACAAAGAAAACTAAACTTATTGACTAGATAAACCTATCAGAAGATAAAAAACGAGTGTTCTAATAAGATTTTCTTTTTACCGATTGGATTCTCTCCTGACAGAATCAGAACTCATGCTGGCATTGTCTTTCTTCTTCCTCCTTTCAGATTGCTTTCTTCTTGACTCTTTGATCTCTGCTTCTCTCTACCTCTCCCCCTCCTTCTCTTCAGGCTCCTGGGTAAGAACAGAAGAGAGACTGCTAAGGCAGGTGTCCAGCTCACTCGGTTTTCTGCAGTGCACCTCCCTCTCCATTGGGGAGACCAAGACCTCCATGGAGATCCCTGGTATCATACCAGGAACTGTTTCTTGGCTTTCACCAACCATCTGTCTGGATCCCTGATGCTGTTCTGATGTTTCCATTTCTATGCCAGTGTCTTGAACCTACTTTATGGTCCCAACTTAAAAAAAAAAAACATTTCTTCACTCATCATTTCCTCCCAGTTACTCTCTGGATGCTCTGTTCTCATTGCAGCAAGGTTTTTCAAATCAGTTAGGGTTAGCCTATCCTGCCAAGCCTGTCCTGCCATCACTACTTTCTCCCCTCCTATTCTCTCTTCAGCCCATTGGTATTCAAAATTCCATCCCCACCACTCCACCGAAACCACTCTTGTCAGGGTTACCAACAAGATCATGTTTCCCAAGCCAGTGGTCATCTCTTCATACCAACTATCCCAACCTCTCCTTAAAACACCATTGATCCATTGGAAAGATACCCTTGATCCCTCCATCCTCTTCAAAACACTTGGCTCCCTGGTTACTGTTGCCCCTTCGTCTCTTTGGCTGGTGCTTTGCGTTGGAAGGCATTAGAGGTCAGTTCTTGACTGTCTTCTCTACCTAAGTGCATCTCCCTAGTGCCCTTATTACCAACTATTATATGTTATGACTCCAAAATATCCACCTCAGACCTAGAATCCTTTCATGAATTCAGGTTTGTATTTCTGAACACGTTATTTGTCTCTTCACATAGATGTCTAACAACCATTCCCTGACTTACTTTTCCTGAGTCTTCTCACATTAGTAAAGGGCATAAATATCCACCCATCTAATCCAGCTACATATCTGGATATCATCCAAGATTTCTTGTTTTCCCACCCTCTTCTTGCTAACCCCATGCTCCAGGATGCTGTAACAAATATCTAAAAATGGGGAAATGGCTTTGGAATTGAGTGCTGGATAGAGCCTGGAAGAGTGCTCTTGTTATTTCTGCTTGTGTTTTTCCCCCCCAAATTTTTTATTGTGGTAAAATACACATAACATAAGATCTACCATCTTAACCATTTTAAAGGTGCAGTTCAGTGGTATTACATAAATTCATAATATTGTACAGACATCACCACGATCCATCTCTGTAACTCCTTTCATCTTGTAAAATTGAAACTCTATAACCATTAAACAATAAAACCCATTCTCCCCAGCCCCTGCAACCACAATTCTATCTTTTGACCCTATGATTCTGACTACTAAGTACTCCATATATGTGGAATCACACAGTATTTGTCTTTTTGTGACTAGCTTAGCATAACATCCTCGAGGCTCTTCCATGTTATGGTGTATTGCAGAATGTCTTCCTTTTTAAAGCTGAAAAGCATTCCATTGTATTTATATACCACGTTTTGCTTATTCGTTCATCCATTGATGGATAATTGGATTGATTCCATGTTTTAGCTATTGTGAATAATGCTGCTATGAACATGTGTGTGCAAATACACTTCAAAATTGCCAGATCATATGATAATTCTATTTAAAAATTTTTGAGGAACTGCCAGACTTTTCCACAGTGACTGTACCAGTCCCAGCAACAGTGCACAAGGATTTCAATTTCTCCACACCCTCACCAGCATTTGTAGTTTTTTGGTAGTAACCATCCTAATGGGTGTGGGGTAGTGTCTTACTGTTTTTTTTGTTTGTTTTTTTTTTTGCAGTATGCAGGCCTCACACTGTTGTGGCCTCTCCCGTTGCAGAGCACAGGCTCCGGAGGCGCAGGCTCAGTGGCCACGGCTCACGGGCCCAACCACTCCGCAGCATGTGGGATCCTCCCGGACCGGGGCACGAACCCATGTCCCCTGCATCTGCAGGCGGACTCTCAACTACTGTGCCACCAGGAAAGCCCGTCTCACTGTTTTGATTTGCATCTCCCTAAAGATTAGTGATGTTGGGCATCTTTTCATGCACTCATTGGCCACTTGTGCATCTTCTTTTTTTTTTTTTTTGCGGTACGCAGGCCTCACACTGTTGTGGCCTCTCCCGTTGCAGAGCACAGGCTCCGGACGCGCAGGCTCAACGGCCATGGCTCACGGGCCCAGCCGCTCCGCAGCATGTGGGATCTTCCCGGACCGGGGCATGAACCCGTGTCTCCTGCATCAGCAGGCGGACTCTCAACCACTGTGCCACCAGGGAAGCCCTACAACTTATTTATGTTTGGCTGCACTGGATCTTCATTGCTGCACATGGACTTTTCTCCAGTTGCAGTGAGTGGGGCTACCCTTCGTTGCACTGTGCAGGCTTCTCATTGCAGTGGTTTCTCTTGTTGTGGAGCACAGGCTCTAGGCACGTGGGCTTCAATTGTTGTAGCACACAGGCTCAGTAGTTGTGGCTTGTGGGCTCTAGAGTGCAGGTTCGGTAGTTGTAGCTCATGGGCTTAGTTGCTCTGTGGCATGTGGGATCTTCCTGGACCAGGGCTTGAACACGTGTCCCCTGCATTGGCAGGTGGATTCTTAACCACTGCACCACCAGGGAAATTCCCTGATAATTCTTTTAAATGCATTAGTCTTTTAAATTATGTAGAAAACAATAATATAAGAATATATTTGTTTTTCTAAATGTATCAGTCTCTTAAATCATGTAGAAAAATAAAAGTACAGTTACAAACCATCATTACAATAACACTAGCTTTTATAAGCCCATCTATTTACCTTTACTGATATTTTTATTTCTGCATGTGGATTCTTGCTACTGTCTAGTATCCTCTCTTTTCACCTTGCAGGACTCTCTTGATCATTTCTTGCAGGACAGATCTAGTGATCACAAACTCCCTCAGTTTTTGTTTATCTCAGAATGTGTTACTTTCCCCCTCACTTTTGAAGGAAAATTTCACTGGATATAGCATTCTTGGTTGACAGTTTTCTTCTTTTAACAATTTGAATATATCTACCCACTACCTTCTGGCCTCCAATATTTCTGATGAGAAATCTGCTGATAATCTTATTGAGGTTCCCCTCTTTCTTGCTGCTTTCAAGATTCTTTCCTTGTCTTTGTCTTTTGAAAATTTGATTATAATGTGTCTTGGTATATATTTGGAGTGTATTGAGCCTCTTGGATGTTTATATTCATGTCTTTCATCAAATTTGGGAAGTTTCAGTCATTATTTCTTAAAATTCTCTCTGCTCCCTTCTCTCTCTTTCCTCCTTCAGGGACTCCCACAATGTATATTTCATCTGTTTGATGGTGTTCCACAGGTCCCTTAGGCTCTGTTAACTTCTTTGATTGTTTTTTTTCTGTTTTTTAGACTTGATAATTTCCATTGTCCTATATTCAGGTTTGCAGAATCTTTTTTCTGCCTGCTCATATCTGCTTTTGAATTCCTCTAGTAAATTTTTTTTCAGTTATTGTATATTTTAGTCCCCAAATTTCTTTTGGTTTTCTTTTAAGGTTTCTAGCTGTTTATTGTTGTTTTCATTTTGTTCATACATTATTTTCTGGCTTAATCCACATTTTCCTGCAGTTCTCTGAGTACTTTTATGAATTTTTAAAAATGTTTTTGTCTTGTATATTTGCCATCTGATCATTTTCAAGGACAACTTCTATTGTTTTTTCCTTTGAATGGGCCATACTTTTCTGTTTCTAAGTATGGCTTGTGACTTTTTACTGAAAACTGGACATTTGAACCTAATAATGTGATCTCTCTGGAAATCAGATTCTCCCCATTTCTTAGGGTTTGCTATTTTTTGTTATTTTTGTTGTTGTTGTTTATATTTTTGCTTACTTGATTGCTGTAGCTATCTCTGCGTGGAGGATCAGTGTGGGGTGTAAACATAATGTCTTCTCAGGTCTTTACTGAAACTTTCCTTAGGCATGTGTGGTCACTTTCCAATTTTCCCCATATATGCAGTTTTTAATGTCTGACACTCAAATGGAGGAAGAGAAAAATGAAGGGGAAAGAAGGGTGTCAGCCCTTTACATCCCCTGGAATTCACCTCAGCTGAAGGGAGAGAGGCTTGCAACAATGGGAGGTACAACAATGGCTACCCACCTCTTTGTTTGCAGCACTGTGATAAGAAGCAGCAATTAGCAAACAGAGAATAGATCCCTAATATGTGGAGGGCAGGGCCTTTTTTGTCTACCCTGGTCCCCACAAGCTGTGTGCAAGCTGCTGCAGGAACATGCACAGCTGCCTTCCACAGGCTAGGGGTGGGAAATAGGTAGCAGCTACTGTGCTGAGAGCTGAAATTCACAGATATTAACTGCAATTGTTATTTTCCAAGTCTTCCCTTGGAAGTTGCAAGCCTTTAATAGATTCCAGAGTTCCAAAATAATTATATCAGACAGACTCTGCCATTGCAATTATTGTCTAGGTGGGAAGACAGATTCCTGGTGCTTCCTACTTTACCATCTTACCAGAATCCTATGAGACTTGGAAGCGTTTTGAGGTTTATGATAGGCAAAAAACCTAGATTTCCTTGAAGAGACTATTGTTAGACATATAAAAGTTAAAGTTGCTTCGAGTCTCAGACGGAAGTGAGAAACATGTTATTGGCAACTTGAGGAAAAGTGATCTTTGTTATAAAGTGGCAGAGAACTTGGCTGCATTGTGTGCTACTGTTTTGTGGAAGGTATAATTTGAAAGTGATAAACTTGGATATTTAGCTGAAGAGATTTTTAAGCAAAATATTGAAGGTGTGGCCTATTTTCTCCTTGCTGCTTATAGTGAAAAGCAAGAGGAAAGAAATAAATTGAAGAAGGGATTGTTAAGCAAAGAAACTGGAACTTGAAGATTTGTAAAATTATCAGTCTATCCATATTACAAAAAAATGAGAAGGCGTGCTCTGAAGAGAACAAGGGTATAGATGGATGACCATTTGCTAAAAAGATTAGATGTGTGACTTAGGAATCCAGTTGACCATCTCAGCAGAAATGCCACCAGCTTGGACTGAAGCAGACAGGGATGGGACAAAATAAAGGAAGACTCTTGGATTTCTGGGATTCTACAGGTCAGGCATGAGCATGTCTTATTGGCATTCCTTCCATGATATATCCCCAATCAATCTACCTCTCCACCTCCACTGCTGTTCCTTTAATCCTAGTTACCACCATTTCTTGCTGAAATAACTTCAGTAGTCTCATAAATATTCTTCATGCTTACACCCTGCCTCTTGCCCACACTGATCCATTCTTTATGCAGCAGTCAGAATAATCTTTTACAAATGTAAAAGACCTTGGTGTGGTCTCATCATTCCTCATAAACCATGGCCTTTAAGGTCACACATATGGGCTCATGGGCTCTTCACTACTTCTCTGACATAATCTTCTACCATCTTTCCTTCCTTCCCTCTGCTTCAGCCACACCAGCTTTGATTATTGTTGTTGTTATTCTTCAAATAAGCCTGGCTTGCTTCTGCCTCAGACCCTGTACTCTTTCTGTTTGCTCTGCCTGGAAGACATTTTCCCCAGAAATTCACATCTAGATTTTTCTCAAAATTAGGTCTCAACTCAAATATTACGTCCTCAGAGAGGGCTTCCTGGACCAGTAGGTATTGTTCATCTTATTTGACAAATGAAGAAAGATTCAGGAAGTTTAACAATATGTCTGAGGCCATGGAGCTGGAGAGTATAGTGGGATTCAGGAGGAGAAGGCAAAGGTTCCAGCCCCCTGGCTCCAGGCCTTCTCTAACTGAATACACTGAGTAGAAATGCAAACACCGGTTCCACTCATCCTGGGAAAGTGGGGGATTATTTAGGCCTCTTCTTTTGTCTGTCTCTCTCACTAGGGGATGCCCACCCCCACCGATTTTGAGCCAGGGCAGTGGTATGCTGTTTGCATTTCTCCTCCATCCATCTTGGTTTGATTATTATGTGATGAGTGGCTGGCTCTTGAAAGATTACAACTCAGCCTGGGTGAGTGAGATGCAGAGCACAGTGGAGCTTTCCGAGTGCCAGCTAGACATCAAAAATAGCCTCTGAAATGGAGACAGCCAGTGCCATTCTTACTTTGTCATGAAAGCAGACACAACCAAAAGCTCCAAAGGTGGCCTGGATACCAGACAACTGCTGGTCTACCTGAAAGTCTCCTTTCTCCATGGGGCACTAGCTGGTTTCCTCGTGCTTCTGACAGCAAAGCAGAGAATGCTCACAATAAGCCCCCAGTACTCTGTCAAGCCTGGACCAATCATCACACAAGCACAGGCTTGAGACCTCGGCTCTGTTCCCCCTCCCCCACTTCCTCCACTTTCTAATTCCCACTCCTCCTGTAGGACACCATCAAAATCTCACCCCCTCTGGAAAGTCCTTAATGTGATGGCTTTTAGTTTGGGTCCTGACTTGATCTGTTTCCCAACCTCTTTGGCTTCACTATGTGCTTGTTGTGCTTCCCCACTCCCGTAGCAGGTCTTGGACAACCAGAGGCTCAGGAAACCAATGGGCAAAGCTGTTGGGATTTTGTGCACAAAACAACAGTGCCCAAACAAGCATCTGCCACTGGAGGAAGATCCCTGGTCCTGGATGTGGAGATCAAAATGGGAAACTGGCTTGCTTTCATAACCAAAATCCCATTTTGGCTCAGCACTTGTCAGGAGCAGGAGAGCTGCTGGGGGTGTTTATCCAGCACTTTCCTCCATTCTCCCATCATGAGTCACTGGTCTGGAATCACTTAGCAGCCAGAAATGATGGAACTGTTCAATATCATGGATTCAGGGGCACTGACCCCGGCAATCATCTTCTGGCCCAGCAGCTGGCTCATTTCTGGCCTCAGTGAACTAAAGAACAAAAGGCACTTCCAACCACATGCAGGGCAAGTTTGGCCTCTCTGAGAAAGCACCTCGCATATTATTCTGGCCAAGACTGACTCTGCCTGACTGCCCTGGGAGACCTATCAGGGGCACGGCCCCAGCGCCAAGACTTCTAAGCACATCTAAGATACTTGCTGCCCTGAAGGAATTTATCCATTTATCCATTCACTCATTCATTTCTTTTTTTCATTCTTTATTTAAGGGTCTGATATGGATCTGGCACTGTGCTAGGCTCTGGGGTTGAACAAAAAGACAGACGTTTTGTTGCTTTTATTGATGAGTGGGGAAGATAGTAATGAAATAATCACATTAATCAACATCTATTGGGAATTGGAAAATCCCTGTGAAGGGGAGATAGAGTCCTCCAAGTGTGCATTAACAATGAAACCCTGCTGGCAGCAGCAGGGAGTTGGAGGCTTCCCCTAGGCAGTGAGGCTTGAGCTGAGAGCTGAGCAATTAAAATGAGCTGAGTGGGATAAAAGGATAATGATAAAGCATGTGCAAAGGCCCTCAGGCAGGGAAGAAATTGGCACTTTCCAGGAACTAAAGGAAGGCTGACCTGGCTGAAACAAAGAGTGAGAGGAGAGATGGGATGGAAGGGCCTGACACAGCAAGACCTTATGAATTGTGATTTCCTAGGACCTGGCATCATGCCCTAGGCAGGTGAACCAGGGGCTTTCCATGCAATCACAGTCTCTATCATGGTGACTTAATACCCAGCAGTGGTCATTCTTGACTTAAAACATTAACCCAGCCCTGTTAAAATGCAGGAATTAATGATGCCTTATTATGAGACAGGAATGACTTCGCATGTACCTCACCTATCTGGACTTGAAAGAAGGAGCATGGAATCAATCATTTCTGAGCAGAGCTGGATCTGAAAGGGACACCTTGTTTCATGTATTTTGCTTGCTTGACAAGATTATAAGTTGAGGTCTGGAATTTTCGCATCCTCTGCCGAAGGCCTGGGACCATGCTGGGCATATAGTAAATACTTAGCCGATAGCCTCATGGATTGAGTCTCTCTCCCCTGGATCTTGCTGCTCCCTGCATAGACCTCAATGACAACCTCAGGCTGTGTGTGTGACAGGAGACCAGATGTGTCCTTGCCCAGAGGTCAAAGGGGTCAAAGAAGACCTCGCTCTAGAATGTCATGAAGGCAGTTCCACCAGACCTACGCAGTATCTATCTGCTAGCTTCCCCAGTGGACTTCTGGCTGTTGCCCTAATTCAACTGCCCGTGGTGTATTTTTTGGGGGGGTATTCCTCCCCAGCAGACTCAGGCACCTACAGGTATTCTGTTCAACCTCTCAGCTGCTTTAGCGTCCCCATGTTAGAGTATAAATTTTGCCCCTCATTAGTTTCTCTCTTGGGCTTCTCTATAATAGTTCTCATGTCAGTAACCTGGAAGTCATCACGGGCTCTTCTTTTTCCCTCCCTCAACCACATACCCACTCTAGCAACAAACTCTGCCAATTCTGCCTCCTGAATACATTGTGGATCCATCCACTTTCCTCCATTTCCAAAGCTGTTATTTGGGCTATAACAACAGCCTCTTCGCTGCTCCATTCTCAGCTGGTATACAGAGATCTTTCAAGCATGGAAAGCAGATAATGTCACTCCTCTGCTTAAAATTTTGATAGCTTCCCATTGCATTTGGGATAATCTCCAAGTTCCTGCCCCAGCCCCGAGCCCTGCCCTATTCCTCATTCACCCCATCCCCCCGCCAACCTCACTTCACTTCAACCTTCAACCACCCTGGCCATTTGATAGCTCCTTTTTTTTTTTTTTTTTTTCGCGGTACGCGGGCCTCTCACTGCTGTGGCCTCTCCCGTTGCAGAGCACAGGCTCCGGAAGCGCAGGCTCAGCGGCCACGGCTCACGGGCCCAGCCGCTCCGCGGCATGTGGGATCCTCCTGGACCGGGGCACGAACCCGTGTCCCCTGCATCGGCAGGCGGACTCTCAACCACTGCGCCACCAGGGAAGCCCCTGATAGCTCCTTTCTTGTTTCTTTCCCTTTCCTTTCTCCTTCCTTCCTTTCTCCCTCCCTCCGTCCCTCTCTCTCTTCCTTCCTTCTTTCCTTGATGGTGGTACGAACACTTATGTGAGATCTACCCTCTAAACAAAATTTTAATTGCACAATACAGTATTGTTAATTATAGACACAAGCTTATACAGCAGAATTCTAGAACATACTCACCTTGTATAACTGAAATTATACCTGTTCTTGTCTTAGGGGTTCCACATACGCAATTTCCTCCTTCTAAAATGGCCTTCACTCCTAGCCTGACCGATCATTACATATCTTTTAGGTCTCAGTTTATATGTCATTTCTTCAGAGAGCC
This sequence comes from Grampus griseus, assembly GCF_964374135.1. Taxonomy (NCBI): domain Eukaryota; kingdom Metazoa; phylum Chordata; class Mammalia; order Artiodactyla; family Delphinidae; genus Grampus; species Grampus griseus. The sequence continues at coordinate 24,303,566 of NC_139013.1, read as the reverse complement.
TCTCACTGACCTCCTCCAAGCCGATCACCTGGCATGTCCTGCACAGCCCTGACCACAAGATGTAAGATGTATTCGCTGTTAACTGTTTACTTGCTGCTTCCCTCACTAGACACTAAGCTCCAGGAAGGCCTGGTAGCTCACCTCTGTACCCTCTGCATTGTGCTTGGTACCTGGCAGACACTTCATATACATCTGTTGAATGAATGAATGATTCCATCAAATCGGTATCTCATGAGTCCCATGCCTGGATGTGTTTGTACCCTTGCCTCTGGTGGTTTTTCTCCATAGTCCTTATGGCCTTGTGCACAGCCCACCCCCATCTGTTCCCACATTCACCTTGCACAGACAAATCCCAAGACTCACTGGCTCTTTTTTCTCCTTTGCTATTTGTCCTATGTTGCTTAAGAGCCATATTTCTCTAAAAACAAGAGCAACTTCTTTTTCTAATGAGTATTTCTCAATAGGGTCACATGGAAAGTAAAACTAAGCTGAGGGGAAAGAGGACAGACTGGGAGGAAGGAGCCCTCACTTACCAGCTTGACAATTCATTTCATCCCTCAGAATCGTATTGTCTCCATCTATACATAAAAATGTTTTCTTTTTAAAAATTAATGCCTGCCTCCGTTTTTTAAAAAAAAGACAATGAATGCACCCTGTTAAAAAAAAGATACAGAAGTGTGTAGAGTATAAAACTAAACCCACCTCCTGGAGTAAATAGTAGTGGCCTCACATAAAGCATGGTAAGCTGGTAGAAAATTAAGATCTTTTGAGTATTTAAAAAAATTTCACAGTAATACCAATTTATTCTAGAAAATATAGATAAGTAATGATAGAAAATCAAAACCACTTAGAGAATACTACTATTACAATTTTAGTGTATATTTTTCAGGAATTTTTACTATGTTTTTATTTGAGCACATATAATATACCAAGCCTTGCACTTGCTGGTTTCAGACACATGATCTCATTTAATCCTCATTAAATTCTGGGAAGAGAGTTCGCTTCTGCCCAATCCTCTGATCAGTGAAGGAGCCACAGCTCAGGATGTTACGTCATCTAAAGGATAGAGTCAGAGTCCCTACTGAGCTGGGCTGAGTTTCAGAACCACTGGTTTCCCAAGCTCTTCCTAGTTGTCCAGGGGCTCTTCTGACTCCATCTGGGTCCTAAAGCTGCCCTTCTCTAAGCTGCGAGCAGCCAGCAGCGTGGAGGGAGGCCTGAGGGAAGTACCCTCCCTTCCCTGTGGGGGGGGTGTGTGTGTGTGTGTGTGTGTGTGTGTGTGTGTGTGTGTGTGTGTGTACTGAGTGTGGGGAGCTGGTACAGAAGTGATGTCTTATTTTGGGGGGAGCACTTCCTATTCCAGTAGGTGATAGAAAGTGCTTTGGTGGGAGTTCTAACCTGGGGTCAGGGCCTGGGCGCTTAGCACAGGAGCCAAGCTCACACCCCACGCCGTACATTAAGATTTAACGTGCCTTCCTTATTTATATGCAAATGAGGTTTTTAATGGATTAATTAGCAAAATATATCAGTTTTCTTCTTTAAATCTTGCCTCTCTCAGAGGTAGCACTTTTAGCTATTTCCAGTGTTTAATAAAAGATGAAAACATTTATTTCTCCCAGTTAAGGAGGACTGTGACTGTTGCCAACCTGGCCAATGAGTGCTGTGCTGTCCAGAAATTTTTGTCATCAGTTTTGCTGTGCTCACTTGAATCTAAATTAAACGGCTAAAATGAAAGGCTTGCAGATGAAACCACAGTTCACCAGAGGCCTTTTCTTTAATTTGGAAAATCTTTTAGAAATTCAGACAGAGGATAAGTGCAAAGAGAGCCTTTGCTTTGTCGTTCAGAGCTGCCTCTGCTCACCCTGCTTGAGTGACAGAGCCTTTTTTTCATTTGTTTTCTGGACATATCCAGAAAATTGGGGAACATTTACTTTTAATGACTTTAAGCATTGCAATATATTATTTTTGTGTTAAAATATTGCAAAAAATAAAACAGCACGAACCTAAGATAAAAATTGCCCACAATTCTATTGCTTAATGAAATTGGTGTTTGTTGTTTGTTACATTACAACCCTTGTCTACATGTTTACTTCATTTGTAAGTTTTTGCAGAATTGTTGTAGATAATATTTTATATTTGCATTTTTACTTATCATACTAATTTTTTCCAGCTTGTAATGGACATTTTTTCTTCTATACCCTCTCCTCTTGCCTCCTTTCCCTCATCCCTCCCTCCCCTTCCATGAGGGAGATAATCAAGGTAACTGCCTGGTGTCGATAGTTCCGGGTCTTTCTCCAAGACCAACAGACATTTACAAACATATACTCTAATATGGGCTTTTTTTTCTTTTGCCCTTTTTTCTCCAAAATGGAGATTTTACTGTATACATATGTATATACTATATACATTTCTCTGCAGCTTTCTTTCCCACCCCCTCACTTAATGCATCGTGGGCAATAGATATAGATGTAACTTTGTGTTTGATTTATTTTTGTCTTTTTTACATTTAAATTGTCAGACAGAGGTCTAACTTTGTTTTCTTCCAGGCATATAGTCAGTTATGCCAACATCCTTTCTTAATCAGGACATTCCAGTCATGTTCACAGCTTCCCAGACCCCTTGGAGCCAGAGGAGGGAATGTTTCCTGGTTTGTGGTCCCATCATTAGCCCCTGGAGTTTACAACCCTGAGAGGGCATCTGGTCTGATACCTGCATTTTACAGATGACCACACTGAAGGCCAGAGAGGCCAACAGGGTGGAGAGGTCATGGTGGTGTCATGGGAAAAACCGAGGGCCTGGGGTCAGCCAGACCTGAGTATAAATTTCACTTGTGATGCTTTTCAGCTGTGTGACTTTGGGCAAATTACTTAACCTCCTTGAGACTCAATTTTCTCATCTGAGAAATGGATATTCTAATACCTACCTGGTATGAGATGGAGGCGACGTATGTACAGTGCCCGACACATAAACAGCCCTCAGTAAATGACCATGATTTTTAGAGGCAGCCCTGGGACTTACACCGGATATTCTGATTTTAAAAATCTAGTTCTCTTTCCATTGGACCAATGTTCCCCAAAATGTCATACAAATGATTTCAGGAGGCGCAGAGGTGGACATTTGGATATTTTCATCTACAGAAGTATTATAAAGTTCATTTTCAAAAATAAATGTATTTAAGGTAAAAGTTTGTTGACTTACAATAATTATTAAGTACATAATAGTAGAGGTGGTATAAGAATATGGCAAAATTGTGCAGGTTGCTTGTCAATCAATGGCTAGGGGTTTTGGGCACAGTACCTGTTCCTGCCATTTCTTCAGTGCCTTCCGCAGGCTGGGGGAGTCGCTTTCAGCCATTGCAGGTAAGCACATCAGCCCTTCCTGTCTGGCTCCTCCTCCAAGGGGTTCACCCTACACATGCTCATAAAACAACAGCCTCCTTTTGTTCTCACTGTTGACAAGGAGCAATGAGCTCCAAGTTGCACAGGTTCTCACTGTGTGGTGTGTGTGTGTGCGCAAGCAATTCTCTGCAACACCAGCTGAGTGTCCTACAATTCAACTCAATTTTGACACTATCTACCTGGAGATAGCATCAGGTCCCACAGGTAAAGGGCTCTGTCCCTCAAGACTGCCTTCCTCTTTGGGTACCAATCACAAGTCCAGGTTGTCACTTGTGCTTCTGATGAAATGGCTATAAATCAGATCCCCTCTCCTTGCGTTCGATTAATTTGCTAGAGTGACTCACAGAACTCAGAGAAATATTTTACTTACAAGATTACTGTTCATTATAAAGGGATATAAGTGAGGAACAGCCAGATGGAAGAGATGCGCAGGGCAAGGAGGATGGAGTTTCCATGTCCTCTCCAGGCACTCCACTCTTCCCAAACCTGCATGTGTTCACCAACCCAGAGGCTCTCTGAACCCCCATCCTTCTGAGATTTTATGGAGGCTTCATTCATAGGCATGGTCATTGGCCAATTAAATCATTGGCCTTTGGAGATTGAACTCAATCTCCAGCCCCCTCTCCCCTCCCCAGATGTCAGTGGGGTGAGACTGAAAGTTCCAACCCTCTAATCATCTGGTGGGCTCCCAGGGCTACCAGCACCCATTCTTAAGCACTTCCTAAAAGTCATCTCATTAATATGACAAGAGACCCGCCCCCCCCCCTTACCGCTTTCCTCACCTAACAAATTCCAAACGTTTTAGGAGCTCTGTGTCAGAAACTGGGATTAAGACCAAATACATATCGGCTGGCCAAAAAGTTCGTTCGGAGTTTCCGTGCGAGAGAAAACCCGAATGAAATTTTTGGCCAATCCAATATTTCTTGTTACAAATCACAATGCCTCAACAGGGCTCGCTGGAAAAGAGGTCTCATTTTCTCTTCATTATCAGCAGCTAATATTTCAGGCTGAGTTCTGCTCCGTGCCCCACGACTCCCACTCTAGTCAAAGGCTCCACATCCTTTGCTGGAGACTCAGCCCTGCTTCTGAGCATCGGTAGGAGGCCAGCTCAGGCCAGCTCGTGGCCCTCCTGCCCTTTTGTGTGCACACTGGCCTTGCCCTTCCTTTTGGAATGCTGGTGCACAGGGTAGGACTCCAGGCAGGGCAGAGGGAGGGTTTCAGTGGGAAGGTAGAAGGATGCCTCCCTAACCCTAATTTCCCTGGAGGATCATTGCCCAGGAATCACAGCCCAAACCCAGGTCCTAAAGAACTGAAAAGAAGAGTCAGTGCAGAACCTGAATGAGGGCGTGCAACAGAGGAGAGCTTTTAACAGAGGGAGTGTTCATGTATTTGATAAGTATTTATTTTGCATCCACTATTTGAGGAGATACTGGTCTATGCTCTGCAGATATGGCGGTTTCCAAGACAAGGCTTGTGTTCTGCTGTGGAAGACAGGGAGTAAACAATTGAAAATACAGAAAAAGGTAAACATGCATCATGAGAAAAGGTTGGAAGGAAATGAAGCAAATGGAAGCAATGACTGGCTGGGCTGAGGGGGCGTGGTGCTGCTTTGGATAGAGTGGTCAGATATGGCTTCTCTGGGGAGGGATATCGAAGAATCGGACTTGAGAACACAATTCTAGAATATTCTGCGCAGAGCAAAGGCAATGTCCCTGAAGCTGGACCAGGTCAGATTTGTAAAGTCCAGGTGAGTGGAGGCAATAGCAGGTGAAAAGGATGGTGAGCGGGGCCAGATCTTGTGTGCCATGGCAAGGCCACTGGGAGGGGTTCAGAGGGACGCCATCAACTTTGCCTGGTGATTTTAAAAGTTCACAGGGGCTGCTGCAGTGAGAAGAATGTCTGACTGCAGGGGGCCAAGATTGGTAGTGGGGAGATGGCAGAGGATGGGGGCGGGCGGTGGCGGCGCTGCACTCATCCAGGGAGGATTGCTGGGGTGAATGTCCATTGGGAGTTGGAAATTCATTTTCCAGTCTCTCTGGTCACCAGTGCTGTGCTGGGTCCCATGCCACAGCTGTCTTCCTGAAGTCAGGAACTAGGGTCCTCGTCGGTGGTGTGGTCAGTGTTATGGCAGGGGCTGGGGGCACAGGGAGGCCTGGGCATGGTGGGGAAGAGCCTCCTGGGGGAGTTCCCAGGACTAGATGTTTCTAAGAGATAAGCAAGGGGGCAGCTGGTGCCTCTGTAGCTGTGGGTGACTCGCTGAGTTGGGATGATGGAAAGGCATTCTCTCAGGCAGGTTGGAGAGCTCACAGACCCTAACATGGACACAGGTTCCTGGGCTTCTCTGGTCCACCAAGAGAGATGTTGGCATCAGCATGCCCAGCCAGCTGGCAAAGCACTCCCTTCTGGTTCTGTACATCGGCTCGGCCATTTCCCAGCTGTGGGAAATGGAGAAATGGTTGGATTGAACAGCAGGAGACAGAGAGATGCCTGCTACCTGCTCTCCTGTAACATGGATTTCATCTCATAACTCGGTAAGTTAAGGAGGGTGTGGTCAGGGTGGAAATGGTCTCAGTATTATTATTATTTTTACTGCCATTACTTTGTATTGATCACATACTAAATGCCAGCAACCGTAAGCACTTTACATACATGATCTCATTTGATTCTCACAACAACCTATAAAGTACAAACTATTCTTACCCCCATTTTACAGATATGGAAACAGAGTCTAGGGTCATAACACTGTTACTGACCCCATCCCTTGGACTCTTTAATCAATAGAAATTGATGAAGCCAGACGAGAAGTTCAGGCAAGGCTTTATTGGGACCCCTGCTGCAGCACGAGGGAGCCAAAGCAAGAAACAGTTACTCCTGCCCAATCTTGGAAAGGAGCTACTTGGGTCCTTACATGGGGTGACAATGGGGGCGGATCTGTGGGTTGGCCAGGAGGTGTAGCCTAGGTGGTCTGTCCACCCCCCTGCCATGTGCAGGGATCATGTGTAGTATCCTGCTTTTGCTCCCGGCACCTCAGAAATGGCAGCTGGTTTGTGGCATTTTTGTATCCTATTGCTAATAACTGCCCCACTGCCCAGCATGCAGTTATTTTTAGTCATAGTTTCTTTGTATCCTATTGCTCAAGGAGACTTTGTCCAGGTGCAGGCACTCTGGCAGAGGATCCCGGGTCCCAACCTGTCTCAGTACTAGTCAGTGTGCCAACCAGTATTAGAACCCAGGCAGCCTGGCTGTAGGCAGAGCCACAACCTTACACTGGCCTTAGCATAGGTAGGAGATGGGGCCCACTGGGGGTGGAATGGGGTCCTTCTGGGGTGCTATTTGGAGACTTTGCACCAACTGAATTGACATGAGATTAGTGAGGGAGGACTGAGGTTGAGATGACCTAGGAATGCCAGGAACCAGAGGGCAGAAGGAGGATTCTATCAGAGAACAGCACAAAATAGACGGGAGCCACAGGACTGTCCAGCTAGGGCAGGTGGAACAGGGTGCTGCTGGGGACATCAGTTACTTCTGCCTGCCCAGCACTAATCCTCCCCCTTCATTTTTCCTTAAGGGACCTGACTCTTTTCCACTTTGATCCATGAGGCATGGCGGAGGCTGACGCCATCCCCAGCTCGAGGGTGGGCACAGGGTCCAGGTGTGGTCAATATGGGTGGTAGTCAGGACTTTTGTGGAACCATCAAGAAAGAAGTGTTCTTTCTCTGCTGGGGGTCCTAAGCTGGTAGGATGTGAGCCTGGAGGTGTTGTTGGCCATACCGGCTGAGAATCAAGGCCGCACAGGAGAAAGCGGAGCCGAGATACAAAGAGAGAGAGATTCCTGACAAGATTGCAGGATCCAACCATACCTGCAGCACCCCTGGACATTTCAGATATGCTAAAATTATTCCTTGTACTGCTAAAACCTGTTTGAGTTGGATTACTATCACTTGCAGGTTAAAGACACCTTCTCTTCAAAGCCAATCAATTCCATTCCAGTGAGGACAGGGTATGATTTCTCCATCCTGCCTATCCCTCCTCCTGAGCTCTCCAGTCAAGAGCTGTGTATGTGTATGTGTATATGTGTGTGTATGTGTCTGTGTCTGTGTTTATGTCTCTCTCTGTGTGTGTATAAGTGTCTGTGTGTATATGTGTCTTTGTGTGTATGTGTGCCTGCATGTATGTCTGGGTGTGTGTGTCTGTAGTGTGCCTGAGTGGAAGGTGATATACAAGGTGATGGTGCTCAGATGGGCCTGTGCTGCTCTGGGGGGCCCTGGGCTCCAGGTTCTGGAGCTGTGCCAAGGCCTGGGTTATGGCAGAAGTGACACTGGGTTAAGCTCTGCAAGATGTTGGCTCTTTTTTTCTTTTCCATAGTGGCTGTGCAGAGTCTGAGTCTCAGGGCCAGACCTGCCCCATAATCTTGGTGAGCGGTAAAGGGACTTCTTCCCTGAATCATGGAGATGATATAAACAACCCTGGACCCACATTTCCACACACTGCCAGGGCTTTTACTGCTGTTATGTCTTTTCAAGAAAAAACAATTCCCATCCTCCTTTAATTATCTAGACGAGTGGTTCCTAAGTGAGGATCCACCAGTCAAACTGAGCCCAAAGCCTTGTCTTGTTTGGTCCAAAGAATGTTTAAAATATTAAAAAAATAAGTTTAAAGAATCAGGGAATTCCATCTTCAAAAAATTCCTGTTCTGGGCCTCCCTGGTGGTGCAGCGGTTGGGAGTCCGCCTGCCGATGCAGGGGACGCGGGTTCGTACCCTGGTCTGGGAAGATCCCACATGCCGTGGAGTGGCTGGGGCTGTGAGCCATGGCCGCTGAGCCTGCGCGTCCGGAGCCTGTGCTCCGCAACGGGAGAGGCCACAGCAGTGAGAGGCCCACGTACTGCAAAAAAAAATAAAATAAAATAAATAAAATTCCTGTTTCTGTATTCTCTTGAAAAAATGAGAAGGTCTGAGAAGCTTGTATCAAATGGTGGCGGCTGGCTAGAGCTGGAGAATGGCATGCATGCTCTCAGCTCCACGTGGATCCCTCTGTCACTTACCAGCTCTGTGCATCACACTTGGGGCTGCCAGCTTCTCTCATTGATCTTACTGCCTGGCCCCTGATTTTCGACCCTGGCCCTAGACACAGAGAACCCCAAGTGTCAGAGCTGGAAAGGACCCCAGCAATAACCATATTCATGCAGAGAACTGAAAATGGTGGTGGAGTCGAGTTTCTGAGCACCTTCCCAGGGAATGATCAAAATAGCTACCATCACTCAAGCGATTATTGTGGGCTGGGCACACTATGCATGTCATGGCAGCAAATTCTTACTCCTCATTATGGGCACCAAATTCTTATTTCTCATTCTCCGTTGGGACACCTATCACACTTATGTGATAGGTGTCACAAAGGAGAAATCAGAGGTCAGAGAAGTTACGTAACCTGAGCAGCGTCATAGGGAAGGCAACAGAAAAAGGATCGGGGTCTTGGTCTTTCTGATTCCATTTCCACAAGACGGCAGTTTGGACCAGCTATCTTCTGGAGTCCTTTCACCCCTACACTTCTGTGGGTCTTCACACTTGAACTTTCTGGACTGTTTCTCCACTATCCCTGCTTCTCTCCCTTGAAACCGGGCAGGACCACACTCCCTTGCTGCAGAAATGGCCCTGAGATCAGCCTAAGCGATTTTTGCAACTCCTGGCAAGTTTCAAAATTGTCCCGTCCAACTCCATCTTGGGGGTGGTCAGAGGAAAGTAGCCATGGCAACCGCTGCCAGCAAGGACAGGTACAGTTTAACCTCAGTCAATGGTCTCTCTACGCACAATTACAATTTAGTGTAGGAAGTCAAAAGCGGCAAAGAAGCCTTATTAAGAGTCCTAGTGGGTCGACAGTAATTACCAAGTAATCATTGTGGGAATAAATGGGGCTCTTCATTAGGGAAGGGTTTTATTATTTCTTTAAAAAATTTTTGGGAATGAAGATCAATGTCTCCTATCCAGCAGTGAAATCCCCAAGACCCACAGATCCACAAAGTGTTAGAGAGAAAGGACCCTGTAGATTAGATGAGTCTAACCCCTGCCCACAGGAGCCATCCCTAAAACCACCCCAAGCAAGGCTTAGGGAAAGTCACCCAAGTTCTGCTTGCCCACCCTCAGCAGTGGGAGGTTCATACGTTGAGTTGAAGATGAGTTCATTATTTCTAGATGGCTCCTTGGTGTTAAGAGCATGGGTTCTAGAGTCGACTCTCTGGGTTCAAATCCTGGATCTACCCCTGGCTTGAGCTTGTTCCCAGTTCTCTCAGTGTTTCTATTTCGTCGTGTGCTCAGTAGGAGTAGGTGGGGCGCTTGCCGTCTGTGGTTGTTATAAGTAGTCAATGTGGGGACATACACAAAGCACCCGGCCGTGGGAAGTGCCTAGTGAATGTTACGTGGCATTATTGCTGCTGTTATTGTTATTATTAACCTAGGTGAGCTCTGTCTCACTGTATGATGCTTGATATCACAGATCCTTTTCCGTGAAAGTCAGCAGTGTTTCTAAGGCCTTCATCGCATCTTCCACCAGAGCAGCCTCAATTACATCTGTGTCCCACTTTTGGCTTCTAGTGATACTTTAATTTTGAAGGATGATTCTGTAGCTAAGCTCTTCGATAACCACCGATCTTGCTTGACTCCATTTGATAGATGAGGAAACTGAAGAGCAGAGAGGGAAAGGCACTTATGTTCCCAGGTGGGGCTGCCAGATGTAGCCATAAACATACAGGATGCCCAGTTAAACTTAAATGTCAGATAAACAAATGCTTTTTAGCATAAACATATCCCAAATATTGCATAAGGGACACACTTATTTACCTGTACTTCAAATTCTGTATTATATCTGGCGATCCTAAACCCAGGTCATATGATGAGGAAGTTCCAGAGACTGGAGCAGGACCCAGGTCTCCTGAGTCACACTTTGCTATTCTTCTCACCGGGCCTGGGGTTTCAAACACACGGTCTGTGTGCTTCCAGTCCCTTCTTCCTGTGCCCAGGGCAGCCTATGTTCAGCAGCCATGAGTCTTTCCTCCTGAGCTCTACCTCGACCTCAGACTGTTGGCTTGATCAGGGCTGCCCTGCCACATGAAGTCCCTTTGCCATCCTGGCACTAGACAATGCTGCTGTGTCCTCAGAGCTCCACGGAGTAAGTCAGTCCCTGCCTCCCCAGTCTTGGCCAGTGGTTTTACTTGTGTCTGACCCTTTCCACGCTGTGAGTCCTGTACCTGGGTCCTAGAACAGATGTCAATAAAGCTTTGCCAAATGAGCAAGTACAGCCTCCAGCAGACTTCTGGGTGAGAAATCACTTCTGACGCTCTTTTCCCAAGTAAGAACCAAGCAGATGAAACCAGTAAGAACCAGGTTGAGACCTGGGATGGGGCAGGAGGAGGCCTTCCCACACTTGAGGTTGAGCTGGGACTCCTCATTTTCGGTGCTCACAAACACATCTGACAGTGGGCCCTGGCAGATATGCAGGTGAAGTGGGCCGGGTGGGGGCCAGGACAAACAGCCAGCATGTGCCCCATGTCCCTCGGGCTGAGCTGCTCTGTGCCCTCTGGACACAGGAGCCCGGGATTGCCAGATCTTCCCGTTCGTCTAAAGAAGCCCATATCTGAATGTTTATAAGAAATCTCCTGTTTTGTAAATAATGATTTCACATTTCCCCAAGGACCCCATGTAGGCCAGCAAAACACAGCTCTCTGCAGCTTCAGCCACAGAGGGGAAAGGCAAGCCTGGACCCTTCCTTAGCATTCCCATGGAGAATTCAGCTGCCACCCAGCTCTAAGCCATCCAAGGCCATCCTACCTGGAGGCCTCACTCATGGTTCCCTGTGCCAGGAGCCTGGGATAAGGTGGCCCCCACCTCACTCAGAGCAACAAAACAGAGAGATTAATAAAGATTCCAGCCCTGCTGATCTATCCCCTTCCGGCACCAAATTACACACGTATCCCATTATCATTACAGAGCTTTTGGGTTAATTGCAAATCAGGGAGTTAAGATTATTAATGTGAGTGGAAGCTTATGGGGGTGAGGGGAGGGCTCGGACCCAGCTGGCTGCTGTCCGGCCCCTGGCTGGAGGGCCCTCCCGCCAGCTGCAGACCTCCTACTCTCTCCCACGTCGGCGATGCTTTTCACTTGCCCCCTGTCGCCTTGTGCACGTGCCTTCCAACCATTTCCCAGGAACTCTTTGTAGCAGGAGCATTAAAAGCAAATGTGCTCATTATACCTGATGGCGTACAATCCAGGCAGAGGAAATTAGTAACGATTAGGGCGTCATTAGAGGGAGATGTCTCTCTTCACACAAAATATTGATGGCAAAAAACCCAGCCGTGCAGACAACAAATGGATGAGACTCAGACAAGCAAAGCGCTGTTGCAATGATCAATGTTGTCCCGAATATACCCCAGACATCGCCAAAACAGAACAGTTAGCAGCTGTTCCAGGTCTTTTCAGTTGTTGCAAAAAAGTATTTGGACGTCCTGATACATTGTTTTCATCACAGTGTTTTACCAAACTCCCTAGGACGTGACAGTAAAGTGGAATACCTGAGTGATGTGGATTTTTAATTTTCGGAGGACACAAAGGGCTGACCTAAGCTGCCTTCAAATACAAGTTGTTTAGGTTGTATGACGCTTTGAAAAAAATTAGAATAGATTGCTTATCTGCATATAAACATCCAGATTTCTAGCTTCTCTAGAAAACTTGGACGAGTGCTGGGCCCATGTCTCTCAACATACAATAAGCAGCTGGAGGTGAGTATTGACTACCCCATTAGATACACCACCAGTTTTACCACAGTCTCCACCACTCCCCATCTTATCCCCTACAGGAGGATGGAGTGGCAGTTCCCATTAATTATGACATTTATTATATAATATCACTTGGCCCTCTTGCTTATTGAAGGGCTAACTCTGTGGGCATTTGAGTTTGTAATCCATGTTCAGGTTTATGCTTTCCCTTAAGACAGACTGATATTTCTTATTGGGTTGTGTTCCCTATTTCCTCAACATCTTTAGAGAGTCCTTCCTTCCGTCACACACCATCACCGCCACAAGTGCCTGTGGGCTGAAGCCCACACAGACATTTAAAACCCTTCGTAACCTTGACCTTTCTACTTGTCCTGCTTCACTTCTTCCAGTGCTCTATGCGCTAGCTCCCAGCTACCCTGGACTGCCTCCCACGTGGGTGCACACAGCTGCTGTCACCACTCAGACCTTTGCCGCCACAGCCCCTCCAGCCTGGAAAGTTTATCCCTTGTCACTTCCCAGGGACCTTTGCTCCATCCTTCCGGGCCATCTCCCACGTTCCATTTTGGCCCTTCAGTCAGAATGGCACTCCAGAGCAACCCGCGTGCCCCTCTTCCCTACTTCGTAGCTACCCACCGGCCTATCTGCTGGCCTTTCTCCCCCACCACACAGGAACGTCCTGAGGACAGGTTCCCGCCTTCCCATCCCTGCTACCACCGCGGATGCAACCAGCTTTGTTCTTAGCAAGTACTCGATAGAGCTCTATTGAATGGATTCGCTTGACACCAGACGAATTTCCTTTTCCTCACACAGTGTGTGATTTCGACTTGAGTTCTCAGACTTTGCTGATGTTCTGAAGAGTGTTAATTCTCACCAAGTGCTTTAAGGAGGCCTGGTAGTCCTGTCCAGGGCCCGCCAGCCGGGGTTTACGGACTCTCATTTCTTGCTCTAATCTAGCTGTTTGCTCTCAGACTGTCTTTTCCCAAGGTCCCCCCACTGCTGAGCGGTCTTCCATTCTCCCAGATTAATCAGTTTAGCACAAAATATGTTTACCAGGCTATTAGAATAGCTTATGAGGTGAGAACAGAGTTGTTTTCAATTGATCACTCAGAATGCATTGAACAGCCACTGGGCTGGATGTTGCAGGACGATTTCAGAAGGGGGCTCACACACTAATCTTCCATGCGGGAATTGCACACATCCTAAGGGTATGGTACAATTTTTCACAAACTACACACACCTGTGCAATAGCACCCAGATCAAGAATCAGAGCATGGCAGCACCCCAAAGCCCTCTGCAGGCTTTAGTGATTAGCACTAAACCCTCCTCTAAGAGTGACCATGATACTGATTTCTAATGGGATAGAATCGTATTCTCTGTTTTTTTACTTTAGATAAAACCATATGGCACACCCTGCTTTGTTTCTTTCACTCAATACTATGCTTTTAAGATTCATCCATATTTTTGTATGCAATTGTATCATCCATCCTCGTTGCCTTGTATTAGTAGTATTCTGCCATGTTAATATATTACCCTTTATTTGTCTGTTCTACCACTGATGAACATTTGGGTTTTTGTCCCCAGTTTTTGGCTGCTGTGAACATTCTTATAGTAACCACACATATGCATTTCTTCAAGATGTATTCCTAGGAGTGGAATTGCTGGGTTATAGATTAGTACATATTCAGATTTGGTATTTACTGCCAAAAAGTTTTCTGAAGTGGTTGTTACTCATTAATTTTTAAGATGTATTCCTTCTTTAATTAATTCATTTAATAATGACTTAACACCTGCTTTGTGTAAGCCATTGTGCTAATTGCTGGAGAAACTATAAAGACGGATAAGAACATTCACCTGTTTTAAAACTGTCAGTGGATATTCATTGACTGTAGGATAAAATCTAAATGCCTTAGCTTGGCACACAAAATCCTCATCAGTGTAGAGTCAAGTTACTTCACCAGGCCAGAGGTCTGAAACTCAAAAGTGTTCTAGGACAAGTCAGGTAATGTGAATGGATGCAGAGAATGGGTGGGGACTTTGGGGGAATGGAATGGAGCTCCCTTGTCCCATCCACCTGGGGCCGTAACGGTGGATTTCGGTTGGTTACGTGGGCCTACAATGCCACAGCTGATGTTTCCAGGGAAGCTGAATATCTGGGTTTGATGTAAAATTCCTAAGTTTTAAAAGTTGAAAATTATTTTAAAAATAAAAATACTATGCTGGTCAAACAAAACACTAGTATAAGCAGGATTGTGGGTACAGACTGCCAATTTGCAAACTCTGCACCAAACTTTTTCCCTAGAACTTTCCGTCTATCCCCAGTGCCCCTGTGCTCAGGCCTCCTTCAATTCCAGCACACAATTAGGCCCTTCTTTTTCGCATCTCTGGGACTTACATGTCCCATTCCATTGCCCTGTGAGGTCCCTTCTCCTCTTTTTCACCTGGCAATTGCCTCCTGTTCCTTGAGGCCCAGTTCAAACGCCACTGTCTGCCTGAAGCCCTCCTCTTCTCTCATGTAAACTTCCAAACCACGCTCTAGCCTAGTTTGGTCTCACTGTGACACAGGGCTTGATCACTTCTCTATTTTCCTCACTTGGCCCTCTCAGCTGGGACCTGAGAGCTTACTTATCTTTGTATTCCTAGCAACTGGCTCAGAGGAGGATCCCATAAATGTTTACTGAGTGAACCAATTATCTCCCAAGCATACATTTCCTATTCCTCCAGCTCAGCCCCTGGCTTTGATTTGGGGATGCACCCCTCCAGGTCGGAGACAACCAGACCTCAATGGTGGTTTGAAGGAGAGGAACTGATTTGAAGCCCCCCATGGAGTAAACTCCAGGGCTTCTGTGAGGGTGTCCAGTAAAGAGAATATACGGCTGGAGCACCTGGCTGTCATCTTGCTAACAGGTAAAGCTTGAGATTAGAGGCAACATGGAGAAGAGGAGTAGACTTATATGCACACCCCAGTCATTCATACATTCATATATATATGGATATATATGGATATATGAATAAACGAATAAAATTCTGCTTCCCTCATGAAGTCTTCCCAGCCTAATCCACCCACACCCCATCTCCTCCTTCCTCTCATTTGTCCTTACTGCACCCAACATAAGTTCCCACAACTGTATGCTTCATTATCTCTAGTCCTTTTCTGGGTACCTCTCATCTACCCATCATGATTGTGATTTCTCCTGTGAATGGGATTCTAACTTCTCTGCATATAAATACTTTCTTTTCATGTGTGTGTGTGTGAGAGAGAGAGAGAGAATAACATATACCAGGAAGTGTGCTATCATTGAACACTTTGAACAGTACAAAGTTTTCCTTCAAGGAGCTTACAGATCCTTGGAAAGTTTATCCTGGAAAGTTTATCCCTTGTCACTTCCCAGGGACCTTTGCTCCATCCTTCCGGGCCATCTCCCACGTTCCATTTTGGCCCTTCAGTCAGAATGGCACTCCAGAGCAACCCGCGTGCCCCTCTTCCCTACTTCGTAGCTACCCACCGGCCTATCTGCTGGCCTTTCTCCCCCACCACACAGGAACGTCCTGAGGACAGGTTCCCGCCTTCCCATCCCTGCTACCACCGCGGATGCAACCAGCTTTGTTCTTAGCAAGTACTCGATAGAGCTCTATTGAATGGATTCGCTTGACACCAGACGAATTTCCTTTTCCTCACACAGTGTGTGATTTCGACTTGAGTTCCCAGACTTTGCTGATGTTCTGAAGAGTGTTAATTCTCACCAAGTGCTTTAAGGAGGCCTGGTAGTCAGGCCTCCTTAAAGGAGAGAGAGGAGAGACAGATCAAAAACAAATAACCAAACTCCTAATTTATTTCTGCCCCCCTCCATCCCCTTTGTTTTCTGTGTCTGTGAGTCTATTTCTGTTGTGTAAATAAGTTCATTTGTATCATTTTTTTTAGATTCCACATATAAGTGATATATGTGATATTTATCTTTCTCTATCTGACTTACTTTACTTAGTATGATAATCTCTAAGTCCACCCATGTTGCTGCAAATGGCATTATTTCATTCTTTTTTATGGCTGAGTAATATTCCATTGTATATATATACCACATCTTTATACATTCATCTGTCGATGGACATTTAGGTTGCTTCCATGTCTTGGCTATTGTAAATAGTGCTGCTATGAACATTGGGGTGTACGTATCTTTTTGAATTAGAGCTTGGGGTTAAAATATATACACTACTATATATAAAATAGGCTAACAACAAGGACTTACTGTATAGCCCAGGGAACTGTACTCAATATCTTGTAATAACTTCTACTGGAAAAGAATCTGAAAAAGAATATATATGTATATATTTATATATATATATAACTGAATCAGTTTGCTGTACACTTGAAAGTAATACAACACTGTAAATTAACTATACTTCAATAAAAAAAAGAAAGAAAGAAACCCCAAATAACCAGACAAATAAAGTAATTGCCAGGTTGTAATGAGTGCTAGGAGAGAAATAAACAAAAAGTCATGGGAAGACCTTCTTTTGTATAAAGAGTTCAAGAAGACCTCTTTGAGGAAGTGGCATTTAAGCTGATATGCAAATCATGACAAGGGTCTAGCCACATGAAGAGCCAGTGTAAGGGGCATCGAGGCAGGGGCAACAGCATGTTCTAGGGCCCTGGAGTGGGGATGAGCTTGGTGTGTTCAAGGAAACCAGGGGCCAGTGGGACTGACTAGTCCAGGGTTATCAAGGGAGAGAGTCCTACGTAACGTGGATGGAGAGTTAGGTAAGCCCTAGACCATGCAGAGCCTTACAGGTTGTGGTAAATAGTTTGGATTTTTTTCCATGAAAAATTGGAAAACATAGAAGGGTCCTGAGGAGAGAAGTGACATGATCTGATGTGTGTATGTGTTTTTCTTTTTTTTTGGCTACTCTGCGCGGCATGTGGGATCTTAGTTCCCCAACCAGGGATCAAACCTGCGCCCCCTGCAGTGAAAGAGCAGAGTCTCAACCACTGGCCCACCAAGGAAGTCCCTGAGTTGTGCTTTTAGATCACTCTATCTGTTGTGTGGATAATAGACTGTAAGGCGCAGGTACCTGGAGGTTACTTAAGGAGCTTCTGGGTGAAATATGGTATTCCAGAGCAGATTTTAGGAATGGAGATAAGTGTACACATTTGGAATCTCTTTGGAAGTAGAATAAACATAATTGACTTATGGATTAGGAATTGAGGAACAGAGCAGAAGCAAGGATGTCTCCTAGGTTCCAGCTTCAGCATCTTGGTAGATGGTGGTTCCATTTACCGAGATGGGGAGGAAGTGATGAGGGGGCAGGACAAGTGTGCTTGGCAGCAGGGGGACCATGAATTCAGCTTGAAGATTTGGTGTGGGCCTTGATAAGAATAAACGATTGGGGCAAGGGAAAATAGGAAGGCGCTTGAGTTCAGGAGAGATGATAATGAGGTGGCCAGCACATGTTGGTTTTCAAAGATCATTGAGCCAGAGCCTCAAAATACTTCTGATTATTCATGGGATTTAGCCATGCATCCTTGGCTCAAACAAACAGGGCTTGATCTGTGGGAGGGGAAAAGTATTTGGGGAGATCTGATCAGTAATTCTTTCCATGCAGTTAAACACAGCAGCCCAAGAGTGAGTGATGGTATAATTTAATAATGTACAACATGTCACTGAGATGCAGTCTGGATACCAGCAGTGATTAATAGCCATCTTTTGCATCTGTGACTTGTTTTCAGTGATGGTGTGGGGAAGGAGGGGACAGAAATTCCTATTATGATACGCCAACAAGGTCTAGACTTCTGTAATGGCTGCCATATCAGGCAAGATCTGTGGTGCACACAGCAAGATCCCCAACTTACACACACACACGGCCCCCCACCCCCAGCATCTGCAAGGTCAGAAAACCCAAGTCAGCCAGGTCTTAGTTGGATTTGGTAGAGGACTGAGTATAGACCAATGGCATCAGGAAACTCAAACTATAGTCCCATCTCAGCCAGTAAGTGTCCTCCATGTGACTTTTGAGAAGGTAATACATCCTCTAAGTCTCATTCACTCACTCATCCTTTCAGAAAGTATTTGCTGAGTGCCAACTTCTTACTGGGAAATGTGAAGACACAGGGGTTATTGTGATGATCATAAAACACTTGGTTTCTGCTCTCATGGAGCTTACAGGTCTAGTTGACTAGTCAGGGGCCAATATCCCCATCTGTTCAATGAGCTCTGTGGACTAAATGATCTTCCAAAGCCCTCTTTATTTACAAACTTCCTAAAGTTAAAAGTAGGCATTAAAAATTATAAACTATTCCGGAAGGTTTTTAATTAATTTTCTTAAAAGCATCTATTAAATTTTTTCTGATTATAAAAGTCATATTTTCTCCTTGTAAAACTTTAAACATGACTGGAAATGTATCATGTAGTAAATGAAATTCCCCATTACAAATCCCTCTAGTGACAAAGGGGAAAATTGAAGTTGTTACTGTATTTAAGCAGTTCTAACATCTATATTTTATTTACATCTTAACATTCCCCAAATCAGAATGGGTCCAATAATTGTTATTGGCAGACAGCAGTCATTATGTGGTTGTCAGTGTTTATGCATGCCATCAAAGCTTGTAGCAGAGGTGACAGCAGCCTGCAATAAAATCCTGAAGGTAATAATGCAGCATTATTTTAGTAAATTCTGTATCTGCAGTCCTCTTGATAGCAAAGAGGACAACTCTGTGTGGAAAAACAGAGGCATTGATGGTTCAAAGATAAAAAGTGATTCAATGACATTTGGACTCTAAATGTGAAGACATTTTAGGAATACCTAACCTAGTTTATATTTTCATTTTTTTATGTATGTCCAAGATGATATTTGATTTTCACATCTAAATGTACAAAATCAAGCTTTTAATAATTATAAAACAAGAATCTAGGTTATAAGAAAACATCATGGCATTTATTTCCCAGATGCAAGGCTGGCTTAACAGAATAAAAGGAAACAAAATTCTGATCATTTCAATAGATGCAGAATAAGCATTTGAGAATTCAAAATCAATTTCTGATCAAAATTCTCAGTCAACTACAAATAGAAAAGATCTTTCTCAATAGAATAAAGCACATCTACGAAAAAAAACCCTCACAGCTAATACCATAGCTCATGGTGAAATACTGAAGGCATTTTCCCTAAGAAGGCAAGATCTGTCAGCTTTCACCACTGCTATTTAATATAGCACTGGAGGGCTTCCCAGGTGGCACAGTGGTTGAGAGTCCGCCTGCCGATGCAGGGGACGCGGGTTCGTGCCCCGGTCCGGGAAGATCCCACATGCCGTGGAGCGGCTGGGCCCGTGAGCCATGGCCGCTGAGCCTGCACGTCCGGAGCCTGTGCTCTGCAATGGGAGAGGCCACAGCAGTGAGAGACCCGTGTACTGCAAAAAAAAAGAAAAAAAAAGAAGAAAAGAAATATATATATATAGCACTGGAGGTCCCATCTACTGCAATGAGGCAAGTAAAATAAATAACAATCATAAGGATTGAAAAGAAAGAAGCAAAACTGTAGTTATTTGCAGATGACATAATTGTTTAGATAGAAAATCCCAAGGAATCTATAAAAACACTGCTGAAACTAATAAATGTACTTAGGAAGTTTGCAGGATACAAAGTTAATACACAAAAACCAAATGTATATTTATATACTAGCAGCAAACAATTAGAAAGGAAATTTTAAAAACCAATTCATTTAAAATAAAGTCAAAGCATAACATATTTAGTAATAAATTTGATATGTAAGTCCTCTACTAGAAGACATTGTTGAGAGAAATTAATGGATATCCAAAGAAATGGTGAACTAAATTATGTTCAAAGATGAAAAGAATCAATACTGTTCAGGAGTCAATTATCCTCAAATAATCCTAAAGATTCAGTGTAATCCCAAGCAAAATTCCAACAGGCTTTTTAAATTTTCTGTTAGAAACTGTCAAGCTGATTATGAAATATATGTGGAAATGCAAAGACCTAAAATATCCAAAATTATCTTGAGAAAGAAGAACAAACTGGAAGACTTCTACCTGATTTTAAGACTTCGTGTAAAGCTACGATAATAAAGACATTGTGGTATTGACATAATGATTGACAGATAATATGTGAAATGGAATAGAGAACCCACATTTATGCAATCATTTTATTTTCAATGAAGGCAACAAAGCAATCAAATGGGGAAATAAAGTTCTTTTCAACCAATTGTTCTGGGAGAACTGTACACTCATATTAGTAACTACAATTCTTACCTCATGCCATGCACAAAAATTAATTCAAAAAGCAATTATACTCCAATAAAGATGTTTAAAAAAATTAATTCAAGATGTATCTTATATGTAAATGCAAGAGCTAAAACCATAAAGCTTTTATAGAAGTAGGTACAGATTTTATAAGGTCACAGAAAGCAATTTTAATAAGTGAAAAAAGATCTTCAGAACTGATCAAAATTAAAATTTCTGCTCATCCAAAGTTAAACTTAAGAAAACAAACAGACAAACCACAGATGAGAAGAAAATGTTGTCAAAACATATATCTGAAAAAGGACTGGTATTCAGGATCTATAAATAACTCCTATTACTCAATAATAAAAAAGACAAACCACCTAATTAAAAATGGACAAAAGATTTGAAAGGCACTTCACAAAAGAAGATATATGAATGGCTATAAATGCATGAAAAATGGACATCATTAGTCATCAGGGAAATGCAAATCAAAACCATAATAAGATACCTCTTCACATCTATCAGAATAGCTAAAATTAAAAAGAATGGCAACATCAAATTTTAGAAAGGTTGTGGAGCAACTTGAACCCTCATATATTGTTGGTGGGAATATAAAATGACATAATTATTTTTGAAACAGTCTGGCAAGTTTCTTATATAACTAAACATACTACCCTATGACCCAGTGATCTCACTTCTAAGTATTGTCCCATGATAAATATAAACATAAATCCACAAAACGTGTGTTCATGGCAGCTTTCTTCATGATGGTTACAACTAGAAAGAGCCCAGCTGTCCACCAGCAGGGGAATGGATAAACAAACTGGTATATTCATTCAATACTATATTATTCAGCAATAAAAAGGAATGGATTACCAAACACATGCAACAACATGGATGGATCTCAAAAATATTCTGAGTTCAATAAGTCTTACGTAAAAGTGTGGGTACTGTATCATTATTCACGTGACATTATAGAGCAGACAAAACTAACCTACAGTGGGGGAAAAATCAGAACAGTGGTTGCGTTTTGGGGAGTGGGGATAAGATTTCCTGGGAGGAGACAAGAGGGTACTTTCTGCTGGTGATGGCAGTATCTTGATAGGGGTTTGGGTCCCACAGGTATACACATTGGTTAAAACTCATGGGAGGCACTTAAGATCTGTGCACTCCATTTGTGTGTAAATTTTACATCAAAACAAAGAAACTGCAAGCAAATACTGAACTCTAATGAAATCCATGCTGAACTATTAAGGGGGAAATATATGATGTCTTCAATTTACTTTGAAGTACCAAATAAGATGGATTAATGGGTAGATAGATAAGTGATAAAGCAAGCATAGGAAAATGTTAATGATAGACTCTAGATAACTTGGTTCACTGTAAAATTCCCTTAACTTTACTGTATCTTTGAATATTTTCATAATAAAATGTTGTCAATAAAAGAATGCTAAAACATTTTTTGAAAAAGAAAAAATTCCAAAACTGTCATTGACTTTCCAGGTGACCTTGACGTCTCTGAGTCCCCCAGGAGTGTGGAAAGGATATGTAACCTTCAGCAAGTGAATGAGCGCTTTGCAGACCATCAAGGGTTTTGCCCATTTTGGTCACTGAACTCTGCAGAACAGGCTGCAAGCATCCTGTATCAATGCTACCCCACCCCCATCCTGTATCTCATTCCTCCCCCCATCTTTAGAACAGCTTTGATAACCACATAAAATAACCAAACAGCAGACACAGACGGCACTTTACAGAACATGGCTTAAAAACTCCCCGATTACATATTTACTCTAAAGCTGTCAGAAAGTAGATGGCTGCGGGTCTGTAATGAGGGCTGTTTGAAAGTCAAGTGTTCAGCACATTTGTCCGGCAGGCACTTAGGGAGCTCCAACCTCAGAATTACCAAGTGGAGTAATGCACTCACCAGGAGACTCTCCTTCTGCCTGCTGTATACCCACTCCCAGCACACCACCCTGGGCTGGCCGCCTGCTGTATACCCACTCCCAGCACACCACCCTGGGCTGGCCGCCTGCTGTTTACCCACTCCCAGCACACCACCCTGGGCTGGCCAGCGTAGATGGAGTCTCTGCAACCTCCTTGGAGCCCACATATCCTGGACCACAGGGATTCTCAGATTGAACCCACTAAAGATGAGTGGGTACATAGATAAACAAATGCAAGGAAAAGCAGATCTTGCAATTCTGAGGGGCTGCTCCAGCGTGCTTTTATTAAAGGGAAGTGGCACTAGCCATAAGGCAACGAGAGCCAAAGTCTTCTTCTCCTGGAATCAGGGGTGGTAGGACAGCTCTCGGAGGGAGGTAGGAGCCATGGTTTATACCTTTCTCCCTGTGTGATTTGGAGCAAGTCCCTTCCCCTCTCTGGACCTGGATCCCCTTTCTGCAAAATGAGGGTATTTAGATTCCTTTGATGGTTTCCCAACTTGGGACTCTTAAGACGTTGTGATGTATTTGCTGTATTCCTTCAAGCCTGAGAGACATCATGCATTTTGGCGGCATGGGCAGCACAGCTTAATAAAGCAGTGAAAGTCATTGCTTGTGCCTGGAATGCTGTCCACTCAGTGTGGTAGCAGTGGTGGTCACCAGCAGATCCAAAGTTCTCATCAGCACTTATAAATGTCTTTTTCTCAAAGAATTTAAAAATGTATTTCTTTCATTTAAAAAATACTACTAATGCCTTACAAAAATAGGACACAGTACTGAACACCTGCAATGTGTCAGAGTCGTTGCTAAGCTCTCTGAATGTATTATTCCATTTAATTGAACAACCTTCATTCATAGGCATCATCCCCGTATCACAGATGAGCAAACCAAGGTTTGGAGGAGTTGATACCTTGCCCAAGGCCCTCCAAGTGATAAGGAATTGAGCTATGATTCCTGTCCGGGGCTGTACTCTTTCTTCTCTGCTGTATGACCTCCAACTCCACAAAATCAATGCCACCACCCTAACACAGCTACTGTTGGTATCTTGATAAATCTATATCACACATTTTTAGTTAAAGAGATACATACTGTGTACATCTTTCATAAATTAAAATGTGAAACTGAGTTGTTAATAAATGCTGCTTGGTAAAAATGTCGGGTTAAAAGGTAAAGAATAAAAGAAGGTGTGCTTTATTCTCCTGATCAGAGAAAGTGCTGGATGAAGCAGCTGAAGCCCATAGCCTATGCTGGCCAGACCAGCTACCATTCAGATCTGCATGTGCAGGCCGGCAAGGTCCGCTTTCAAACAATAGGTGACCTTAATACTTCTCCAAGGACCACTGTTTTATATCTAGATTATGTTCGGCGGCTCTTTAAATTGTCAGACTGCTTCTCTCCACGTTGCACCAAGTCAAGTAAAAGAAGAAAACACAAAACACCATTTCTCTCTGTGTGTCCTTAAATGCCAAGTTGAGCTCTGTGCAGGTTTTTGCGGCAGTTATAAACCCTCCACCTTAGGCTGACAACAGCGGCAGAGCTTCAGTGCAGCTACACAAACACGGGCGCCATAATAAAGCACGTCTTATTTGATATTATATTGTATTGGAAACATTAAATACACATTAAAGGGGTGTTCTAAGGCTCTTTGCAGTAAGTGGCAGATGTTATGAATAATAATCTGCAAAATCCTTCTGAATTCTAAAAAGGTGTGTTCCATAAAGCTTTCATATAAATCTTTAATAGAGCTGAAACACATTGAGCAGCGATTAGAGGAAATCTCTAATCGTATTAAGCTATTAGAGATCACTGAGGCAGGATTGGTAGCCTCAAAAATAAAATAAAATAGAGCAAGAAAATGAACATATCATGGATGCGAAGGATTTCCTAGTTAAACCTTCTGACGGTTCTTTCCTGGAGGGAGTCCCGCAAGTCTGTGTTGCACAAACAAACACGCACGCGGTGTAAAACACAAACTGCCGCAATTCACTGAAAATTATGTAAATGAATATGCATTCCTTTATATGAAAAATCGGCAACATCTGCACTCCATTTAAACAACCTGATTTAATGGAGTGGCTGAGAGATAAAGAGCAGGGCGGGGGCGGGGGGGGATGACCTCATCCACCCTCCCTTTAGAGTATCTCAAAAAACAAATAAAATAAAATATAGGTTACAGGCAAACTAAACAGAGTTGAAAATATTGTCCGAGAGGACTTCAGCTTCCCAGGAAGCAGAGGTGTTTAAGGAGACGGACAAGAGCCAGCTGCAATAAACTCTGGCTCAATAAAACTTAATTAACCCGTTGGGGTCTTTGCAAGCAAGCTTGTCAGCAGAGAGAGACATGGGGTCCCAGTGCCTGCGGCCAAGGGGTTAATCTGGCCTTGCTGATGCGGCAATGCCAGACTTAAGGGCAGAAGTGACCCTGTGCACATGCACACACGCATGCACACACACGTACTCACACAGCCACCCACCAAACTGGCCATGCATGGCTCTCATCTAACATTGGGAGGGTTCATTAACCTTGAGCCCAGAGTCTCAGAGTCATGGCATTTGAAGACCAGAAGGCCCTTCTGAATAATTTCATCCAAGCCCCTATAAGCTGCAAGGGGTCTCCCAGCCTCCTCTTGAATACTTTCAGTGGCAGGGAGCTCACATTTTCTCACGGTAACTGGCCCTACCTGGGGTCGATCGGTATGATCCTTACACCTGTCTCCTCATGACCCCCCACCAACAGATCTGTTGGTACCACAAGTTCCTGCGCTTTCTTTTTCTGGGGGAATCGAGGATGAACCAAACCAAATCCACGAGAAATGCCAAATGCTTATTTTTTGCCTACTGGATGTCTGGCTGGTTGTTTCGATTCAAACTCCTGCTCCTATATTAGGGGTTGACTGGAAGTTAAGAAGATTTCAATATCATGAGAAAGAGAATGTATGCCCACATGTAATGTTACGTAGAAAGTGCTGACTGCTCCAGGAGCTAAGGGCTGGGAGAGGCCAAAAGAAGAGAGTGTTTCCTGATGGTTAATCAGGGGAGTCTTCATCGGAGAGGTGGCATCTGATTTTAGGCCAGGGTCTCCCAAGGGGTGGTCTCTGAAACTCACATGAGATTGTTGCTGGGTTTGCTGGTGCCTGCCCGCTACAGTTCTTTATCAGTTCCTCTCCTTATGCCAAGGAGAAAGTGCTAGTATGTCTTAACATACATACTAGACTGCAGGCTCAGAGCCGTTGGCAGGAAGCTTCTGGCTAAAGTTTAGCAAGTACTTCTGTTTTTCTTCTATTGATTTTTAAAGCAAGTGGTATTAGTTTTCTACTTATGGAAATATTATAAAACTTCTTTCAAAATAAATTAAAAATATTTAAATGGTGAGTTAATGTGAAGAAAAATATCAAGTAAATAACACGGGAACTATATGGCAAATCGTGAGTGTGGCGTACATGTAACTGGGGTTTGGGAAGCAGACCCTGGTGGGCATCGGAGCGGGTGATGGTGAAAGGGTCCCCTTCTACTCACCTGACTGCCTCAAAGTGTTGCTGCCTTTGGAGGTGGCTGCCGGGAGAGTCAAACTTCTGCCTCCCCACGGAGTGTGTGGGAACCTGCAGCTCCAGGAGCCCAGCAGATCAAAGGTTTACAGCCAAGCTGCCGGAGGGTGCCTAGCCCACGGCAATAAAAGAGAGCTAATGTTATCCTGCAGCACGCAGGTTCTCCTGAGCACAGCAGATCTGCGGGCCGCAGCTCACCTGGGCAGCTCGGGAGGAGCGGGGGTGGGGGACTGCGTCACCCCTGCCCATCTCACTGCATCAGAAACGTGGCTGCTGCTCTGGTGGGGTTTGCCTCTTGGCCAGGGCAACCAAAGGAAGGGCCACTGGTTACTCAGCCTTGTTTCCGTCCCTGCCACTGACTCACTCTGTGGTTTCGGGCCAGCCCCTTGCCTTGTCTGTGCCCAGTTTGTGTCTGCAGGACGCAGATTATTAAGGCAGTAATTAGCTTGGACACAGGGATCAATTCATTCCAGAAAGAGCCCATTCAGCTTCTCGTGCAGCTCAGAAATGCCGAACTCCAGGCCAGAAAGAGGCACTTGCAGACTGATTGTACAGCAACACCTGTGGCCAAGCCTCTTTCTCTGTGGCTGCCTGATCGCTCAGCATATTGAGCTACAGCTTGACTGTTTTAGAGCCTGGGGGAACTTCCTTCCTTTTGCTCTGCTTCTCAGCTTTTCAGCACAGATGTCTAAACCTATCTTCTTCTTCTTCTTTCTTCTTTAAATTTCCCCCATTTTTCAGGGAGATAGGACAGAGCTTTTACCTGTCAGGATTCTCCTCAGCCCAAGGACCACAACATTAAAGGCTCCAGCTCTCACCAAGAGATTGGGATGTAGGAGGAGACCCACAAGTACAACTGTCTTACCATGGACCTTTATCTGGCCCAACAAATAGATGTGCTCCCAGGCTCCTGTTCCATCTTGGATAATTGTACCTGAGACTTCTCATAGTCAGTATCTTCTGGGAATTCTGCAGATCCATCTTAATAGTAAGGAAAATTGGTTTTTGCAAATAACTCAGTTTTGATCAAGCACAAAGACCCCCCCACCCCAGGCAAACAGAGTAGCTCTGTTCCTCCCGTAAGGTAACATTGTCTCATTGGCAATTCTTATAATATGGGGGAGAATATAGGTTATCTGAGAACATTCTAATCCTTCTACCTTCTCACCCCTTTACAAGCCATCTCTCAGGGTAAAAAGTTGCTTATTCTTTATGAGTACGTTTCCTTTCCAAATAACCATCTCTAACTAGATGGGTGATCTTGGACAAGTCACTTGTCCCATCTGAGCCTCATCTGTAAAGTGAGTTGATTTAATTAGCACAGCCCATAGAATATATGTTAAAGTGACCTTAGAGGTGTTGTATTATCCTTCAGCTTATCGTTGACTTTCCCCATGGCTCTGAAACAGGAGTCACCATACATTCCCAGGAAAGTAAATAAGTTCTTGCTTGTTTCCAGGGAGGGTCTGAGTCTCTCTGGAAGGGTTAGGTAACCTTCCCATCCCATTCACCCAGCCCAAAAGGAGCTTCTCAGTCAAAAGGAGCTTCTGAGTCAGGCTAGGGGAGTTTGCAGATAATTTCCACGACATCATTCTCGAGAATCAGGGCATCCCCAGAGCTTCCTTTAACTGACCCATCATGGATGAAGTGCAACTATCCACAGACAAAAGAGAACAGAGTGATGGTATCCTACGCAGAGCATGACTCTTCTTTGACCCTTGTGAAGCATCCTGAATGATCCACACTTGCCCAGCTGAAATGCCATGACTGTGCACCTTGCAGTGCCCAGAAGAACACAGTGGTCTTGATGGAGGATGTGGGGTAAGCAGAATGGTGTAGAATTAAGAGCAAGGGCATCAGTTGGTGAGTAGGACATCTTGGCTCTAATGCCTTCATGCTATTTGGCCTGGGTCAGTGATTAGCTTTGCTGGCTTTCATACTCCTGATCTGTAAAAGGGCAGAGTTAATAATGCCTGCCTCAGTGTTTTCTCTTGAGGATCAGTTGAGATAATAATGCAACTGCTTAGTAAATTGTTAGGTGATAACACATGTAATGGCTTTTGTTCTTTGTAAGAGTGGGTGGGACTGTGCCAGTTGGGGTCCCTCCAGCCCCAGAGCCTCCTGAATGGACCAGTCTCAGTCTGTAACATTCCAACCCATGGAAAACAATGTGAGCGGGAAAGCTAATAACCAGATCAAAAACGACAGGCTGGAGGAGGGAGGCTGGCCTGGGAAATGTGCTACGAGCTGATCAGAAAGGAGAAAAGAAATAAAGTCATTAGCTTATTTAAGGGGCAGGAGGGAATGATGAAACACATCTCCAGCAAAACCAAATTAAGCATTTAGAAGGTATTAAAAATGCATTTGAACTCCACTGGTGCTGCAGTTCTAATAACATTTTCTAGGGCTGTAGTTAGCTATCAAGTCAGTCTGAGATCAAGAAAAGGTACCATTTCTCACTGTCTCAAGTCCCTGCCACTTCCAAACCTTCTCTGAGCTAAATCTTCCAACTTCTTGTCCCCTACTGTAGTCTTCTAGTCACGCTCTCTCTCAACATCCCCTTGGGTCAGCATATCACGGGGCCAAACATTTCAACTTTTGGCGAATCTGGCTGGTATTTCTGTATTCCCTGGATCTTGAGTTCTTTAAAATTTTGTGTTCCCATTTTGCAGAGAATCTAAAAGATTTAACATGATTATATTCTGGATCATTAGGATAACTTCTTTATACGATTCACTGTCCATGTTTGAATTTACATTTATCATCATATTAGTATGAAGAAATAGTATTAATACTACCAGTAGTTAAATGAACAGTAGTGACAGATACCCAGCATTTAATGAATATTTACTATGTTCTAGGCACTGTTCAAAGCACACAATGTACCTTAATTCATTTACTATTCACTTTCAGTGAATTTTTAAAATACTATTATTACTATTATGGATGAGAAAATGGAGGCATTAGTATTTCCATTATTATCATCTTATTATATACGTAAGAAAACAGTGTATGAAATTATCATAGGCTAATGAGAATGGAATCGAAGTATCCTTAATGTATATCATGCATCTGATTTTGTGGTAATTTATTTTTATTTTTTTTAACATATTTATTGGAGTATAATTGCTTTACAATGTTGTGTTACTTTCTGCTGTATAACAAAATGAATCAGCTATAAGTATACATGTATCCCCATATCCCCTCCCTTTTGTGTCTCCCTCCCATCCTCACTATCTCGCTTCTCTAGGTGGTCACAAAACATGGAGCTGATTTCCCTGTGCTATGCGGCTGCTTCCCACTAGCTATCTATTTTACATTTGATAGTGTATATATGTCAATACCACTCTCTCACTTCATCCCAGCCTATCCTTCCCCCGCTCTGTGTCATCAGGTCCATTCTCTACATCTGTTTTGCTCTTTCTGACTTACTTCACTTTGTATGACAGACTCTAGGTTCATCCATCTCACTACAAGTAACTCAATTTTGTTTCTTTTTATGGCTGAGTAATATTCCATTGTATATATGTGCGACATCTTCTTTATGCATTCATCTGCCGATGGACACTTACGTTGCTTCCATGTCCTGGCTGTTGTAAATAGAGCTGCAATGAACATTATGGTACATGACTCTTTTTGAATTTTGGTTTTCTCAGGGTATATACCCAGTAGTGGGATTGCTGGGTCATATGGTAGTTCTATTTTTAGTTTTTAAAGGACCTCCATACTGTTCTCCATAGTGGCTGTATCAATTTACATTCCCACTAACAGGGCAAGAGGGTTCCCTTTTCTCCACACCCTCTCCAGCATTTATTGTTTCTAGATTTTTTGATGATGGCCATTCTGATCGGTGTGAGGTGATACCTCATTGTAATTTGATTTGCATTTCTCTAATGATTAGTGATGTTGAGCATCCTTTCATGTGTTTGTTGACAATCTGTATATCTTCTTTGGAGAAATGTCTATTTAGGTCTTCTGCTCATTTTTGGATTGGATTGTTTGTTTTTTTGATATTGAGCTGCATGTGCTGCTTGTAAATTTTGGAGATTAATTCTTTGTCAGTTGCTTTGTGTGCAAATATTTTCTCCCATTCTGAGGGTGTCTTTTCATCTTGTTTATGGTTTCCTTTGCTGTGCAAAAGCTTTGAAGTTTCATTAGGTCCCATTTGTTTATTTTTGTTTTTATTTCCATTTCTCTAGGAGGTGGGTCAAAAAGAATCTTGCTATGATTTATGACATACAGTGTTCTGCCTGTGTTTTCCTCTAAGAGTTTTATAATGTCTGGACTTACATTTAGGTCTTTAATCCATTTTGAGTTTATTTTTGTGTATGGTGTTAGGGAGTGTTCTAATTTCATTCTTTTACATGTAGCTCTCCAGTTTTCCCAGCACCACTTATTGCAGATGCTGTCTTTTCTCCATTGTATATTCTTGCCTCCTTTATCAAAGATAAGGTGACCATATGTGCATGGGTTTATCTCTGAGCTTTCTAATCTATTCTATTGATCTATATTTCTGTTTTTGTGCCAGTACCATACTGTCTTGATTACTGTAGCTTTGTAGTATAGTTTGAAGTCAGGGAGCCAGATTCCTCCAGCTCCTTTTTTTGTTCTCAAGATTGCTTTGGCTATTTGGGGTCTTTTGTGTTGCCATACAAATTGTGAATTTTTTTGTTCTAGTTTTGTGAAAAATGCCAGTGGTTGTTTGATAGGGATTGCATTGAATCTGTAGATTGCTTTGGGTAGTAGAGTCATTTTCACAATGTTGATTCTTCTAATCCAAGAACATGGTATATTTCTCCATCTATTTGTATCATCTTTAATTTCTTTCATCAGTGTCTTATAATTGTCTGCATACTGGTCTTTTGTCTCCTTAGGTAGGTTTATTCCTAGATATTTTATTCTTTTTGTTGCAGTGGTAAATGGGAGTGTTTTGTTGATTTCACTTTCATATTTTTCATCATTAGTGTATAGGAATGCCAGAGATTTCTGTGCATTAATTTTGTGTCCTGCTACTTTACCAAATTCATTGATTAGCTTTAGTAGTTTTCTGGTAGCATCTTTAGGATTCTCTATGTATAGGATCATGTCATCTGCAAACAGTGACAGTTTTACTTCTTTTTTTCTGATTTGGATTCCTTTTATTTCTTTTTCTTCTGTGATTGCTGTGTCTAAAACTTCCAAAACTAAGTTGAATAATAGCAGTGAGAGTGGGCAATCTTATCTTGTTCCTGTCCTTAGAGGAAATGGTTTCAGTATTTCACCATGGAGAACGATGTTGGCTGTGGGTTTGTCATATATGGCCTTTATTATGTTGAGGTAAGTTTCCTCTGTGCCTACTTTCTGTAGAGTTTTTATCATAAATGGCTGCTGAATTTTGTCAAAAGCTTTTTCTGCATCTATTGAGATTATCATATGGTTTTTATCTTTCAGTTTGTTAATATGGTGTATCACATTAATTGATTTGCGTATATTGACGAATCCTTGCATCCCTGGGGTAAACCCCACTTGATCATGGTGTATGATCCTTTTAATGTGCTGTTCAATTCTCTTTGCTAGTATTTTGTTGAGGATTTTTGCATCTGTGTTCATCAGTGATGTTGGCCTGTAGTTTTTTTGTGTGACATTTTTGTCTGGGTTTGGTATCAGGGTGATGGTGGCCTCATAGAATGAGTTTGGGAGTGTTCCCCCCTCTGCTATATTTTGAAAGAATTTGAGAAGGATAGGTGCTAGCCCTTCTCTAAATGTTTGATAGAATTTGCCTGTGAAGCCATCTGGTCCTGGGCTTTTTTTGTTGGAAGTTTTTAAATCACAGTTTCAATTTCAGTGCTTGTGATTGGTCTGTTTATACTTTCTATTTCTTCCTGTTTCAGTCTCAGAAGGTTGTGCTTTTCTAAGAATTTGTCTATTTCTTCCAGGTTGTCCATTTTATTGGCATATAGTTGCTTGTATTAATCTCTCATGTTCCTTTGTATTTCTGCAGTGTCAGTTGTTACTTCTCCTTTTTCATTTCTAATTCTGTGGATTTGGGTCTTCTCCTTTTTTTTCTCTATGAGTCTGGCTAATGGTTTATCAGTTTTGTTTATCTTTCCAAAGAACCATCTATTAGTTTTATTGACCTTTGTTATTGTTTCCTTCATTTCTTTTGCATTTATTTCTGATCTGATCTTTATGATTACTTTCCTTCTGCTAACTTTGGGGGATTTTTTTCTTCTTTCTCTAATTGCTTTAGTTGTAAGGTTAGGTTGTTTATTTGAGATTTTTCTTGTTTCTTGAGGTAGGATTGTATTGCTATAAACTTCCCTCTTAGAACTGCTTTTGCTGCATCTGATAGGTTTTGGGGTGTCATGTTTTCATAATCATTTGTTTCTAGGTATTTTTTTCTTTCCTCTTTGATTTCTTCAGTGATCTCTTGTTTATTTAGTAGTGTATTATTTAGCCTCCATGTGTTTGTATTTTTTGCAGTTTTTTTCCTGTAATTGATATCTAGTCTCATAGTGTTGTGGTTGGAAAAGATGCTTGATACCCTTTCAATTTTCTTAGATTCACCAAAGCTTGATTTGTGACCCAATATATGATCTATCCTGGAGAATGTTCCATGAGCACTTGAGAAGAAAGTGTATTCTGTTGTTTTAAGATGGAATATCGTATAAATATCAATTAAGTCCATCTTGTTTAACGTGTCATTTAAAGGTTGTGTTTCCTTATTTATTTTCATTTTGGATGATCTGTCCATTGGTGAAAGTGGGGTGTTAAAGTCCCCTACTATGAATGTGTTACTGTCGACTTCCCCTTTTATGGCTGTTAGTATTTGCCTTATGTATTGAGGTGCTCTATGTTGGGTGCATAAATATTTACAATTGTTATATATTCTTCTTGGATTGATCCCTTGATCATTAGGTAGTGTCCTTCTTTGTCTCTTGTAACAGTTTTTATTTTAAGTCTATTTTGTCTGATATGAGAATTGCTACTCCAACTTTTTTTTGATTTCCATTTGCATGGAATATCTTTTTTAGCCCCTTACTTTCAGTCTGTATGTGTCCCTAGGTCTAAAGTGGGTCTCTTGTAGACAGCATATATATGGGTCTTGTTTTTGTATCCATTCAGTCAGTCTATGTCTTTTGGTTGGAGCATTTAATCCATTTACATTTAAGGTAATTATCAATATGTATGTTCCTATTACCATTTTCTTAATTGTTTTGGGGATTTTTTTGTAGTTTTTTTTTCCTTCTTTTGTGTTTCCTGCCTAGAGAAGTTCCTTTAGTGTTTGTTGTAAAGCTGGTTTGGTGGTCCTGCATTCTCTTAACTTTTGCTTGTCTGTAAAGTTTTTAATTTCTCCATCGAATCTGAATGAGATCCTCGCTGGGTAGAGTAATCTTGGTTGTAGGTTCTTCCTTTTCATCACTTTAAATATGTTCTGCTACTCCCTTCTGGCTTGCAGAGTTTCTGCTGAAAGATCAGCTGTTAACCTTATGGGAATTCCCTTGTATGTATGTTATTTGTTGCTTTTCCCTTGCTTGTTTTAATATTTTTTCTTTGCATTTAAATTTTGGTAGTTTGATTAATATGTGTCTTGGTGTGTTTCTCCTTGGATTTATCCTGCATGGAACTCTCTGTGCTTCCTGGACTTGATTGACTATTTTCTTTCCCATGTTAGGGAAGTTTTCAACTATAATCTCTTCCACTATTTTCTCAGACCCTTTCTTTTTGTCTTCTTCTTCTGGAACCCCTATAATTCAGATTATGTAGTAATTTAGATAGAGAAAAATTGTGAGAGCAGATGGTAAAATGGACATGACAAGCTCAAAAAGCTCTGGTGCCACAAAAAACAGCCCCGTATTTGTTTAATCCATCAAAACCATCAGTAAGTCCTGTTATCTGTATTCCCAAAAGATATCCTGGTCATCCACCTCTATTCCTACCCATGTAATCACTGCAGTCAATGTAGCAGTTCAGAGGGAGACCAATCCTTGTGGGATCAATGGTGTGAGGGGTTTGGAAGATCTTCATGGGACTTGACCTTGGCCTTGAAGTCTGGACTGGATTTGGAAGCATTCTTAGGGGGAATTCAAGGCACAGAAGTCACATGAGCAGGGAGTGGGAAATGAGGGCAACAGGCTTAGGGAAACGGAAGGGTTATGAGGTCTCAAAATCCTTCTCAAGCTGGATGAAGAACCCCAAAAGATTTATTATCTCAAGAGACAGAGAGTTAGGCTTTAAGCACAAATGGATGCTGAAACTCAGGTAGTGTCATGAGTCTGGCTCTTCCTTTCTCCACCCCAAAGCTCTGCCCTCTTCAGTGTCAGCTTCTCTCTCACAGAGGCACTTTCTACAAGGTGGCCCCTGGAAACACCAGACTTATGCCCTCCTAGTTGAGCAACCAGAGGGTGAGTGTTTCTCTTTGCCAATAGCTCCCACAGAGCCCTTAGAATCTTAGCTGAGTTAGTTGACTCAAGTCTCATCTCCATTCCCAAGTTGATCCCTGGGATCAGGGGGATGAAATATTCTTATTTATCAGGACTGAGTCATGGATCCCCTTTGAAGGTGGGAGGTGAGACCCCACATGAACCAATGGGTCAGGCATGAAAAAAGGGTTGTTTCTACAAAGGAAAATTGAGTTATTGTCACCAGAAAAGGGAAGATGGATGCTAGGGAAGCAAAAGGAGTATATTTCTACCATGGAAGCCAATCACAATGCAGTAGATGGTTTGACATTTTTTTCAAACTCTTGGGCAGCCAGGAAAGTATATGTGGTTATGTTCTGAACACCAAGGGAAATGCCGAACATAACCCCAGGGTGGAGAAGAATTTATGCTAAAAACACCCCTTGGCAGAGCAGGGGCTGTCTGTCCCAGACTCAGCAAATGAAGCCCAGCTTAACTGCTTGCAGTCTTGGATGAACTTCTAACTCTTTAGCCCTAGGAGAGGAAAAATTGTGTAGACAACCTGCTTTCTCTCCTTGGCATGCTGAGCCTTGGAGAAAGTTATTTAACCTCTCTCAGCAGTGGTTCCCCAGCTATAAAAATAGGATGACAATCTTTACCCATTCAGGACTGCAGGCAGAGCTAGAGAGAAAGCAGGATCTATAACAAAGGCTTTCCAGTTGTGGGCTGGACAGCAGTATAGAAATGTGGCAATAGGACTTTGGAGTCTTCACAGGTTTAGTCATCTGAAGGGTTTAGAGAAAGATTTTCCCCAACTCTCAAAACACTTGGCAATGTTCTCTCCTACTTTTAGTGTTAATGAGAAAATAAAATTTTCTAAAGGCGTGCTTTATCTGTTGGCATTTGTGCCTCCTGTGAATCCCAAACCATGATGGCAATGGCAAAATCTGAGGACTACCTGAAGTTGGTAGCAATATCCTAGAGCACAGGGATTAAGTGCACTAGTTCTGGAGAAAGACTTTCCTCTGCCAGGAGCGGGTGATGGAGAGGTGAACATGTGTCTGTTATTGATGAGTTCAGAATCTAATAAGGGAAGGAGGAGGGGAGAGACAGAGAGAGACAGAGAGAGACAGAGAGAGAGAGAGAGAGAGAGAGAGAGAGAGAGAGAGAGAGAGAGAATGAATAGTTATAAAAAATTACTCTCTAAAATAGGAGTTGGCAAACTAAGACCCACAGACCCAATCTGGCCCACTGCTTGCCTGTTTTTATATTGCCTGTGAACCACTTTTAAATGACTGAAAAAAATCAAAAGAATAATATTTTGTGACAGGTGAACATTGCATGAAATTCAAATTTCAATGCCCATAAATAAAGTTTTATTGGCACATGGCCCTACTCATTAGTTTACATAATATCTGTAGCTGATGTTGTAGTTCAACAGCAGGAATGAATAGCTAGGACAGAGAATGTATGACTCACAAAGCCTGAAACATTTTACAGAAAGAGGTTGCTGACTCCTATTCTAGAGAAACAGATTTTATTTCAATGAAAGAATGATATGAAGAAGAAGGGGAGAAGCTTTCAATGCAATATACATTTGATCTAGGTCTTGAAGATGGGTAGGATTTTAATACGAAGAGATAAAGTGAGGGACCATTAACCCAGAATCTTGTATCCCCATTTTATAGATGAGGACCAAGAGGCTGAGGGGTGGAGCTGGAACTTCAAGTCAAGTCTGACTTATTTCATAGCTCAGCTCTTTCTGACTTTCCCCTTCCAGCATTTACAAAGCTTAAAATGACTGGGTAGAAACTCTAAAGAGGCCTGAATGCCTTCCTAAGGAATCCAACCCAATTCTTCGCCTAGTGGGCTGTCATCTAAAGCTTGTGAGTTGGAAAGTCATATGAGCCATTATAGAATGATTGTCAGCAGTTGCATAAAGAGTAAGTTAGAAAGAGGAGGGAAATGATATTGAGTAGAAGAGTTAGGAGACCAAGCCTGGAGTCTGGATTAGAGCTAATGAGAATTTCATCAAGGATAGAGGGAGTGGGCTCAGGGAGAGACATTGAGGAAAGATAGAAGTAACAAGTCTATCAATAGATACAGGAGGTGGAAGAAAGATGGCTTCTTGGATTTGAGTCTAGAATGATGGAAGCATTGGAGAAGGCCAAGCCTGGCTGTGGAAGATGATGTGTTCCACTCAGCCTATGCTGTTTGGAGTAATGCAAGGATATCCTGTGGAGTGGTCTAGCTGACTCTGCCCAGCTCAAAACTAGGCTGCTTTGACCTGGATAGCAGTGGGGTAGAGAGGCAGAAAGAGATCTCAGAAAGGAGGAAGAGGAAAAGTATGCATGTGTGAAAAGAAGAAGGGGCAGGAGCTAGGACCAGGTGTAAGGTAGGATCCAGAGCAAGAGTGGCAAACTTATAAAACAGGGCAGTTGCTAACGGGTAAGGTGGGCCAGAGAGGGCAGTGGTGAAGCTAAGAGCTCATGCCCCATCTAAAGGAGGCAGCAGTTTCTTAGTCTGAGGGGATATACATGCAGCACTGCCAGATATGACTTTTCAGAGTGGAACATTGGATATTTTCTTGTAATCTTTTGATTTTTAAATGTTGGCAAGAAATTCAGTTAAAATAAAAACACTAAACAAGTGAATCAAACATTTATAAAGGGTTGGATCCAGTCTACAGGCCACTAGTTTGCAGTCTCTTACCTAAGAAGGTCCATACAATTTAAAGACTTTTTGGGGTCCTCTCTCCAATCCCTCCTGAATCACTCTCTTGAAGCCCTTCCATCCTCTCCTCTGGGGACTTTCTAGCGTGTCTCCAACACAGCAGTGTTTGTGCCAGTGACAGCCTGTGGCTGAGACGACAGGTTTCTTTGGTGTTCCATATTCAAATCATAATAATCAGAGGAGAGAAGAAACAAATTCAGCAACCACAAAGACCAACCCACAGAAGATTTAAAGAATAACTTTGTCTATGACAATGATAGAATAAAAGGAAAAAATGTCTTGGGGACACTGGCTATTCTCCTGGCCATCAGGAAGAACCAGACAATAGCCAGAGGCATAGACGTCTGGCTGTGCTGGGAGGGAAGATTGCAGTGAACAGTCCTGAAATGTCCTTGAAGGACAGCACCAGGGTCACCATCTGACTATTTTTGAGTGGTGAGCTGGGTTTGGAGATGCGTGAATGTGAACTTTCTCCTAGAAGTCTGCCTTACTCTGTCCCCAGGGCCCTGCATCTGGGAGGAAGAGGTCTCCTCGTGGAATGCATTGGGCAGGTGCTTCTTCTATCTTGAGCTTCTCTGGG
This sequence comes from Grampus griseus, assembly GCF_964374135.1. Classification (NCBI taxonomy): domain Eukaryota; kingdom Metazoa; phylum Chordata; class Mammalia; order Artiodactyla; family Delphinidae; genus Grampus; species Grampus griseus. Next base: position 24,266,005 of record NC_139013.1, on the reverse strand, counting down.
TGACCTTGGAAAGGCCACTTCTTTATAAGGAACTCATCAAACACTTTTTTTCTCCAGAAGGATGGAGTTACATGAATTCAGCAAAACTTCAGGGAGTGCCTACCATATTCCTAGCCTTGTGCTAAGGACTGCTGAACACATGAGTTGAGGAGAAGCTGCAGCCCTTCTTTCTCCTCAAAGGGCAGAAGAGATATGTGGGCAGAGACATACATATTCCAGTCTGTGCCCAGGGGCTTGAAGAAGGTGAGACAAGCCTGGCTGGGGAGTTGAGAAGGGTTTCCCTTTGGAGGGTGTTAAAAACAATGACACATCCCAGCCTTCTTAAAATAACATTGCTGTTTATATTGTTGGATTTTGGACTTGCTTGGAACCTGTCATCCTTCCTTCTCTCCTATTTCTCCTTTTTAGAATGGTAATATTTGTCCTATGCTGTCCCACCATTGAATTTTGGAAGAACATTACTTGTTTGATTTCGCATCATCAGGTTCACATCTGGAGAAAGACTTGCCTCAGAATGAATCATACTTTGAGTCTCACTCATATTTGATTTAGATGATATTCAGATGAGACTTTGGACTTTACATGTTTCAGTTGATACTGGAATGAGTTAAGACTTATGGGGTGTGCATCCCCTTTGGGATGCAATAAATGTATTTTGCATATGAGGACATAAATTTTGGGGGGCAGAGGTGGAATGTTATGGTCTGAAAATTTGTATCCCTTCAATATTCTGTTAAAATCCTAACCCCCAAAAGTTAGTAGGTGGAGACTTTGGGAGGTGATTACACAATGAGAATGAGGCCTTCATGAACGGAATTAGTGTTACCACAGAGATCCTTAGCCCCTTCCATCATGTGAGGACACAGCGAGGAGTCTGTGATCTGGATAAAGGGCTCTCCCCAGACCATGCTGGCATCTTGAGCTTTGATTTACAGCCTCCAGAACTGTGCAAAATGAATTTCTGTTGTTTATAAGTCAATCAGTCTGTGGTATTTTGTTACAGTAGCCTGAATGGACTAAGACAGACATCACAGAGAACATCGGTATTTCTGCTTCTGAAGGCTCATCAAACATGCCCTGGTAGAAAGGGCTGAGCCATGCCTTCTCCTGGTGTTGTTTAAATTGTCCTTTAAATGAATAAACAAAGGATCAAGTCACTGGCTGCTAAAAGCAGCAGTGTGTAGAACCAGAAGAGACATAAAAGACCTAGGAAAAATAATGTGATTGATAATCAAATAGATAGTCAAGTTTGAACATCAATGCAAAGAAATGCTGAAAGAGGTAGGAAGTAATAGGATAGAAATGAGCAAGATAAGAGGTCAGAAGAGGAGAATCAAGTTCAGAGACGAGAGTGGGAGGTAGATAACTGAGAGAGAGTAACAAGTGCTTTCTATAGGTCTGTGTGACCTCACCAAAAGATTGAGCAATAAATTAGCTAGATAGGTATTTTCATGAAGATAATCTGCATATATACCCATCACTGTAATGTTGAAAATGTAGCTGGTGCTGGGAGAAGTTAACTCTCAGTATATGACTTTTGAGAGACAAAGATATCACAAAAAAAGAAAATTTCAGGCCAATATCACTGATGAACACAGATGCAAAATTTCTCAATAAAATATTAGCGAAGCAAATCCAACAATACATTAAATGAATCATACACCATGATCAAGTGGGATTTATCCCATGGATGCAAGGATAGTTCAATACCCACAAATCAATCAGTGAGATACACTACAATAACAAAGTGAAAATAAAAGACATATGATCATCCCAGTAGATACAGAAGAAGCTTTTGACAAAATTCAACATCCATTTATGATAAAAACTCTCCAGAAAATGGGTATAGAGGGAACATACCTCAACATATTAAAAGCCATATATGATGAGTCCAAGCTAACATCATGCTCAATGGTGAAAAGCTGAAAGCATTTCCCTTAAGATCAAGAAAAAGACAAGGGTGCCCACTCTCTCCACTTTTATTCAACATGGTATTGGAAGTCCTAGCCACAGCAATCATACAAAAAAAAGAAATAAAAGGAATCCAAATTGGAAAGGAAGAAGTACAACTGTCACTGTTTGCAGATGACATCATACTATACATAGAAAATCCTAAAGATGCTACCAGAAAACTACTAGAGCTCATCAATGAATTTGGTAAAGTTGCAGGATACAAAATTAATATACAGTAATCTGTTGTATTTCTATACACTAATAATAAACTCTCAGAAAGAGAAATTAAGTAGACAATTCCATTTACAATCACATCAAAAACAATAAAATACTTAGAAATAAATCTAAGGTAAAAGACCTGTACTTGGATACCATAAGACACTGACAAAAGAAACTGAAGGCAATGCAAAGAGATGGAAAGATATACTGTCTTTATGGATTGGAAGAATTAATATTGTTAAAATGACCATACTACCCAAGGCAAACTACAAATTCAATGTAATCCCTATCAAAATACCAATGGCATTTTTCACAAAACTAGAACAAATAATTTAAAAATTTGTATGGAAACATAGAAGACCCTGAATAGCCAAAACAATCTTAAGAAAGAAGAACAGAACTGGAGGTATAACACTCCTTGACTTAAGACTATACTATCAAAACAATGCTATAGTTATCAAAACAGTATGATATGGGCAGAAAGACAGACACATAGAACAACATAACAGAATAGAGAGCCCCAAAATAAACCCACACACTTACGGTCAATTAATCTCTAATAAAGAAGGCAAGAATATACAATAGAGAAAAGACAATCTTTTCAGTAAGTGGTGCTGAGAAAACTGGAGAGTTACATGTAAAAGAAGGAAATTAGAACACTTTCTCACACCATATACAAAAATAAACTCAATATGGATTGAAGACCTAAATGTAGGACTGGAAACCATAAAGCTCCTAGAAAAAAACATGGGCAGAACACTCTTTAACATTAATTGTAGCAACACTATTTTGGATCTGTCTCCTAAGGCAAAGGAAACAAAAGGAAAATAAACAACTGGGACCTAATTAAACTTAAAAGCTTTTGCACAGCAAAGGAAACCACTGATAAAAGAAAAAAACAACCTACTGAATGGGAGAAAATATTTGCAAATGATATGACTGATAAGGGGTTAATATCTAAGATATATAAGCAGCTCATACATCTCAATACCAAAAAACAAACAGCCTAATTTTAAAAAATGGTCAGAAGACCTGAAGAGATATTTTCCAAAAAAGACATACAGATGGCCAAAAGGCACATGAAAAGATGCTCAACATCACTAATCATCAAATCCAAATTAAAACCACAGTAAGATATCACCTCACACTGGTCAGAATGACCATCATCAAAAAGTCTACAAACAATAAATGCTGGAGAGGGTGTGGAGAAAAGGGAACCCTCCTACACTGTTAATGGGAATGTAAATTGGTACAGCCACTATGGAGAACAGTATGGAGGATCCTCAAAAAACCAAAATTAGAACTACCATATGATCCAGCAATCCCACTCCTAGGTATTTATTCAAAGAAAATGAAAACGCTAATTCGAAAAGATACATGCACCCTGATGTTCACAGCAGCATTATTTACAATTGCCAAGATATGGAAGCAACTTAAGTGACCATCAACAAATGAATGGATAAAGAAGACGTTGTGTGTGTATATATATATATATATATATATATATATATATATATATGATAGAATATTACTCAGTAAAGCAGAATGAAATTTTGCCATTTGCAACAACGGACCCAGAGGGTATTATACCTAGTGAAATAAGTCAGACAGAGAAGGACAAATGCTGTATGTTATCACTGATATGTGAAGTCTAAAAACTAAAACTAATGAATATAACAAAAAAGAAACAGACTCACAGATATAGAGAACAAACTAGTGGTTACCAGTGGAGAGAGGGAAGGGGGAGGGGCAATCTAGGGGTAGAGGATTAGGAGGTAAAACTACTCTGTACTGATATAAAATAAATAAGTTACAAGGATATATTGTACAGCACAGGGAATATAACCAATATTTTATAATAACTTTAAATGGAGTATAATCCTTTTTTTTTTTTTTTTTTTGCGGTACATGGGCCTCTCGCTGTTGTGACCTCTCCCGTTGCGGAGCACAGGCTCCGGACGCACAGGCTCAGCGGCCATGGCTCATGGGCCCAGCTGCTCCGCGACATGTGGGATCTTCCCGGACCAGGGCACGAACCCGTGTCCCCTGCATCGGCAGGCGGACTCTCAACCACTGTGCTACAAGGGAAGCCCTGAGTATAATCTTTAAAAATTGTAAATCACTATGCTATACACCTGAAACTTATATAATACTGTAAATCAACTTCTCCTCAATAAAAATATGACTTTGCCTTCACCACAATGCAAATCAATTCTAATGCCTCTCTCAGCTATAGTCTTAAGCATCCTTTAAAATTGTAGCACAGTATTTCAACCCAGTTGGCTGGTAAATCTGATCCTGGAATTAATTCCAGCCAGTAGTTGTGGTAGTCTCAACTTGTGAGAGATGATTGTGTACAAATTTGCCCAATTCTGTGTTCATTGATGCCACAAAGTTAATTTGAAATTGACCATGGTAAGAGTATTTACCGACAGAAATATGCGAAAGCCACAAATAAGCCCTCCACCTCCAAAACCTGTTGTTGAAGAACATTTACCAGCATACCACACAAATGGGTATCAGATGGTATGGTACCATGGGCTCTTTGGCTGGGCAATGGTTCTGACGGTGACTAAGTTGTTGGTTGTAGCAAAGTCTCTTAGTGTTTAAAAATTTGTTCTGATGGTTGCACCTTGCCCAGTTCAATGGGAGATGGGGTTGGTGGAGGGGAGTGGGAAACACTAGAGGGAATTTAAGTCAGATAGGAAGGAGTCATTCTTAGTATAATGATTCTCCTAGGGAATGTGATTAAGTCCAACTTTTCTATTTATTTTCTTATTTTTTCCACTCTGATCTGAGCAACTGATCATGCAACCAGACTCCACCTACATCTGGTAGTAAGATTTGGCAGGAACAGTTTGGAGATAGAGAATGCCAAATAACTCACACTAAGACTTAAAAACAAATGGACATCTCACAATATCTTAAGCTAGATGGAACATTAGTGGATACTGGATGATCCGTTCCCATTCCCTCTTCAGGGTCAACACATCCATCCCCCAGTTGCTGGGAATATCAGCTGCATTGGCTCATAGCTGCAACCCTCACTTGTAGTTGCCCTTGGGAATGGGGAACTGCCTTGCTCTCTTAGGGGTCAGCCCATGGCCAATGACTGGCTGATGCAAAATGCCAGCATCTTGTCTGAATTGGAACAACTCTGAAGAACCACCCCAGTTCCAGAATTAGGATTGGTTGAGTCCTCAGCTGAAGGCTGACTTCCCTCTGTTCAATACACTTTTCATACTTTCCTACATGTGATTCTTCCAAGGGCACTCTCCAATCAACCTCTGCCCACAATGGCCCTTTGTTCCCATGGGACCGAGTTTAAAACAAAACCCTAAATTCATCTGGCTCAATTACTCACCTGATGCCTAAGTCCCCTCCACTGCCTCTAACCAGAGAGGTCCATCCCTGCTGCTTCATCCTCTCATTGCAGCAAGCCAGTCTTGAACTTGCTGAGCAGCTCTACTTGTTAGAAAGCCTGTCCTTTGTTTGAGTTGAAATCTACCTCCCTGTTTAGAAAGAGTCTGATTTTCCAGGTACACATTGTGTGATCTGATTTGTTCTAGCTGACATTGCTTTGGACATAGAAGAGGGGTGATGTACAGTCCCAGTCCCTGAGAACCTTCCTGAGAGAGAAAAGACATGCTGCCAAAAGGGGTGCCTTAGGATTCAGAGAAAGGAGGGGGCCCTGAAGGGTGGTGATGGAGCAGTTTCTTGGGGGAGGTGCCTCTTGAACAAGGCTCACAGAGATGTGTAGGATGTGTACAGGTACTCGACAAAATGCTTTTCAGAGGAGATGCTGGGCATGCTCACCGACTGAAACGTACCTCTGCTGTTTTGCCTGACCTACTTTCATTTCCTCTTCATCCACGAACAGCTTTGACTTTCCTTTGTGGGGTTTCCTCTCTCAGTCCACATGATTCAAATCAGGTGGCCACACTCTCTCGGTTTCAAGAATGAGCTTGTGACTCAGGTCTGGTCAGCCAGCTTTTTTCTCCCTCTTGACCACGGTGATGGACATGTGACATAGTTGGTCTCATGGTATTCAACCCCAGGACTTTTATTAGAGTTGCTGGGAGAGAGATGCTTTAATTTTGTTGCAGTTGTTAGACTATATAGGAGTAATCCATGAGACCCTGTGGACTAAACCAAGAGGAATGGAGAGTGTATTACTCAGAGAAACAGAACCAATAGGAGATACAAATATAGATACAGATATATAGATACAGACATAGATATATCAGGGGAAATTTATTATAGGTGTTGGCTCACATGGTTACGAAGGTTCTAAATGTCACCTGAATTGGCTCAGAGCTTCAACCCTCACTGGAAGTTGCCCTTGGGAATGTATTGCCTTGCTCTCCCGAGGGATGGCCCACAGCCAGGAAGACCCACAATCTGCCATCTTCAAGTTGTAAAACCAGAAAAGTCAGTGGTCCAAAGTCTTGCAAATCAGGGAGCTAATGGTGTAAGTTCTGACCTGAGTCTGAAAGCCTGGGAAACAGGAGTGCTGATTTCCAAGGGTAGGAGTAGATGAATGTCTTAGCTCAAGCAGAGAGACTGAACTCCCCTTTCACCTTTTTGTTCTATTAGGTCCCTCAGTGGATTGCATGATGCCCACTCATATTGGGAAGGTTCATCTACTTTACTCAGTCCACCAATTCAAATGCTAATATCTTCTGGAAATACCCTCATAAACACACCCAGAAATAATGTTTTATTAGCTATTTGAGCATCCCTTAGCCCAGTCAAGTTGACTCGTAAGAGTAACCATCACACAGAACTTAGCTCAGGTGGGAGTTATAGAGAGGGAGGGAGAGAGTAAGGCAGAGAGAGAGAGAGAGAGAGAGAGAGAGAGAGAGAGAGAGTTGTATTTTAATTTAATGATACTGTTTGATTCCTGCTTAGCCTTTACAATTGAATAAACTTGAACCTAAAATTATTTTTGTGCTGAAGCCAATTTGAATTTGATTACATATTACTTGCAACAAAATGACACCTACTTAATGTAATCATGAAACTGGTACTTAAACTCTGGTCTGATGTCAAAGCCCTGTGCTTACTCTTCAGCACAGAGTAAGCAAACTTGATGGCAACAGAAAGCTCTCTAAAGAAATGGGACCTACAATGCAGCCAGAGAAGTCTGTAAAGGCAGCTCACTAATTCCATTTGTAAAAGTTCAGACATATTTGTTCACTGACTACCTAAAGTTTTAGGATACTATCAGTTTTTCTTCCCTGATTGGCCCTCTCCATCAGCTCTTCTGCGGAAGTTCCACCTTTCTAGATGAATTGCTTTTAGAACAAGTGCCTCTTCAGCCTCATCTTCTGCGAATTCCAGATGCCCAAGTAGCTTAAATGACTTCATTCCTGATGTGAATTTGAAAATTCATCATTCAAAGTGATTCTTAATCTACAGACTATCTTAAAATCATGAGAAATGCTGCATTGGGTTGACCCCACACTTCTATCTGTGATGTGGGCATTAAGGACATTGTGGGCAGGGTAAATCTCCACCCCATCCATTCCCCCACCCCCCAGGATTTCAAAGACTTTGATCATTTCTTTCTCAGCCTTTATATTTCCAGAACAAAGCAACCCATTTTGATCTATCCTTGGATGACATTCCTGCTCCCACCTCCTTGATCATTTTCGATGTCCTCCTCACTTCCTCTAGCTTCTTTATGTGTTTTAAAGGTATGCCGAGAACTGCACACAATATTTTCAGAGATCAAAGAATCAGGCTTTTATCTTTACCTACTGATGTTAAAAAAGTTGATCATGATAAAATGAATCATTCTGAGGAATTTGTATTGGAATTTAAGCCCAAAGTCATTCATTCCTTCCTTCACCTACTCACTGAACTACTCGATAAGAAATTAGGAAGATCTACTATTTTTCCAGCCTTGTGGTAGGCCTTTTGGGATACCAAAAAGGATGAGAAATCATTCTCTTTCCTTCAGGAGTGTTTAATAAAGCTGCTAATGCAAGACCAACTTATAAGAAGCCACCAACAATAATGTCTCCCACTAGAACTTTACTTGAAACACTAAAGTGGTTTTTCATTTATTACCTCATTTGATTCTCACACCAGTTACATTTTCATAGTGAGGGGAGTCAGGGAAGTGAGGATACTCAGGATTCACATGTAAATCATCTGTCTCCAAGTTCATGAGCCTTTCCTCTGGACCATGACACCCCTTTCCAATCATCACTCAGAAAAGGTCTTAACTCTGAAGTTCTGAGACACAGCAGTAAATATTGAAACTCTGAAGTGAGTTGCAGTCTGAGATAAATGTGAGAATAAAAAGTTTCTATAATAGGAACACCTGTGCAAGGTGGGCTTCTGAAATACAATTATTCCAGTTTAGGGTGTTTCTGGAGTCTTATTAATGGATCTGGAATGAGCTGAGCTTACCTTCCATGTCAACCCCATTCTAGAACTCTATTTCCATTGCTTTGCCTGCTATCAGTCATTTCTTCTTCATCCAAATACAAAATCTTGATTTTGGTTGACGTATTTCCCCTCTCCCACTCTCAGCTCAAATTTGAATGACTCTAACCTCTGTCTCTAGGAGGGGGCATATGGCCTGGCCTGGTTACTCAACCCACCATTATCTCCATGCTTCTGGAATTGGTCCAGAGATATAGACATGATTTGTTGGCCAATCTGTGACAATAAGGGTCAGCCCTGTGGTTTCTGGAAAAGTTGGCAAGTTCTCTTGTTGGGAGGTAAGTATGAAGTCCGAGAATAGTCACATAGAGGAAAGCAGAGTGGAGAGGTGAGCTAGATGGCTGATGAAATACACTGAGCATCCCTTAACAGCCCTGGACTTTCAGTTACATAAGCCAATGATATCTCTCTTTTGCATAGCCCAACTTGAGTTGTGTTTCTGTAATTTGCAACCAAAAAGCCTTGACTAATATTCCTATCCACGTACAAATTTCCTTCTGGTGATGGAAGCTTCTTTCTCTGTTTCCCTCTGAATCCAGTAATCTTGTAGTCTTTCTTCAACCATGACCCATGTGCTTTAGTATATCACTTTTTTTCTTTTTTTTTTTTTTTTTTACATCTTTATTGGAGTATATTTGCTTTACAGTGGTGTGTTAGTTTCTCCTTTATAACAAAGTGAATCAGTTATACATATACATATGTTCCTATATCTCTTCCCTCTTGCATCTCCCTCCCTCCCACCCTCCCTATCCCACCCCTCCAGGCGGTCACAAAGCACCGAGCTGATCTCCCTGCTTCCCGCTAGCTATCTACCTTACGTTTGGTAGTGTATATATGTCCATGCCTCTCTCTCGCTTTGTCACAACTTACCCTTCCTTCCCCCTCCCCATATCCTCAAGTCCATTCTCTAGTAGGTCTGTGTCTTTATTCCTGTCTTACCCCTAGGTTCTTCATGACATTTTTTCCCCTTAAATTCCATATATATGTGTTAGCATATGGTATTTGTCTTTCTCTTTCTGACTTACTTCACTCTGTATGACAGACTCTATGTCTATCCACCTCATTACAAATAGCTCAATTTCATTTCTTTTATGGCTGAGTAATATTCCATTGTATATATGTGCCACATCTTCTTTATCCATTCATCTGATGATGGACACTTAGGTTGTTTCCATCTCCGGGCTATTGTAAATAGAGCTGCAATGAACATTGTGGTACATGACTCTTTTTGAATTATGGTTTTCTCAAGGTGTATGCCCAGTAGTGGGATTGCTGGGTCATATGGTAGTTCTATTTTTAGTTTTTTAAGGAACCTCCATACTGTTCTCCATAGTGGCTGTACCAATTCACATTCCCACCTGCAGTGCAAGAGTGTTCAGTTTTCTCCACACCCTCTCTAGCATTTATTGTTTCTAGATTTTTTGATGATGGCCATTCTGACTGGTGTGAGATGATGTCTCATTGTAGTTTTCATTTGCATTTCTCTAATGATTAATGATGTTGAGCATTCTTTCATGTGTTTGTTGGCAGTCTGTATATCTACTGGAGAAATGTCTATTTAGGTCTTCTGCCCATTTTTGGATTGGGTTGTTTGTTTTTTTGATATTGAGCTGCATGAGCTGCTTATAAATTTTGGAGATTAATCCTTTGTCAGTTGCTTCATTTGCAAATATTTTCTCCCATTCTGAGGGTTGTCTTTTGGTCTTGTTTACGGTTTCCTTTGCTGTGCCAAAGCTTTGAAGTTTCATTAGGTCCCATTTGTTTATTTTTGTTTTTATTTCCATTTCTCTAGGAGGTGGGTTAAAATGGAACTTGCTGTGATTTATGTCATAGAGTGTTCAGCCTATGTTTTCCTCTAAGAGTTTGATAGTTTCTGGCTTTACATTTAGGTCTTTAATCCATTTTGATCTTATTTTTGTGTATGGTGTTAGGGAGTGATCTAATCTCACACATTTACATGTACCTGTCCAGTTTTCCCAGCACCACTGATTGAAGAGGCTGTCCTTTCTCCACTGTACATTCCTGCCTCCTTTATCAAAGATAAGGTGACCATATGTGAGTGGGTTTATCTCTGGGCTTTCTATCCTGTTCCATTGATCTATCTTTCTGTTTTTGTGCCAGTACCATACTCTCTTGATTACTGCAGCTTTGTAGTATAGTCTGAAGTCAGGGAGCCAGATTCCTCCAGCTCCTTTTTTCGTTCTCAAGATTGCTTTGGCTATTCGGAGTCTTTTGTGTTTCCATACAAATTGCGAAATTTTTTTTCTAGTTTTGTGGAAAATGCCAGTGGTTGTTTGATAGAGATTGCATTGAATCTGTAGATTGCTTTGGGTAGTAGAGTCATTTTCACAATGTTGATTCTTCCAATCCAAGAACATGGTATATCTCTCCATCTATTTGTATCATCTTTAATTTCTTTCATCAGTGTCTTATAATTTTCTGCATACACGTCTTTTGTCTCCTTAGGTAGGTTTATTGCTAGATATTTTATTCTTTTTGCTGCAATGGTAAATGGGAGTGTTTTGTTGATTTCACTTTCATATTTTTCATCATTAGTGTATAGGAATGCCAGAGATTTCTGTGCATTAATTTTGTAATCTGCTACTTTACCAAATTCATTGATTAGCTCTAGTAGTCTTCTGGTAGCATCTTTAGGATCCTCTATGTATAGTATCATGTAATCTGCAAACAGTGACAGCTTTACTTCTCTTTTCCAATTTGGAATCCTTTTATTTCCTTTTGTTCTCTGATTTCTGTGGCTAAAACTTCCAAAACTATGTTGAGTAAGAGTGGTGAGAGTGGGCAACCTTGTCTTGTTCCTGATCTTAGTGGAAATGCTTTCAGTTTTTCACCATTGAGGACGATGTTGACTGTGGGTTTGTCATATATGGCCTTTATTATGTTGAGGAAAGTTCCCTCTATGCCTATTTTCTGCAGGGTTTTTATCATAAATGGGTGTTGAATTTTGTCAAAAGCTTTCTCTGCATCTATTGAGATGATCATATGGTTTTTCTCCTTCAGTTTGTTAATATGGTGTATCACGTTGATTGATATGTGTATATTGAAGAATCCTTGCATTCCTGGAATAAACCCCACTTGATCATGGTGTATGATCCTTTAAAGTGCTGTTGGATTCTGTTTGCTAGTATTTTGTTGAGGATTTTTGCATCTATGTTCATCAGTGATATTGGCCTGTAGTTTTCTTTCTTTGTGACATCCTTGTCTGATTTTGGTATCAAGGTGATTGTGGCCTCGTAGAATGAGTTTGGGAGTGTTCCTCCCTCTGCTATATTTTGGAAGAGTTTGAGAAGGATAAGTGTTAGCTCTTCTCTAAATGTTTGATAGAATTCGCCTGTGAAGCCATCTGGTCCTGGGCTTTTGTTTGTTGGAAGATATTTAATCACAGTTTCAATTTCAGTGCTTGTGATTGGTCTGTTCATATTTTCTATTTCTTCCTGATTCAGTTTTGGCAGTTGTGCATTTCTAAGAATTTATCTATTTCTTTCAGGTTTTCCATTTTATTGGCATAGAGTTGCTTGTAGTAATCTCTCATGATCTTTTGTATTTCTGCAGTGTCAGTTGTTACTTCTCCTTTTTCATTTCTAATTCTATTTATTTGAGTCTTCTCCCTTTTTTTCTTGATTAGTCTGGCTAATGGTTTATCAATTTTGTTTATCTTCTCAAAGAACCAGCTTTTAGTTTTATTGATCTTTGCTATTGTTTCCTTCATTTCTTTTTCATTTATTTCGGATCTGATTTTTATGATTTCTTTCCTTCTGCTAACTTTGGGGTTTTTTATGTTCTTCTTTCTCTAATTGCTTTAGGTGCAAGGTTAGGTTGTTTATTCGAGATGTTTCCTGTTTCTTAAGGTAGGATTGTATTGCTATAAACTTCCCTCTTAGAACTGCTTTTGCTGCATCCCATAGGTTTTGGGTCGTCGTGTCTCCATTGTCATTTGTTTCTAGGTATTTTTTTATTTCCTCTTTGATTTCTTCAGTGATCACTTCGTTATTAAGTAGTGTATAGTTTAGCCTCCATGTGTTTGTATTTTTTACAGACCTTTTCCTGTAATTGATATCTAGTCTCATAGCGTTGTGGCCGGAAAAGATACTTGATACAATTTCAATTTTCTTAAATTTACCAAGGCTTGATTTGTGACCCAAGATATGATCTATCTTGGAGAATGTTCCATGAGCACTTGAGAAAAATGTGTATGTATTCTGTTGTTTTTGGATGGAATGTCCTATAAATATCAATGAAGTCCATCTTGTTTAATGTATCATTTAAAGCTTGTGTTTCCTTATTTATTTTCATTTTGGATGATCTGTCCATCAGTGAAAGTGGGGTGTTAAAGTCCCCTACTATGAATGTGTTACTGTCGATTTCCCCTTTTATGGCTGTTAGTGTTTGCCTTATGTATTGAGGTGCTCCTATGTTGTAGTATATCACTTTTTCAATTTCACTAGACTTAGAGCTCCATGAGGATTGGCACCTCATCTACTTTATTCACCACTTAATATCATCAGAGTTGAGTAATAGAATCAACTCCATAATGACACTGGGGATGATGCCACATTTCCTCAGTGCTGGCTGAAATGAATGCAACAGTTCATTTTAAGTTTTTGATAATCTAATATGGTGTTGCAAGTAATTTATTACTAAAAATAGTCAGATAAAAGTACTGAAGTTTGTGAATTACTTCTCTTTTTATAACCTATGCTAGAATCAAGTTTATCCCTATAGCATCACTGTCACTAAAATTCCAAGATGCCTTCCTGAATGGGAATAAAAGAGTGTGTGGGACATTATGAATAACTGAATAACCCAGAGCCTTTCAAACTATGTGATGGTCTGCAGTGAGTGTCCATGACTGAGTTATATTTTACATTTGTCAAAATCACTAATTATTTTAGTGCTTTGGAGTTGGATTATATCAAATCTGGTCATGCAAACTAGAGAATATTGTGCATTTTTATCCATCATTTGGGTCATAGGGGAGAAATCTTAGGAATCAGGTCCTATGTAGTGCTTTCTCTTTCAGTTCTTTAATCTGGCCACTGAATTACTGCAAAATTCTAGTCCACAACATTTTTCCACTGGCTACCATTTCCTATAATAACCAAGGCATTTTTATTCCTTGTCCAGAACATATATCATGCCTAGTCTCGCCACTTTTCATGAAAATCACTCAACCAGAAACTCTTTATTCTTATATATTCCAATCCTGCTCATCTTTCTTTATACCTAGGCAAACCTCACCACTGACATGAAGCCAAGTGCTATCCTCCAACGTAGAAAATATTCCCTTCTATTTTAAAAAATTGTTAAGTTTTAAAAAAATTTAGAAATAGTAAAGTTAATTATTTTGAGGATGAATAGTTCCAGGAGTTTTAATATGTGTGTAGGTTCAAGTAACTACCACCATTATCATGACACAGAGCAGTACCAACAAGCCAAAAGTAACCCCTGTGCTGCCCCTTTTGTAGTCACAGCCTCTCCTACTCCAAATACCTAGAAATCACTGAGCCATTCTCTGGCCCTATAATTTTCCTTTCACAGAATGTTATATAAATGGAGTCACACAGCACATAACCTTTGGGATTGGCTTTTTCACTTAGCGTAATGCCTTTGAGGTTCATCCATGTTGTTGTGTACCTCAATAGCTCATTCTTTTGATTGCTGAGTAGTAATCCATTGTATGAATCTACCACAATTTGTTAATCTATTCACCTGTCAGTGAACATTTGGCTTGTTTCTAGTTTTTATAAATAAATATGCTATAAACATTTGCATAAAATGTAGACATATGTTTTCATTTTTCTCAAGTAAATATATAGGAGTGAGTGTCTGGATCAGACATATGTAATCATATGTTTAACTTTATAAGAAACTGTCTCTTTTCCAGAGTGGCTATACCTGTACCATTTTGCATTCCCACCAGCAATGTACAAGAATTCCAGTTGCTCTGTATTGTAATCAACACTTGATATAGTCAGCTTACTTAATGGTGTTTGAGTATCTTTTCATGGGCTTTTCTTGTTATCAATATATCTTCTTGGGTGAAGGAGTTCTTCAAATCTCTTGCCATTTTTATTAAATTATTTTCTTATTGTTGAGTTCTTTATATATCCTGGATGGAAGTCCTTTGTTGAATATGTTACTTGAAAGTATTTTTTCTCCATTTGTAGCTTGAGTTTTTATTCTCTTAATAGAGTCTTTTTCAAGGTAATAGTTTTTTTGTTTTGATGGCACACAATTTATCATTTTTTTCTTCTAAGAATCATGTATTTTGTTCCACATCTAAGAACATTTTACCTATCACAAAATCATAAAGATTTTCCCTATTTTCTAGAAGTTTTACATTTAAATATATGAATTAACTTTGTATAAGTTAAGACATATGAATCAAGGTTAATTTTTTTGGCATAGAGATCTTCAATTGTTCTATCATTATTTGTTGAGAAACTTCTGACTAGACTGAAAAAGAAAGTAAAGAGAAGACACAAATTATCAGTAACAAGAATGAAAATGGGGTTATCATCACAGCTCCATAGACGTTAAATGCACATTTATGCACATAACTTTGATATCTTAGATAGAATGGACCAATTCTTCTAAAGCCCAAACCAGCAAAACATATACAAGAAGAAATAGATACCTTTACAGTGTCTTATGTATTTTTAAAACTTGGTCTGAGAAAAATAACCTATTAAATTTACCCAATTTTACCATTTCTGTTGCCCTGCCTTCATTCACAAAGTTCTAAGTTTTCTTCTGTTATAATTTCTCTTCTGTTTTAAGAAAATTTTTTTACATTTATTTTAATATAATTTTGTTGGTCATGAATTCTTTTTGTTTTCCTTTATTTGAGAATATTTTCATTTCAACTTCATTCTTGAAAGGTATTTGCTGTATATAGAATTTTGGGTCAATGGGCTGTTTTATTGTTTTTGTTTTAGGTTTTGTTTTGTTTGTTTGTTTTTACTGTTAGCACTTTAAAAATGTCCCATTACTATAAAGCTTCCATGATTCATGATGAGAAGTCAGCAGTAATTTGAATTGTTGTACCATGTGTGTAATGCTTCTTTTTCCTCTGGCTGCTTTCAAAATTTTTTTCATTGTCTTTGGTTTTCATCAATTTAATTATGGTGTATCTTTGTGTGGATTTCTTTGAATATTTCTTATTTGGGATTCACTGAGATTTTTTGAATACATAAGTTTATGTCTCTTACCGAATTGGGAAATTCTTAGACATTATTGCTTGAAATTTTTTTCTGCACCACGCTCATTCTCTTCTCCATCTGATGCTCTAACAACACAAATGTTAAACTTTTTGGTATCATCCCATAGTTTCCTAAGGCTCTGTTCCTTTTTTTTTTTTTTTTTCATTTTTTCTCACTGTTGTTCAGATTGGATAGTTTAAACTGACTTATCTTTAAGTTTACTGATGCTTTGCAATCTACATCTTGCTGTTGAGTCAATCAACTGAAAGTTTTATTTTGGTTATTATTATACTTTTTATTATACTTTTTATATCTAATATTCCCATTTGAATATTTTTATAGCTTCTATTTCTTTCCATATTTCCCTTATTTCAAGAGTGCTTGCCCTTACTTGTTGGAGTATGATTATAAATAGCTGCTTTAAAGTCTGTCTGATAATTTCAACATCTTAGTTATCTTGGTTGTTGTCTGTTGATTGTCTTTTCCTTTGTAAGTTGTTGAGATTTTTTTCATATGTCAAATAATTTTGGATTGTATCCTAGACATTTCAAATATCATGTGATATGACTTTGGAGTTTGTTTTAATGTTATAAAGACTTTGTTTTAACAAAGCAATCAACTCAGTTCTATTCAAGCCACACCAGCTTTTAATGGGCTCTGATTCCCATGTCAGTTCAGTTTCAAATTTGTGCAGTGCTGTTCAGATTTTTTCCACATGTGCACCACTCTGGGCAGTGATTAACCCTATGTTTAGTCCCCAAAGCCTCAGGTATGCTGTTAGGATCAGGTCCATGCATGTGTAGCTTGTGGGTGAGTGCTGAAGTTCATATATGACTTTGTGACATCTCTTTCTCAAACTGCCTCTACTCTTCATTGTTTCTGACACCCTAGCTCCCAGAATCTCCCCTTCTTGGTCCTCTGGCTAGAAAGGTGACTTTTAGTATCCCTAGTCAGTTTCACAGTTGCCACAGGTAAACCTGCCTCTGAGGTAAAGTGGTAGGAAGATAGAGAGAGATTTCCCTCCATTTCTTAGTTCACATAATTTCTCTGGTGAGAGAGAATGTTTCCCCTTCCTTGGAATTTCAGGTGTCAGCTGGCAGCCACTACCATTTCTGCCCTGCCCCTGCCCAGCTGCCACCCAACCACTGTGAGATTAAGCTTTGTGACTGGAGATTGCCTGGGAGCTGGAATAAAAGAAAAAGAAAAACACAAAACAAAACAAAACAAAACAAAAAAACCAGGGGATTTACTCCACTCTTTCTGTTCTGTAAGTGCCCTCTTTCTCATTCTTTGGATGAGAAATACATGACTTCTCTTGAAGCTCTTTCTGCCCATATCTAGTGTGAAGTTCCAGGATTTGGGCTTAGTTTGAGTCCAGGTCTGCAGAATCAGAAGGAAAAAAATCATAATCTGCCTGCTACTGTTAAATTTTCAGTCTTTAGGTAGCTGCTCCATTCATTCTATACAGGTTTGCAGTTACATTCAATGGACAATACAGAGTGGACACTGCTTTGTCCCTCTTACCCAAACCAGGACCTCTCTGCTTCAGTTTCCTTTTTCTCCAAATTATACATTGGCATCTGGAAAGAAATGGCCTTGTGTCAAGCTATCTCTGTCGCTCCCACAGTTCCTAAACTATGTGCTGCAAATCAGAATATGAGCTTTACATGCATTATAAAATTTCATCTTCATAGCAACACTAAGATGTAAATATCCTCACTCCCATTTTACAGACCAAGAGACAAGGTCCAAAAGAGTTAAATAACTTATTTGAAGTCTCACAGTTAGTAACAAATGGACCAGGATTTGAACTCGTGTCTATAGACACTTTGACTTGCGTCAGTGATGTAAAACTTATAATAATGTTAAACATTAAAATTATTATTAGCCTTTTTTAATTTTTATTTTTTAACATCTTTATAGGAGTATAATTGCTTTACAATGTTGTGTTAGTTTCTGCTGTGTAACAAAGTGAATCAGCTATACATATACCTATATCCCCATATCCCCTCCCTCTTGCGTCTCCCTCCCACCCTCCCTATCCCGCCCTTCTAGGTGGTCACAAAACAAGGAGCTGATCTCCCTGTGCTATGCAGCTTCTTCCCGCTAGCTATCTATTTTACATTCGGTAGTGTATATATGTCATTGCCACTCTCTCACTTCACCCCAGCTTACCCTTCCTCCTCCCTCTGTCCTCAAGTCCATTCTCTACGTCTGCATCTTTATTCCTGTCCTGCCACTAGGTTCGTCAGAACTTTTATTTTTTTTAAGATTCCATATATATGTGTTAGCATACGGTGTTTGTTTTTCTCTTTCTGACTTACTTCACTCTGTATGACAGACTCTAGGTCCACCCACCTCACTACAAATAACTCAATTTCATTTCTTTTTATGGCTGAGTAATATTCCATTGTATATATATGTGCCTCATCTTCTTCATCCATTCATCTGTCGATGGTCATTTAGGTTGCTTCCATGTGCTGGCTATTGTAAATAGAGCTGCAATGAACATTGTGGTACATGACTCTTTTAGAATTATGCTTTTCTCTGGGTATATGCCCAGTAGTGGGATTGTTGGGTCATATGGTAGTTCTATTTTTAGATTTTTAAGGAACCTCCATACTGTTCTCCATAGTGGCTGTACCAATTCACATTCCCACCAGCAGTGCAAGAGTGTTCCCTTTTCTCCACACCCTCTCCAGCATTTATTGTTTCTAGATTTTTTGATGATGGCCATTCTGATCGGTGTGAGGTGATACCTCATTTTAGTTTTCATTTGCATTTCTCTAATGATTAGTGCTGTTGAGAATCCTTTCATGTGTTTGTTGGCAATCTATATATCTTCTTTGGAGAAATGTCTATTTAGGTCTTCTGCCCATTTTTGGATTGGTTTTTTGTTTTTTTGATATTGAGCTGCATGAGCTGCTTATATATTTTGGAGATTAATCCTTTGTCAGTTGCTTCATTTGCAAATACTTCCTCCCATTCTGAGGGTTGTCTTTTCATCTTGTTTATGGTTTTCTTTGCTGTGCAAAGCTTTTAAGTTTCATTAGGTCCCATTTGTTTTTATTTCCATTTTTCTAGGAGGTGGGTCAAAAAGGATCTTGCTATGATTTATGTCATAGAGTGTTCTGCCTGTGTTTTCCTCTAAGAGTTTTATAATGTCTGGACTTACATTTAGGTCTTTAATCCATTTTGAGTGTATTTCCATATATGGTGTTAGGGAGTGTTCTAATTTCATTCTTTTACACGTACCTCTCCAGTTTTCCCAGCACCACTTATTGAAGAGGCTGTCTTTTCTCCATTGTATATTCTTACCTCCTTTATCAAAGATATGGTGACCATATGTGCATGGGTTTGTCTCTGAGCTTTCTATCCTGTTCCATTGATCTATGTTTCTGTTTTTGTGCCAGTACCATACTGTCTTGATTACTGTAGCTTTGAAGTATAGTCTGAAGTCAGGGAGCCTGATACCTCCAGCTCTGTTTTTCTTTCTCAGGATTGCTTTGGCTATTCCGGGTCTTTAGTGTTTCCATACAAATTGTGAAATTTTTTGTTCTAGTTCTGTGAAAAATGCCATTGGTCATTTGATAGGGATTGCATGGAATCTGTAGGTTGCTTTGAGTAATATAGTCATTTTCACAATGCTGATTCTTCCAATCCAAGAACATGGTATATTTCTCCATCTGTTTGTATCAAATTTAATTTCTTTCATCAGTGTCTTATTGTTCTCTGCATACAGGTATTTTGTCTCCTTAGGTAAGTTTATTCCTAGGTATTTTATTCTCTTTGTTGTAGTGGTAAATGGGAGTGTTTCCTTAAGTTCTCTTTCATATTGTTCATCATTAGTGTATAGGAATGCCAGAGATTTCTGTGCGTTAATTTTGTAATCTGCTACTTTACCAAATTCATTGATTAGCTCTAGTAGTTTTCTGGTAGCATCTTTAGGATTCTCTATGTATAGGATCATGTCATCTGCAAACAGTGACAGTTTTACTTCTTTTTTTCTGATTTGGATTCCTTTTATTTCTTTTTCTTCTGTGATTGCTGTGGCTAAAACTTCCAAAACTAAGTTGAATAATAGCAGTGAGAGTGGGCAATCTTATCTTGTTCCTGTCCTTAGAGGAAATGGTTTCAGTATTTCACCATGGAGAATGATGTTGGCTCTGGGTTTGTCATATATGGCCTTTATTATGTTGAGGTAAGTAAGTTCCCTTTATGTCCACTTTCTGGAGGGTTTTTATCATAAATGGGTGTTGAATTATTATAAAGAAAGAAAGTGGCTCAGAGAAGCAACATGACAAGTCAGGATTCAAACTATATAACTGAAAGCTAAGCTCTGTATTAACTACTGCAATGGAAATTTATGTGGGTTGCTATGTAAAAAGGACTCAACAAATATTTCAAAACAGACATTTTCTAAAGCAAAAATGTGCCTCAACAGAAAAGAATATTTTTATCATTATGGGAAAACTGGGTTAATATTTTAGATCCCATAGAATTGCTTATGAACTCAGTGTGTTCATCCATCTTTTATAGATGTGTTTCCCCTTTGTTTCACTGGTTACAACATTCCAGCTCTTTATTTCCTATGTGTTTTCAGCTGAAGCAGTCGAATTTGAATCTGGTTGTTGCCCTGGGTTCTTCACATTTCCCATGTCAGGGCAAACTAAAAAGCCATAGAGGTTTCTCCTCTGTACAGTAGTCTCCTGCTTCCCCAAGCACAGAAAACATTGTTGTAAACCTGGAGCCATGTGACTGCACTCATCAGAATGGAGGAGATGATCACATGTGGAATTTATACAAGACTCCATTTGGAGGCTGACCCTCCCCCCAGATGGGAACTCATTCACCATGGCCTTTGAGTCCTTCATGTGGAGTAAAGATGTTACTATAATGATAGTTTATGAAATGAGAGTAAATATAGTGGCCTTGCATCAGAGAGCTTTCTATAGCAGAGAAGATTATAATAAAGACAAAAAATATATTTTGACCCCCCCATCTTGCTGCATTACCATAACAATGCAGCTTTGTGGCTCCAGTGGGGCAAAGAATCAGGTAAGAGATTTACAGATGTTTTATTTATGTACAGATTTTTCAGTGTCAAGATGGAAGAAGGGCTTCTCTTAGGTGTATTTTCCTAGGTAACTGATGGAAGATGAATTCAAGAAACTGTCCAGCCTTTGGAAATCTTTTTACCAGTCGATTCTCAAGCTCTGTTACTAGTGGATTTTAAAATATGTATTTGAGAGAGAATGAGAGAGAGACTTGTATCATCAAAATAAAACATACTTCACTGAAATTGAACTCTTTGAAAGAGTTCCTTGGTGTCTTGGAAATATTCTGCCCTCTCCTTTGAGCTGTTCCTTTCATGTTTTTCCTTTGGAGGTTTTAATTTAGTGAACACACAGGATATTCCAATGTGCACAGCCAATTCAGGACCTACCCTGAAGAGACCCCACTGACACACACACATACACACATTGCTGCTGCCAATTGCAGGAGGAAAAGTACAGAATTTTGTAAAGCAGGGTGGAGATAAGCTACCCCGAAGGCTGGAAGTGAGATGAATTTTCATCCTGTGGAAAGATGGTATGGTCAGAAAGACTTTTCCCTAATATCTTGAGATTGTAGATTCCAGGGTGTCCTAGGATAGGAAATAGGCTCTTCATCCAGTGGCCATCAAGAGTCAACCCCACATTTCCCTAAGCCCTCTAGTTGGTGGCATTAGGGCCACCAAGAACTTTTGAACTTGATGTCTGGAGGTTGTTTACCTTGCACGTGGATGAGGATTCTTTAAAATTACAAAAGAAATTTTTTAAAAGAGAAAAAATGTTCCAGCAACAATTATAAAAACAAGAACTTTACCCCACTGAGTTTTATAGATTCTAGCTGCAGGTGGTGAGCTCAGAGACGGCAGAGAGTGAAGTTACCAACTGAGGAGAAGAGCCTGCCTGGTGCCAGAGAACCACTTGTCATGAAAAAAAGTCCCACACAGATCCAGGTGTCCCAGGCTCTAAGAACTGAAGTCAAGTTGGGAGAAGTTTCAACTGTTGACTTCCTTGCAGGGAAAGACCTCAGAGTGGGCTCAGAATGCCAATGGGCTCAAGAATCTTATGAGGGCTTCCTCAACTATCATTAGATTCTCCTTCTGTTTTGTAATTTTCTTCCAGGATTAATTTCTTTAACATGTACTTTTATTAAGGATTTGGGGCTGGTCATGCAGATAAACATAAGCCAAAACATTTTTGAAAGAAGAAAACCAAAAGCAAATAAAATGTGGGATATTTTGTGTGTGTGTGTGTGTGTGTGTGTGTGTGTGTTTTGATGACATCACTGCCAGGTTACTTTGTATGTGATTAGACCACCTGTTATTTAAAAAATAATTTGGTAATTTATATAAATTGTAAAATCAATCAACATTCTCATTTTTTCAAATAATGTATTTTTCCTAAAAATATTTAATTATTTATTGAATGTTTGTTTGTTGTCCTCATTTCCCACACATAACGCACTCTCCTAGGCATTTGAGGGTGTAATATGAAGATGAATGAGATATAATTTTTTTCAAAACGTTTAGCATGTACTAGGATGGAAACAAAATGAATATGAATAAACAGAACAAAAGGTAGAATATAACAAATGCCATAAAATGTTTCAATAAGTGACGTTTGTTTAACCAACCCAACTTTTAGGTACAATGTCTGGTCCAGAGTAGAGTCTCCTTTGCCCAGTGAGTAAATTAATAAGTAAATGAAGTAATGAGTCATTTAGATGAGATTCTATGGGAGTTAAGGGAGTACAACATGAATGAGTGCCATTTGAGCCTTAATTGCGGAGGTTTGAGTATCTGGAGATGAAAGGAAGGGCTTTCCAGGACAAGAGAATGACATGAGAACATGCTCAGCAGTGGATAATGAGAGATGTGCTTGGGAATGTGTAAGCCATCCAGTTCTGCTGAGCAATGATCACAATATCACCGAAATACACTGAAACAAAAATAAAACTAACTAAGCCAGGCACTTGCTGCTCTGGCAGGATTAGCAAAATATGGGACACAGCCCCACTGGGAAGTGGTTTGTAATTTGGAGAAGGCCAAGTCCTGGAAAAATCAAAGTCAGCCAAAATGACATTGAAAAGTGGACAAGCAATCTAAATCCTCTGGACCTTGGTTTCTTCATCCATAAAATGTGTCCCTAGTACCTATATCACAAGGTCATTTTGAGGATTATGTGAAGTTAGGGCTATAAATTAGCTGGCATATGATATATACTTGTTTATTATTTTTGTTAATAATAATAGCAGACATTATCTAGCCAGGTGTGGCTATGTGAGTACCATTCATTTGAATTCTACTGAGCTTATGTAATTATAGATAATAAGACATCTAAATAACTTGCCCATTAAGTTTATTCTCTATTTTGTGATTTACCTCATGCATTGATCTGCTCAGCTGCATCTGGTTAGAAATGCTAGACGCTGTCATCACCAGAGATTTAGTGCATTTCATGTAGGTGAACATAAAACCAAATGTTTTCAAAGGGAGCAAGCTAAAGAAGAAAACAGGAAGGCAGCAGAGGGTGCTGGTAAAGGGGGTAAATGTTTTGAAGCCCAATCTAAATTCAAATCCCTGTTCAGTCACTTACTATCTTTGTGAACTTGGGTTAATTACCTAACCTCTCTGAGCCTTGATTTCCTCATTGTAAAAGGGAGATGATGATGATGATGATGATGACAGCAATAACAACAAAAAACAAAATGACAACAGTAATAATATCGATTACATGCAGTCACTGTTTAAAACATAGTGCCTGGAACACGGTAAGTATTATTTATTGTTATCTCTTCTTTCCCTTTATATGTTCTCCTTAAAAGTTCCAACACCAGGTGACCAGGACTTGTGGGAAGGATGAATTTCCATGTGTGGTGATGGAGGACAGAGTATTTGCTTTGTTGTTGGAAAATCTGAATCCTGATCCTAGCTCTGTCACTAGCTCATTGTATGACCTTGCTTACTTAACTTTAGTTTCTTTGTTAAATTCAAAAGTTAGACTAGGTAAGTTCCATCTTGAAGGTCTGTCATTTTAGGATTCTGTGTACCTACTGCCTGAAATTTCCCACTGAACTGAGTCTGTGTGTATGTTTCAAGAGACAATCTGAAAGGTCAACCAAAACCAATGCACCACTTCACATGTTTAGTTTGTTCATTTGAATAAACAAAAACTGCACAAAATAGTTGAAAAAAAAAAAAGCCAAACCTTTGTCTGAATGCAAGCTGTCATAGAGGAACCCATACTTCTTCCTTTAACTCAGGGCTGTATTTGGATAAAGGCTGTGTTGTGTAGGTTAAAATTCAGTGGGGAAATTTTAGTCTCTCCAAATTTTTGGCAACATAAGTAAAGACCATTTAGGTGTTTACTGAGGTTTTGACTTAGTAATTAGGTGTGTTGGATAGATTCAGATTAACTCTTTAAATAGCAGCTAGCTGTCAGGATTGAAAGAAAAATATCTCAAAACCATTTGAAAATTGCTGTATGTTATTGATAGAGACAACTTGGAAAACACTTTTTTTATAATGGTCCCACGGAGTTGGGGGCGAGTATTTTCAAGCTTCTCCCAGCACCTGAGAATGCACAGCATCTGTTTTTCAGAAGCTGAATGCCAGAGGCATATTCTGTCTGGTCTTCTTGGAATGCAGCCTGGGAACTGTGGTGTGCCACATACCTTAGCTACTTTGATCCTCAGACAAAGATCTATGGTAAACGGGCTGCACACAGGCAAAGGACACCAGAGATGTGCAGTTTCCAAACAGAACCCTGGACAGCCCACAGAAACCTCCATCTTCTGTCCAGCATGCTGGACAGCTCACACAAAACCCCCTTCCTGTAATCCATGGCTCCTAATGGCTGTCCAGGTCCCAGATTAGGGTAAGTGTACCCTAAGAGCATCTAGGGTATACTCCAAGAGTGAGTGCCTCCTTAAATTTTGCACCCTATGTGCCTTGCTTGCCTCATCCCACTTTTATCTCTGTGGTTGTCTACAGTTCATTTGTTCATTCAACGAACCTTCACTGAATTCCTAGTAAGTGCCTGTTACTGTGCTACATTCTGGCAAGACTAATAAAACAGTCCCTCTCCTCATGGGATTTTGTTCCTTCAGGGAATTGCAACCGTTTACAGGGGTGGAAGCATTTTAAGAAATAATTTTGGGAAGTGAGCAGAAAATAGAACATGGATGGATTCGTGCACCACAATCAGGAAGATAAAGCTTTTGGAAACTCCATGACATTCAAAGCTCCATGACTATGGAGACACATTTGTGTTGCTAGCCATTGTAAACACAACATCTAGCAAGAGAATAGGTAGGGTCTCAATATTTGTGTGCTATGTGTGATAGTGAGCCATTGGATTCTAAGAAGAGTAGTAGTTTTTTCCATTTTGCAGTTTATAAATATCACTCTGGCAGTGTTATGGAAGATGGATTAGAAGGAAGATAGAATAAATGCAAAAAGACCATTTATGAGATGATTGCAGTGGTTAAAGTGAAAGATGATAAAAGCCAATATCAAACTCAAAATAGATATGAGCAACAGAGTATGAGAAAAGGAAGAATATAGAATTAACAGAAGTTTAGTAGGAGATGCAGATTTTGTGGAAAAGATTATTCACTTTGGGATAGCTTTGAGTTTGAAGTAGCTGTGCAACATTAAAGTGAAGGTCACTAGGGGGCAATTGTTCTGGAGGCAAGCCAGAAGTCTGGGCTGGAGACTATTGATTTGTTTCCCAAAACAGTTATGGGCTTCGTGGAGTCATCCACTCCCTCTCATGAGAAAAATAGTAGGGGCTTGAGGCACAGAAAGAGGCAAATAAGGAAGAATAGCAAAACTAGAATATCTAAATTCTGTTGCCCCCATGACAATTACATTTTGATGGACCTGTTTTCTCACTCATACAATAATGGTATTGATTCAGGTTATCTCTTTGTTCCTTTAAAATTTTATGTTCTCTGGCTATTCTAATTCAGGGTTTAAAAGTCTAATGTCTACAGAGGCAAGGTAAGATTTTCTACATTAATGAAGCTGGCCAGGAGACCAAGATAATTTGGAGATTATATGAATACATGTAAGGTACATACAGAGTACACAGAGAAAACATATAGAGTTCACCTCTTATCTCCAGATAACTGTTGCCACATGAAGGTAGATGAAGATACCATGTTATATCCTCACGGCCCAATTCTTATTTCAGCTCTAGGGGGACAGATCCATGTGAGTTCTTAGTCATCTTGGGACAACAACATTCTATCTTTCTGCTTCAAGATCTTTCCTAATGCTGTGGGAGGTACTGGTTCACATACAAGTGAAGTCCAAAATGTGGCAAGTTACACCCCAGTGGGCCAACCCTCAGCCGGTGGAAGATGAAGGTTTGTGGATAAATGCTCCATCCTCTCATCTTTCAGGTGAATAATTCTAGGAGTCATTCTTTATGCTTCCCAGAGGTTAGAGTGGAATTGAACCCTATTGCCTTTGGAAAAGATCTTGATAATTCTTTTATATTGTAAAACATAGAAAGTCTCCATGAAAGTTTTAAAGTGACTCTTATCTCCTATGACTGGAGATGGAATGCACAACTTTAACAGATCTCCTATACTAAAGTCAGGACCATGTTAGGGAAGGAATGAGGCCCTGAAACATGGACTTGGGACATTTGGGTAGATGTGTCTAAACTTGAATTCCTAGATTTCCCTGAGCCCTTTAGGGCAATAGACACAGCCTCTTTTCTCTTCTTAGAGAATAACTTTCTCTCTCCAGGAGACATTTCCTGGGGTCGATGTTTCTCAAAATAATGCCATTTTCCGAAAGATCTACTCCTACCTCCCACCACTGCTTCCATACCAGTAACTAGACCAATAACAGGTCTCAACATAGGTAAAGTGAAATAAAATCCCTTTATAGAGAATAAAAAGCTTACTCACTAAAAGAGTTTAGGACTTGACTAATATACACCAGCAAGAATCTGGGAAATATGTGAGAGAGAAGATCTTGATGGAGTTGGACCAGGTGGAGCAGAATGCAAAGCTGTGTGAGGGTGAATTTATGGATATGGGAGTACTCTCCTGTGAATTAGGACTTAGCATTCTGGTAGGAACACCTGGAGCCGGTCTAGCAAGCTTCTGGAATGATTCCTTAAATCTTCTGAATGATGATGGACTATAGTAAATGAATTGGGTATGGCAAAGACTTGAAAAATGAGTACTAAAGGTTAGGGAAGTAAAAATGTTGGAATGGAGTACCACTGAATACCCTCTACCTAACTGTTTCCCTGGGAGGGCTCAGAAGCCATGTCTTCAGCTGAACAATTAGGAATATCCTACTGAGGGGACACAAGCATGACCGAAAAGTTCAGTGGTGGTTGACTGCTGAAAGACAGTATTGACTGCAGGAAACACTGTGGTGGAACAGAGCTCCAGAATCTCAGAAGCCAGCTGGAAGCACTTGATATCAGAGGAAAGGTGGTCACAGTTGGCAGCAAAGCTAGGATGGCAACCAGAGTTCTTTGACTCACAGGGATCTGTCAGAATGGTCAATAGATGATGACATCCTTAGGGGTGAGTTATCTGAGAAGCTGACTAGGGTATTGCTTGACTTGTGCGATGGGAAATAATTAAGGATTGAAAAGCAAAGGCTGACATCAGTCACAGCAATGGAAAATTGCAATTCCTCATTCAATTTCTAGACATGAATCAGTTTTCAGTTTCAAGGCCTATTGGTTGAAGTGAGATTGGTTCCTCATGAAGAAAGATCCTGAAATACCACAACAATAATATTTCATTTGTTTATTTAATAAATATCCTCTTAATTCTTCCCTAAAGAACTGGTAACAATTTATGAGAGTGAGTGTAAACAGAGAAGAGAAGAACAGCCAGAATCCACTAGGGATATTGCACATGAAGTCAGAGATCACAGGGATGCTAGAGGGGAATCAAAACACAATCATGGTCCCTCGGTTAGAGTACAGGCTTAGGAGAAATGATAATAAATGAAATCCTGACTCAAATCCATCTAACAGTGGATCCACTGGGTCCATAGATCTACCGAGGGCTGGAATATATAAATGGGATGGATATACTTAACTGTTGGTAAAACTCTCACATCAGTCCCTGATCTGTAGGATAAGAACCATTAAAGTAGAAAAAGCCAAGTAGAAATAAAACACCCCATCTTCCAGCCAAGATATATATCAAAAGAAATATTGCACACTAGGAGGAACTATACTTATTAGCTAGCGCATCTGATAGGTCCAAGGGGTAGACTGTAGCATATGCTTTTTGGTATTTTGTCACATCTCCATGTTCTGCTTCTGATTTCAGCTGCAACTGTGATGCATAATTCTGACTCACCAAGGACAGCATCTCACCTCAAACTTGTACTACATGTCTTTCTCTTTATAGCTACAATGTTTTCTAGTTATGGGAGTCAAATCAGCCTATGTACAAACCTGGCTTGGTTTGCAGAAGTGTTAGGAAATTAATATCTCAAGGGGAGAGGGGCACTGGTGCATAAATGTCACAGCCTCTGGTCTTTCAGGTCATTAATTTTGGAAAACTTTCTAACTATATCCCAGAAATTTCAGTGCCATCAAGCCTCTGTTTCTTCCAGCAATAATTACTCTTTTGTCAGCTTTTCCTCCTTGTCTATTTCATCTTCCTGCTCCCTTACTATTGATTTCTGAGATCAGTTTCCACAAAAACTACTTATACCCAAGCCTTTATCTCAGTGCCTGCTTTCCAGGGAAACCAAGCTATGACATAGACTTGATGTTGCCAGATATTCCAGTTTTTAAAGAGAATCTGGAAATCTGGATTTTTATGAGAAACTCCTGATTTTTCAATGACAGCTGCTAATTAATTAAGAAAAATACTATGTTGGCCAATCATAACACACCTATTATTCATTCTTGCTCCCATGAACCACCGGTGTGCAATTTTTATTCTTCAGAAAGTTCTGTATTGCCCAGAACGTGAGACTTTGGTGGCATCAGTTATTAGGCTGACAGGGTAGAGTAAAGGGAAGTGTGTTCATGGCCTTCTCTATCCTCTTGAGCAAAAAGAAAGGCAAAGTGAAAAGGAATGTATTTAGGCCAAGACATTAGGCATGACTTGGTGTCCATGCATAGAAGAACGTGTCATTTAATTTTTGTCTGATCTCTATAGCATCTATACAACAAAATATGAATTAACGTACTGCTCCAACTTGCACAGGCTGGAGCTCGAGCATTATTTGAACTTGGATGTAAAATTTGTACTGGGGCTGGGCCCCTTGCCCACTGAGAGTTTGGATTTGATCCCAGAGATGAAGCCACTGAACTGGTTGTCAGCCTCAGGCAATGGCTACTTGAGGGAGTAAAAAACATGCAGCTAGTGCCTGAGTCTTCAATGCTCATGTCCCCTGGGAGAGTCCTGCTTGATCGTGTGTATCTAAGCGCACAACCTTGGTTACCCAGGAAACCAAGGCCAAGTGGGTTTGGATGATTTTTTTACGGCCATCATGTCAGATGAGATGTTTCCAGAGAGCTCAGCTGTGAGCATCTTAGAGATGAGGGATTCATGTAGATGTCTTCATCAATGCATGTGAGGAGTGTGATCTGGGGCAATTTGTGGTGACAAATACCACTGAACACTGGAGCAAATTGCTATTACTCTGAAGGTCTTGTGCCTTGGTATACAAAATGAAGATAGACTTTCATTCATGCAAAGATTAATTGTCTACTATGGGACAGACAGTGAGCCAGGACTTGAAGATAATATGGTAGTTGAGACAAAACCCCTGATCTCATGACTTTACATTCTGTTAGGAGAGACAGATATTAATCTATTGAATAAACAAACAAGACAAGTTTAGTTGCTAATAAAGCCTTGAAGAAAATAAAACATGGAGATGTGGAAGAGGGTACCTAGCACTTGCTTGTGGGATGGGAGAGAAGGCACTTTGCAGGGGGAAGGTAGGAAAAATCTCTCTGAGGTCACATTAGATCAAGAAGATCTCAGTGCCACCAGGGCGCCAGCCGCGTGAACATCTGTGGGAGGAGTGTTCCGGGCAGTGGGAATGTGCGAGACCTCGACGCAGCAGTGAGGGTTCCCGAAGTTGTTGGGAGGACTCTGCCAATTTAAACAGGTCCACCTTCCAACCAAGGCCAGGAAAGGCTTTGGAAATAGAGAGGAACTGGAGTGTCAGAAGAGGGTGGTGGACAGAGCCCTGGCCAGACGGAAAAACCACCGACATTGCTTCTGTCCATTAGCTAGATGGCCTCACATGTCACATTCAATGTTGAACCTCAGTTTCTCCATTTAGAAATGAGGGGATGGGACTAACTCAGTGATTTCTTTTTGCTTTTCACTTTTTTCCCCTAAAGCTATTGAACATTTTGTTCAAAGGAAACATATAAAACAATGAGGATACAGAGCACAGTTAGCAAACCCTGGATAA
Organism: Grampus griseus; assembly: GCF_964374135.1. Lineage (NCBI taxonomy): Eukaryota > Metazoa > Chordata > Mammalia > Artiodactyla > Delphinidae > Grampus > Grampus griseus. Next base: position 24,235,669 of record NC_139013.1, on the reverse strand, counting down.
AATGATGCTTGAAGAACCTCCTCCACCAGCCCTGAAATTCTAGGATCCCAAGGGTCAAGGCTCCCTTGCTGAACTCTCAGATCCAAGAGATCTGCTTATATCTTCAATGTTTTGATGTCAAGCTGACACGCCTGAAACTTGCCTAGTGAAGTATAAGATCCTGGGGCCCTATTTGTCTGGGCCCCTCCATCCTGCTTGAAGCCTGCACAAGAGTCTGGGGATTGTAAGGTCTGCTAAGTCAAGGTGAAAGGCTCCTCTCAGGACCACAGAGCCCAAGCCCGAAAGAGGACTCAGGGAAACTATGTCCCTTCTATGACCAGAGTTGTACCATTTCTAGGACCCAGCACAGACAGGATCGCTGCCCTGAAGGCTTTCTCTCCTTGGTTAAAGTGTGGAACAGGAAAGTTGAGGCGGGAACAGGTGTTCTTCCCGACCCACCCGGAGGGCATGTGGTGCTGGTCAATGCTCTGTCTATTGGACACTCCAGGATGGCAGAAGTGGGACCAAGACATCTTCAAGTTGTAGGTCCGCTGCCCTCCTGCACTTTCCATTCTCTGACTTTGCCCGTGTCAGCCCAAGGAGAATTACTTACTCTGCACGTAAACGAGGCCTGTGGCTCTGCTGCCTCAGTAACTTTCCTCTGCAAAGCACCAGGGAGAAACCTCCTCATCACCACCCTAGGACCCACACACACTTAGGGAAGTGATGAAGAGCTCATTGAAAGTTTAAATGTGAAATACCGCGTAACTGCATTTTGAGTTAATTTCTCGGAGCATGGTGGAGGGTGGGATCTGATTACGTAAGTAATGCATAAATCCCCAATGTAAAAGGTAAACTTTTTTCAGCCTCAGTAACTCAGCATAGGCTTTGGACTTGGGATGTGAAGAGAAAGCTGATTTCTTTAACTAAGCAGGTTTGTTTGTCTTAAGATATAATTTAGGGGGGCAGAGTGATATGGTGCAGGATGAGAAGAGTATTGGACAAGGTGTCCAGGGCCCTGGGTGATCTTTGATCAGCCCTTTGCTTTTCTAGGCCACAATTTCCTTATCTGGTTCAAAAGGGCCACAAACTCCAGTTTTCCTACCTCCTCGGGATATGATGAAGATAGGATGAGACAATAGATGCAGAGCAATGCTTCTCAAGGTGTGGTATCACTCTGCCAACTATTTGTTACCTATCTGCAGTGAGGTAATTGCAGAAGGTTAAGAGTAAGCATTCAGAAACTTGTATAGCAATTTGACATTGCAGTGACAGCCAAGTGTGTGATCAGGGGCCTCACTTCACTCAATAGGGTATAAAGCAGTTTGATTGTTGTCAAATTCACATGATGAGTCATACTGGGCATGAGCTTCATACTAGTATCAGTCCATGATGGATTAGAAACAAAACCAACAAAAAGCAACAACAACAAAAATTGACGCTTCATCACAAACACTTTGAGATACACTGGTGTAGATTCTTGCTTGGAGAAGTCCCAAAGCATTAGGACACCTGTAATTGAATGAGGTATGGTGTGAAGTAGCTGAGAACTGAATAGAATGACCTAAGGAAGTGCTCGGCCTAGCCGTTCTGCTCACTTGCTTTATGACCCTGGATAAATCACTCTCTCTCTGGGCCCCTGATGCCATATGTAATCTCTATCTGAGGCTTTCTCTTTTCGTCAATGTAGCTGGTATAAAGTTAAGAATATCAGAATTCCTGTTAATAAAAGGGACGAAAATTGGCTGATGAATTAGGCATGGGGTTGGGAGTGGTGGTTGATTGCCAAAAAAAAATGGCCACAATCCTTCACTCCTCCAGGTATCCATGTTCTTCGCAAAATGATTTTATATCTCATTCCATCGAGAGGTGGAATCCCTCCTTTGAATAAGGGATAGTTGTGTGACTTGCTTTAGCTCATACAGTGCAGCAGAAGTCATGGTAGCCAGTTCTGAGGCAAGGCCACAGGAGGCTTCCACTGGCTCTCTTGGATTCCTGCCCAGCTGCCATGTGAACAAGCGATGAGCCACCCACTTGAGGCCACCCTACATCAGCCAGTCCCTGGACAACTTGGCAACTAACTGCAGATTCCAGAGTGAGCCCAGCTGAGAACAGAAGAATCACCTAGCTCACTCTGGTCCAAATTGCTGACCTATAGAATCATATTTTAAGTAAATGCTTATTGTTTTAAGCTATTAAGATTTGGGGTGATTGTTATGCAGCAGAAGCTGATCGATCCAGGAATAAAATACTATGTTGATTGTTACTAATGTGTTGGTTGGAGTCCAGGCAAATTAATGATGGAGCCAGTTGATTACAGCATCCTTCTGGTCCCCTTTTCCCCCTCATTTCAGCTCAAAAGTTGCTATTGCTAATAAATGAGTCATGGGTGTAAAATGCAGTGTGGGGAATATGGTCAAGAATTACATAATATCTTTGTATAGTAGCAGATCATAACTATCACGGTGATCATTTTGAAACGTATAGAAATATTGAATCACTGTGTTGTGTAACAGGAAGTAACACAGTGCTGCAGGTCAATTATACTTCAAAAGGAATCCAAACTCATAGAAAAAGAGATCAGATTTGTGGTTACCAGAGATGGGAGATAGGGTGCGGGGTAACTGGATGAAGGTGTTAGAAGGTACAAACTCCCAGTTATAAGGTAAATAAGTACTAGGGATGTAACGTACAACATGATGAAGATAAATAACATTGTTGTATGTTATATATGAGTTGTTAAGAGAATAAATCCTAAGAGGTCTCATCACAAAGAAAAAATATTTTTTCTACTTCTTTAATTTTGTATCTGTGCGAGATGACGGGTGTTCACTAAACTTATTGTGATAATCATTTCATGATGTATGTCAGTCAAATCATTATGCCGTATACCTTAAACTTATACACTGCTGTGTGTTGATTATATCTCAATAAAACTGGAAGAAAAAAATTTTAATAAATGTTTCTTTTTAATACAAGTTGCTTTTGCTTTCCTGCTCCCATTCAGTGAGTTGTGCTTTTTCAAAATGTGCCTCCCACTATCACAAACCAATGACTTTTCAACATTGTAGGTAATAGACCTCTTTGAGCATCTGATGAAAGCTGAGGCTCCACACATCAGAAAAAATGCATATCTCCACATTTACATACTATACAATTTTAAGACTCTAGGGTCCAATCGTGAGCCCCTCTTTCCTGGTTAAGAGTTGTAGGTGTGGCCCTAACCTCTCTCCCCAGCTCTTCTCAAATCACTCTCTCACCTCCCACTGTTAACTTTCTCAGTCCTCCATCTAAGCTCCTAAAAGTCTTCTAACCTTATAAATTAATCCACACAAGACAGTATTAGAACAATACCCCATTAAAAACTGTAGAGCCCTTGGAAATGATGTCCAAAACTTTCTCCTACATAATATCTCAGTTAATTCTCTTAGCCCTGTGAAGTATGTGGGCAAGACCTATTAACCCTACTTATCTAATGAGGAAAGTGAACCCCAATCCAAGGGAGTTACTGCCCAAGGCCACTCAGCTAGGAAGGGGCAGCATCTGGCATCCTAGTGTCAGTTCCATGTTACTTTGTTTTTCAGAGACATGTCAGGCTAATGGTAGCAAATCCAGATGGGGAATACTTATCTTGTGTATGAGGAACCTCAGGACGGCCTGTGTGGTCATGTGGAGAGAAGGAAAAAAGTGGTAGGAGTTGATGTCAAGAGGTTGGGATACCTATCAAATGTAAGATTTTGGAAGCCTACGCTCCCAGAGGATGAGCGAGGAGATTGCCTGTAATATTTTAAGTTTAGCCTCACTTAAGAAAATTCCATCATTAATTGCATCAGTCTATATATAACCTCCTCCTCTCTCTCTTCCTAAAAAAGGAAGGGATCTCAGAGTCTTTCACACAGTCCAAACTTAGAATGATTTACACTTTATCTTAAACATGCCAGTCTCTACCTTTCACAGCAAAACACAACTTGTTGAATTTTATTTTTAAAACAACCAAGAGGAGTGTGACTTGGGGACCTGATGTTCTTTGAACCAATTCAAGAAAAATTTATTGAGTCCCTACTAGGTGCAATGTGCCATGCCCTAGGACCTGAGATTGATGAGCATGAGAGAGAATTCATAGTTGAATCAAATGTCTTGAACCCTCAAGAAATACCAGGGGAAATAACAACCACTTCACTCACCTTACAGACTATTTTTCAACCCTCAAGCACAAGCTCAATGTTATTTTCTTCCCTGTCCTTTCCCACTCCAGAAGGAAATGTTTTCTCATTTGTATCTCCTCTCTATAGCCAGAGAACTGGAAAATGTATAAATGGGAACCCACAGTATATTGTGATTTACCTTTATAATTTTTTTTGGTCTTTTCCATTCATCTGTGAGCTCTCTGAGGGCAGGCACATGTCTTATTTCTCTTCTTTATGCCCTTCCTCCATTCCAGTTTTCCAGTACTAGACCAGTAAATATATTCTGAATTGACCTGAATAACCACAAAACACAGAGAAAATGCTGTGTCCAAAGAGAGGGGCAAACAAGGTCTTCAGAGGTGTGTGAGTGGGAAACTTAGTCATATCACATGACTGTTTCCTTCTTAAGGACATAAACAACCATTCCATTAAGGGAAAAAAACTAATCTTAGGCACTTAGTACAGTGCTCCTAACATAGCAACTACTTAAAGCATTGAGAATTACTATTACTCTTGCTGCTACATTTATAATAATATTACCCCTTCAAGCAAGAGCATTTCAATAGAAAGGAACTCTGAAGCCTTTATAGAATCCTCCCCCTATTTCTGTGGTCCAGAAAGCTGCCCTGCCTATTCACTCACTAAAATAGAGAGAAATTCCTTTTCTTTCTCCAAGGAAAATGGACTGCAGAATATCCTTGCCCTGAGATGTTTGTCTTTGACTGGCCCAGGAGCCATGGGATTAAATAAGCATATTCTCTCCTCTAAGGTTCAAGGTAATAAAGCAAGCATCTGCACTGTTACCATGGCTCCATGGGCTTGTTTGGCATTCTGTGAGAGCATTTCCCACATCACACCCCTCGTTATATTTAAAAATTGTTCTATTATCTACTCAGGAGCTGGAGAAGAGAGCATGGCTGGGCATGGAGAGTCTCAGTAGATGGAAATGAACAGATTGGGGAACACTGATCCGAGGCCACCACACACAGCTCATGTGGTGTACACTAATGCTGATCTTACAGGTTGCTGATTTCTTATGGGCTGCCCATCAATATACAGGTCTCTTTCAAGTAAGTGTCGAAGCTGAGGTTCATTTCTTGCAGAAATGGAGGAATAGTATCTCAGTTAAGAATTTTTTTTTTTTTTTTTTTGCGGTACGCGGGCCTCTCACTGTTGTGGCCTCTCCCATTGCGGAGCACAGGTTCCGGACGCGCAGGCTCAGCGGCCATGGCTCACGGGCCCAGCCGCTCCATGGCATGTGGGATCTTCCCGGACCGGGGCACGAACCCGCGTCCCCTGCCTCGGCAGGCGGACTCTCAACCACTGCGCCACCAGGGAAACCCAGTTAAGAATTTTCTGATTGAAAGTAACATAAACCACTCAAGCCAGGTTAAACAGAAAAAGGAATTTTCTAGAAGGATAGTGGGGCATCTCATAGAATCCTAGAAAGACAGAATAATCTCATCTCTAGGAAAAGCTGGAGCAAGACATCTTTGGTGACCCTGAGTGTTATTTTTGATTGTCCAACATCCATTCCCCTTTCCACCATCACTCCAATTTCCTTTGACAGAAGCATCTTCTTCCTTTTGAATACAGCCTGGTGGAATTATAAATTGGGGTCCTACTCTGCCCTAGTTAATAGGGAAGCTACAAAATCCAAGATAGACCAATTAAATGTTCACTCCCAGGAATTTGAATCTTGATAAGAAATTTAAAGAGATTCAAAATAGTTGAAATTCATCTGTTCCGGCCATAGTATCAGGAATAGCCTGTTCTTCCCATAAAACTATTCCTCGAAGTTATCATTTCTTAAAGCCCCTGGGTTGTCTTGGTTCTGTGCTTTTCATGGTTTTTGGCTTTCCCAATAATTCTCCAGGTTATCCGTATTCTAATAAATACTTATTCCAATAAATAACCATAGTCCATTTCTTTTGCTGGTAAACAAAAGAACTCTGACCAATAGACCATCTCTTTAGAAAGTTGCCAATGACTTGGGTCAGCTTATTCCTCCTACTCTCTATATCTCTCCACCAGAATTTTTTAGGAGAGAGAGTTTGGCGCATTTTTGTCCAGTGTCCACTTTATCCAATCAGCTGAACCTAAGGGGCAGGGCCATATATTATGAACATAGCTGTCAGAGGCTAATCCCTGTGGAGGAAAGGCAGCTCCCAGAGACAAGGCTAGGACTAGTAAACTGAGTCAAACCTTTCTCCAAGGAAAATGAACTACAAATAGAAATTTTTTGCTGATCAAAAAACATGGCATGATGTGTTGAAGCAAATCGGGTACTGGGAACAAGGTGTGACCAGGTCAGATATTGATTGGATCTAAAGAAGCGTTGGTCATGAAACCCACATTTCGAGGAGTAGCACAGACTTGGGTTAAAGCAGTCCAGAGGCTCTGTTTAGAGCCATATTTTTCATTGATAAGGACTGCTGTCCCTTTAATCTTTTCACACAATAAGTCTAGCCTTTGAGAGTCCAATACATAAATACTTATCAGACAGAAGACATGATCATCCAGTATTTAACCTCAGAACTTCCGTCTCCTTTTTCCTAAAGCTATGTTTCTTTCCCATTCTATTCTGCCAGCCCAGCTCTGTGATAGCAAATATGATTTATCTGGATGTTTGGTTTAATCCTCCATTTCACTTAGGCAAGAATAGTCAGGTATTTTCTTCCAGTGGTACTCATTTTCCCAGGTATTGATTGGGGCATTAAGGGAAGGAGTCTTGCAAAACTTGCAATCCCAATTATATTTGCCTTCTCTGGTCTGTTTTAGTCAAATATTTGCTCTCACTCTTTTACAAATAAAGTTTCTCTGCATGCTTGAATTGCACATCTTTAAGAGGCTAAATTTTCAGTATCTTTACATCAAAGCCCACAGAAGCAGCTAATCTTCAGTAGAAACCCATCTGCCTTTGGAGAGAATGTGCTGGGCATCCTTCCTTAGCTCGGTTAGAACTGAAATTTTTAAGCCCCTCCTATTTTCCCTTCTGAACATACACAATGAGCAAAGACACAATCTTGAGGTCACTTCTGACTCTTCTCACTTTTTCCAAAGGATGCTAAGGCAACCAGAGCTCAGATCATGGGCTGTCGGTGTTGTAGGAACACACATTCCCTGCACTTCTAGTATTCCTGATCAGTGAGCAGTGCTCTATTCCTTTCCGTGCAATGAGCTGTATGGTGTAGTGTCCAAAATCCCCAATTGAACAACTGGGCATCTACATGCCAAAAAAAAGAAAGTAGACACAAACTTTATACTTTTCACAAAAGTTAAATCAAAATGGATCACACACCCAAGTGTAAGATGCAAAACTACAAAACTCCTAGAAAACAGCAGGAAAAAATCACAATGACCTTAAATTTGGGGATGACTTTTTAGATATGACACCAAAGGCATGATCCATAAAGGAAAGGTTTCATAAGCTGGACTTCATTGAAGTTAAATTTTTCTGCTCTGCACTGTCAAGAGAATTAAAGGACAAGCCACAGATTGGGGGAAAATATTTGTAAAAGGCATCCGATAGAGGACTGTTATCCTAAACATACAAAGAATTCTTAAAACTCAACAGTAAAAAAATAAGAACCTTGCTTAAAAAATGGGCCAAAGGGACTTCGCTGGTGCCGCAGTGGTTGAGAGTCCACCTGCCGATGCAGGGGACACGGGTTCGTGCCCCGGTCCGGGAGGATCCCACATGCCACGGAGCAGCTGGGCTTGTGAGCCACGGCCGCTGAGCCTACACGTCCGGAGCCTGTGCTCCGCAACGGGAGAGGCCCCAACAGTGAGAGGCCCGCGTGCTGCAAAAAAAAAAAAAAAAAAAAAAAGGCCAAAGACCTTAACAGATACCTCACCAAAGAAGATGATGGCAAATAAGTATATGAAGATGATCCACATCATATGTCATGAGGGAAATGCAAATTAAAACAGCAACAAAATACGACTACATACCTGTTAAAATGGTGAAAATCCAGAACACTGACGACACCAAATGCTGGCGAGGATGTGGAGCAACAGGAACTCTCATTCATTGCTGGTGGGAATGCAAAATGGTACAGCCACTCTGGAAGAAAATTTGGTGGCTCCTTACAAAACAAAACATACTTTTACCATAAAATTCAGTGATCACATTCCTTTGTAGTTACTTAGAGTAACTGAAAATGTATGATTACTCTAAAACCTGCACACAGATGTTTATAGCAGCTTTATTCATAACTGCCAAAGCTGGGAAGCAGCCGAGACATCCTTTAGTAGGTGATGGATAAAAAGTTGTGGTACATGAGACAATGGTATATTATTTAGCGCTAAAAAGAAATGAGGTACTAAGCCATGAAAAGACATGGAGGAAATTTAAATGCACATTACTAAGTGAAAGAAGCCAATTTGAAAAGATACTGTATGATTCCAACTATACGATATTCTAAAAGGCAAAAACTATGGAGACAGTAAAAAGATCAGTGATTGTCAGCAGTGAAGGGGTGGGGGGTGGATGAATAAGTGGATCACGGAGGATTTGAGTGGGAGTGAAACTACTCTGTATGATACTATAACGGTGGTTACATGTCATTACTCATGTGTTCAAACCCATAGAATGTACCACACAAAGAGTGAACCCTAATGTCAACTATGGACTTTGGGTGATAATGATGTGTCAATGTAGGTTCATCAGTTGTAATAAGCATATTGTACTTCCCAGATGGAGGGTGTTGATAAAGGAAGAAACTATACCTGAGTCAGGGCAGGGGGTATATAGGAACTCTCTTCCTCTCCATTTTGCTATGGATCTAAACCTGCTCTAAAAAATAAAGCCTTTTTAAAAAATCCCAATATTTAAAAATGAATCAAGTAACCAACAGTGTCTTGTGCCGAGCCCTGTGCAATGTAGGGGAGGTGAAGGAGGTGCAGTCCCTGTACTCAAAGAGCAGCCACTTGGGGAGAATTTATGAGAGACAGATCCTGTGCTGGAACCCTTAAGTCAGCACAATGGCATAGACGTTACAATGATCTCCAGTTTACTGGTGAGGAAACAGGTTCAGACAGGTCCATGAGACTAGTGATGGATAGAGCTGGGATTCAAACCTAGGGCTCGCTGATGGCAAAGCTCAAGCTTCCCGGGAAACGCATGAAACAACTCGAGACAGGATGTCGTGGGGAGCTAGGGTGGGTCAGGCACAGAGTGCTGGGGGGAGCGGAAGCGCCAGAGGGTGGAAAGGAGGAAAAAAATCATGGCTGTCTAATTGAAGAGAAGACGGTCTTCCTGAAGGAGATAGAGGTTTCCAGATCTTTGACCAGTGTGTTAGAAAGAAACCGACTTAATTGCCAACATTTACAAATAAGGAGATTTCACACAAAAATATGAATTTATGTCTTCTTTCAAGAAACCACCTCTGGGGGGCTTCCCTGGTGGCACAGTGGTTGAGATTCCGCCTGCCGATGCAGGGGACACGGGTTCGTGCCCCGGTCCGGGAAGATCCCACATGCCGCGGAGCGGCTGCGCCCGTGAGCCATGGCCGCTGAGCCTGTGCGTCCAGAGCCTGCACGTCTGGAGCCTGTGCTCCGCAACGGGAGAGGCCACAACAGTGAGAGGCCCGTGTACCGCAAAAAACAAACAAAAAAAAAAAACCCACCTCTGGGAACCCTGAATCTCTCCCTGCATGTCACAGCTGGCTACACTGAGTAGGCACTCCTTCCTTTAAATGAGGGGTCCACTCTCTTGCCTGTCAGTACCCCCTCTCCAGGGCTGCTTCATACATGGGTAATTCTTGACCAGCCTCTGCAGGGTTTTGACTGTGGGACACCCGCTCAGTGCCTAAGGGACTTCACAGGCCCCTTCTGTTCTCTTCCTTCTGACCTTCAGCCCCATCCCAAGGAAAGAGTCGAACTCCTACATGCCAAGACCAAGGACAGTTTTGAACCAGAGTGTCTGGAGATGAGTGCGTTCAAATGGTGAGGGAAGAGGTGAAGAGCATTTCCTCTGGTGGGTGGGATTCTTTGGAATTCTTTCCCTTAAACCAGAATGCTTGAATGGCCACTTTCAAGAACAGGCCAGAAGTAGGATGGGGCAGGTAAAGATGAAAGATTTTAAGCTGTCACGTAAGAAACTTAAGTTACACATCACCAAGAACTTCTTGTCTTTTGATAAAAATGGTTGTGAATTACTGGAGAATTTTTATGCTTGGACTAAGTCCTCACATCAGATTTGCCTGGTGACCTGCTCCCTATTCAAGCCCCTCCAATAATCATCACAATTATGGCAATAATGAGAGCGGCATCAACTACTGAGCACCTATAACATGTGATTCTTGACTAAGGGCTTTTAATACATTAGCTCATTGAATTCCCACAACCATGCCGTAAAGGGGGTATTGTCATCCCCATTGTACAAGTGAAGAAACCAAGGCTCAGAGAGATTAAGCAACTAGACCCTGGGACATAGCTGGAGAGTGACAGAAATGAAACCAGCCCCAACTCTCTGAATCCAGAGCTCATGTCCTTCGCAACCATGCCAGCGTCACTCAGTGTGTGGGATATATGTTTCCGGCATCAGAATTACCTAGAATGTCCCAGCCATAAAAAAATGCATCTTTCTGAGTCCTACACAGGAGCTCTGCAGATCCACTGGGGGTGGGGTGGTGGTGCTTGAGGCTTACTGAAGTTGGAGGGCTCCCAGCCGCCTGGACTCCCTTGCTCCCAAGGCTCCCTTCTGCCCAGACAACATGCTCTTGCACTTGAGAGGCTCAGCCCAGCTCTCTGCTGCTCCAGCCTGGGCTCTGCAGGCTGGTGAATGAAGTCATTTGATGGGATCAGAAGGAATCTTCAAGGGCATTACCTTCACCTTCTTATTTTTTAGGAGAGAGGAAGTGGAGGCTGGGAGAGGATGACTGACTACATCCAGGGCACACACCAATCCAAGAATCCTGCCTCTACTTCTCCTGTGTGCTCCCTGGGCTGAGGGTCCCTTGCTTCCTCTGCCCCTTCCTTTCCCCCTTTTCGAGCAAGATACCCTTTCTTCTCCCAAGCAAGGTGGATGGAGCCTCAGCTTTCCTTTGGGGCTGGCGCTAACGGAGACAGAGCTGAACACCTACAACTGGGTCACTTCAATAGCATTCAGGAAGGCATGTGGCCTGTCTTGCACTTATGGCAGAAAGTTGTCATCTAAGGGCATGCAGCCACTGCATTTGCATTTGGACTGCTGAATACAACAGAAGCCATCTGCATCTGAAAATCAAGAACTACACCCAGATTGCCCCCCACCCATGCCCTCATGTGAGCCCTTTGCTCTTAGCAGCCCCTGCCTCAAACCTTTAAAAACCAATTAAAATCTTTAAGTGCCACTTTTCCCTAGCTTTGGGGTTGTTTTTCCTCCTCCTCCTCTCTTTTCAGCTGTCTTCAAAACAGAGAGAAGCCTCTGTCTGGCTCTGACAGTAAGATCTCCTGGTGCATTTTTTGCCTTGGGTTTTACTTCTGTCATTGATCAATAGACTTAAATGCCAGGCCTCCATCACAACTGCAGACTTTGATCGCCCAAACTGTCCTGGCCCAGCGGAGCTTGTCTGCTTGAGTTCTGATGCTGAGAAATGTCACAGTAGGGAGGGGCTATGAGCCTCTGTCAGTGTGCAAGGGAGGGCGCTGGTGACAGCTCATTCAGGGCATCTGCGGGCATCCCACAGGTCCTGAAGGTTACCGCCGGCTGGAATTCATTCCTGTCTGGGGCTGTTTGCAGCCACACATATAGTCTGTCACAGCACAAGCACCGAGTGAGGGTGCCATCCACCACACTCATGGTAACCAAGCCTCATTCATCTGCTTGTCATGAAATCCGCGAGGAAAAAGAACAACCGAATGGAGCCCCCGAATCCTGGTCTCAGCTGGGCCACTCACCAGCAGTGTGACCTTGGTCTTGTCACTTAACTTACCTGTGCCTCTGTTTCCACAGCTCTAAAACCCATCCTCACCGCAGTCTGAGAAATAAAGCAAACAGATGTGAAAGTGCTTTGGAAAGAGTAAAGTGCTATAGGAGAGGGAAGTGTGTCATTCTCATCCCTGCTGCAAACTAGTGAAACAAGTGCTTTTTCGAACCTCCTTCCACTTAATTGTCTCTTGTTGCCAAAGTGAATCAGGAGCTGTGCTGTTTACAGAACAATTCTCACTAGCGAGAAAGTTAAAATTGTAGGTAGATGGGGGAGAAAGGAGAACTAGGCAGTTGTGAGCTATTCGTAAACACTCCTGTTCAACAGGTATCTTTCAGCGATCCTCACGTCCATCTGCCTCGATCCCTAAACTCGCTTCCCCACAAGCACACCTTCTTCACGGGAAAGTTAGTCTTGCAAGGAAAGCGTGAGAAGGATGCTGTGTGACTTCTGTCTCCTTTCCCCAGCTGGGATATGCTTGTGTCTTTACCCTCATGAGTTCCCTCTGTGCAACAGAGGGTCAGTCTCAGCTGCTGGGACTGAGGGTTCTACTCAGATTTCATTGGCAGAAACCTCCACAACCAAGACCCTCTGATGTCTGGTGTGATGTCATGGACCAGATCTGAGATTAGTCTTTCTCCCCAGGGAAGCAGCTCAGCATCTGTTTAGGGGCAGAACTACCAAGAGAGTGTGTCGAAGAACCACTTCTCTCTGCCTCTGCCCACATGCCCACCAACTCTTTGACCAGCAAGGCTGAGAGTCAGGTCCCTGAGGCCAGGCCACCCGGATGGGTGGATTTTCTCTGAATCAGAGAGTGCTCTTTCGGAGAAGGGGTGGCTATTACTCAGCCCCAGCACCTTGTTGCTAAGGGGATGCAGGCCCAGAGCTGTTAGATCCCCTGATGTTTCAAGAGAAGGCTAGAATGGGAATTATGTTGTAAAAGTAGCCAAATTTCCAAAAATCAAAATAGCATTTCTGGGCCACTAGCTTGCAACCTTTGGTCTAAGGTGATGCCGGGGTGGGGGTGGGCAGGAATCCAGGACAGACATGAAGATGTCCAATCCATTTCCTTTTTCTGCCTTTGAGCTGACCAGATCCTGAAGGCAAGCCACCTTCAGCACAGACTCCCCATCTCCCTTCCCCCAGGCTGCCTCCCAGATTTCAACAGTTACTACTCACACCCCTTGTCCCAGTAGGACCAGTGATTGGAATATCTATGTGTTTAGCAGTTGCCCCCTACACTGGCGTTGGATATACAGTCCCCGTCTTGAATGTTAGATGCAGCACAAAAACTGACATTATATATCATGCTGGTTGGGGTGGGAGGATGGGGGGAGCATTTCCATCATTTTCAGGAGTTTCCTGATCATTTACACTTAGCTCAGTGGAGCCACAACCTACGTGCATCTCCTTTATGTTAAGGAGACTATCCACAGGTTGCAAAGAAAAAAAAATTTTTTTTAAAGCAGTTTAAATGGTTTCAGGGATTTTGCTTAGGAGTGAGTGAGCCTGGAATGAGGGGCATCCAATCATTGAATACCTCTCGCCACTATTAGTGGGTTTCCATCTTTAAACTGCAAATTGTTCCAAATTGTTCTTAAACATAGGCTGAGGTGTGAAGCCTCCACTTTGAGCTTCACATGACACTGAACATTGGACTTAACCGGTGATTTAAGCCATGCTCAAGAGTAATTTGGACTGACTTGATTTTCACCTTAGTCTCTGGAACCCACTATGTGGTGAGAGAGGCTAACTCTGAAAGTAGGAGCTAAGTTTGGACTTTTTTTCTTTTTATCATTTAGAACTCACACAAACAGATATAACAGCACCTCTCACATCTCTGATGGAAAAGAGAAAGGGACGGACATGCACTTGGGGTGCCGGACCCTGAGAGGTTGTTAATGGCATCACCAGGCTGGTTGTGGGGATTACAGAGCTGTTGTGCTGCAGTTCCCTGTTGTGTCTCAGCAGGTTTCCTCAAAATCGGAAGCTCGAACATCACCTGTCAAGTGTGTCAATGGGAGATTATAAAACAAAGATCAGAGTCACTCCGTCTCTCTGACTTTTTTATTCTTTGTCTCTCCCTCTCTTGGGAAATAAACTAGCACAGATGAGCTCACTGTTTTTGTTTCTTCTTTCTTCCTCCTTCCCTTACAAGAGGACGGCTGCTTTGTATTTTTTCCTTGTGTATTTTTTACACTTCACTCAATATTAACATATACTCCTGCTGTATGTTGAGCTGACATAATGGTACCAAGCATCACAGACCCCTTTGCAGCTGACTTTCTGCTATTCTTCTTCACTCTCCTGTAAAGCAACTTTGCCCAATTCTCTGAGTGCACCTGGAGTCCCGCGCCTTCCAGGATGCTCCCCTGGTTGTGCCAGCGCTCACCAGCTCTCGTCTCATCAGGACCCATCCAGCACTGACCTGGGGGCCCTGCTCACTCCCTGGTTCATCTGTGCTAGCCTGGCTCCCCCAGCTGGACCAGAGCCTCTCTGAGGGCAGCTGCTGAGTCGCACTTATGTGTATACCTCACCCCACCCCGCCTATAGCCCAAGCACAGCACAATACCACGTGGAGTGGAAGTAACCATGCGATGCTAGCGTTAATCAGTGTTTGGATTCTTGCGTAACTCTCTCCCTCATCAGTCTGGCTTTCATCCCTTAAGGCCTTAGGAGGACCCAAGAGAAAACCAGAGACGTCGCCCTGCAATAACAGTATCAGCTTCACAGGAAAAGAGTAGCTGACTGACTGGCCATTTTATTTCCCTAACTTGCAACTTGATCACACGTTTAGGGGAGATTTTAGGAACAGGACCAGCCAGAGTCTGGCTGAGATATTCTTTTCTCTTTGAGCGGTTGTTTCCAAAATTGGTGTTTCTCAAAACTCACTGCACTTCATAATGATCCTGGTAAACCTGAGGTTTCTGGTCTGATTGTAGCCAGAGGCTGGCCCTTCTCATCATTCCATTGGCCGTTCTTCTTTCTCACATCCAACATCAATTTCTTGGGGGAGAGTTAATTTAAGTCAATGTTTCTCAGACCTGCCCCATCATCAGGCTCATCTGGGAAGGCTGATTAAAAATGCAGATAGCAGAGACCCCAGCTTTACTGAAGCTGAAATCTCTAAGAAAAGGTCCTAGAAGTTTTACTTTTAAAACAAATATTCCAGGGGATTCTAATCAGCAAAGTTTGCAAAATGTTGATTTAATAAAAGCATAAAATAAAAATTCCCTCAGTATTTTATTGTGAACATTTTCAAGCATATAGAAAAATCCCAAGAATTTTCAGTGAATATCAGCACACCCATAATCTAGATTCTACCACTGACATTTTACTATACTTGTTTTATTACATGTCTATCTGCCTATCTACTCCTCTCTCCATCCAGCAACCCATCTTTGTTTTGGGGGCATTAATGTAAATTGCATGTATCAGTACATTCTCTCCTAAATACCGCAGCATGCATATTATCAACCAGATTGCAATATTCGTTTGCAGTGTTTTTTTGTTTGTTTGTTTGTTTTGTGGTACGCAAACCTCTCACTGTTGTGGTCTCTCCCGTTGCGGAGCACAGGCTCCGGACGCGCAGGCTCAGCGGTCATGGCTCACGGGCCCAGCCACTCCGCGGCACATGGGATCCTCCCGGACCGGTGCACGAACCCGTGTCCCCTGCATCGGCAGGCGGACTCTCAACCACTGCGCCACCAGGGAAGCCCTGCAGTGTTTTTTTTTGAGATAAAATTTACAGAGTGAAATGCAAAGATCTTACACGTGTTACTGGATGAGTTTTGACAAATGCTTTCACCCATGTAACCCAAACCTCTGTTAAGATGTGGGACATTTCATCACTCCAGAAAGTTCCCTTGCATCCCTTCACAGATAATTTCTGCCCCCACCCTTCAGAGGCAATTACTTTTCTGGCTTTGTCCACCACAGCTTTGCCTTAATAAAAACAACTTTTAAAAAGCAGAAAAAGCAACAAAAATTTTTCTTCTAGCAAAATCATATTCAGATCCCCAATGTTTTAAATGACTAAAGTATAGGTGCTGCAGTTAGCACTGAGGGGATTCCGAGTCCTGACCCCTAGATCTCTATATTGTCCCTCTAAGCATCCTCTGAGGTGTCACTCTGGTACCCTGATACCTCCAGAAACACCTCTTGAAGCTGCTGCACTAGAGGCCTGCTGTGGCAATGATCACCTTCCTTCTTTTGGGCCTTAGAATGCCTACTGCTTTATTCTGGGGAAAACTTTCTCTCTCTTAAGTGGAAAAAAGATACTAGATTCCTGGCTACAGCTTGCTACAATAATTTTACAAAGAAGAAGAAAAAACACAGCTTCGGTTATTGTTTTTCTGTTTGTTTTTTTGGGGAAAGTTTTCTCCTTCAAATTTGGGCACATGGGTAGCACAGTTTCATTTCACAATTCTCAATAAAGCTACCTGAACTCTGATTGTATCAGCAACCTCCGGCTACTTCCCCAACACGCACCGTGTAATATAAGCTGTAATTTTCACTGTGCAGCAGGGGCAGGCTTTATGGGCTGGGGGACGCAGCAGTCTCATCTCGCCGCCTGGTTGCCACAGGCTAATCGCATGGAAGAGAGCTCACCCTCCAAATGTTAGAGAGAATGAGGGAACAGCTCCACCCGTACCCCACTGGCCCTTTGGATGAGAGAAGTGAGCGGTCTCTGGGCCCTTCTGGCCATGAGCCATCATCCAGGCTCTGCTGGCTGGACTGTTCAGCTCCTGTTTCAACTTCTGGGCTCCCAGGCAGTCAGTGGCTCCCCACCAGGGCTCTGGGGAGTGTTACTGCCCCCTGCCCTGATCCTCTTGGTCTCTGTTTTCTATTTACACAGGTGCTTTTACACCTCTTCCTGAGGTGTGAGTCCAGTATTAATATACAAAACAGGTTTTCAATGACTGTTTGCTGAATTGCTACATAAGAGACTGGATGCATCGTGACCTCATCCCCACATAAGCCCCATCCCTTGGCTCCAGGCCAGATAGCTGTCATTCATTGTAGGCAGCCAGTTATTGCTTCTAGGGTTGCAGCAGGGACTCTTTTTTTTTTTTTAAATGGTTTTATTTATTTATTTTTGCGGTACGCGGACCTCTCACTGTTGTGGCCTCTCCCGTTGCGGAGCACAGGCTCCGGACGCGCAGGCTCAGCGGCCATGGCTCACAGGCCCAGCCGCTCTGCAGCATGCAGGATCCTCCCGGACCGGGGCACGAACCCGCGTCCCCTGCATCAACAGGCAGACTCTCAACCACTGCACCACCAGGGAAGCCGCAGCAGGGACTCTCTTGACCTCAACAGTGGAAAGGGGGTTTTAATCAGCCACAGCAAAAGTGCCTTGGCTGTCTATTTTTGGACAGTGGTGTTACTAGTAAATGAAGATGTCTGGGAAGACCAGTGGATGGGCCAAGGCTCATTCTTCTGATATGAAGCATGGCTTTTTGTTAGCTTGTAGCTCAGGCTGTGCTTGATTGCAATTATCCATCCATGGACGTGTTGGCTGAGCCTAAATCCCTGTTATAAAATGCAAATGTGTTTGCTTCAATTCAAACACATTCAGCAAGTGCAAGATTCAGTCCACAGATGCTTGAGGGCAGGAACTATGTCTATCCTTTATTTGCATTGAACTCTGGGCTCCCATCCTACCAGGTCAGTGGGAAATTCAATCTCAGCCATGAAAGGCACTATCCCCACACCCCAGATTTTGCCGAGCTGCTGGTGCTTTAGACACTGAGGTAGTCATCAGTGCTGTTTGCCAAATATTCTGGCTCCTTTCCCCCTTTCTGGAACATGGTATGATTTTAATTCCTGATTCCTTTCTGGTTGGATGGAGTCTGTTGACCACTTCTGACCAGTGAGTTGTGAGTAGAAGTAATTAACCTGATCCTTGGCCCCATGAGAACTGGAAGCCTGTCTGTACCTCACACTCAGAGGAGGAAAATGTGAGGTAGTGGGAAAGCCTTGGGCTTGAATTAAAATCTTGGCTTTGTAACTGACCTGCTGTGGGGCATTGTCAAGTAGATTAACATGCCTGAGTCATCATTTTCTTACTTACAAAATGGTACTCAGGATGCTTCTTACTCCATGGGGTATTTGGTATCATTTTTGTAAAACCCGTAGTAGAGCACCTGGAACATTGTAGAGGCTTAACAAATATGAATTACCTTTTGCCAACTAGTTATAGTCTCACAGTATCTCTCTTTACATATCCTGATAGAGGTGTTGGTGGCACTGGGCTCTAGACACAGCTAATGTTTCCCTCAGAGTCTACCATCTTCTACTGTAGAGTTACATCTGAACGCAGAACAAAGTAAAGCATTTCCCGGCCAGGAAGCAGGCAGCTGCTGGGAATGCACTCGTTCTCTGCATCAGGTTGCTATTTCAACGGACTGTTAAATGTCAAGTGAATGTTTTCCTCCTGCTTTAAGACCTCACTGAGATCCCTCTCTGTGAGCCCAGCAAGAAGATGTTGGCAGTCTTGATTCACTTGCAGGCTGCACGCTATGACTTGGAGGAAGGGAGTCAACTAGGTCTACGCATTAAGACAAAATCAAATCTCTAGCCCTGGAGGTTTGTATGAATTATGTTACTAAAAATATATATGTATGCATGTATTCATTCAAAGATATTTATCAAGACCCTGTTATATGTCAGGCACTGCTCTAGAATCTAAGGATACAGGGGTAAATAAAAGAGATAACCGTCTCCTCATGGAGTTTACATCCTAGTGGCAAAGTCAGACAATAAGCAAGATAAGTGAGTAAAATAGAAAGGAAGTTAAATAGCAATAAATGCTAAGGAGAAAGGTTAAAGCATGGAAGAGGAACAAGAAATGTAATTTATATTGGATGTAATTCATATTATATTGGATATATAGGAAGGCCTCATGAGAAGGAGACTTCTGAGCATATCCAAGTATCAGCATCTCTAGACTGTGAAAATCCCCCTGCCATGCCCCATCTCACACCACCATTCCAGATAAACCCAAAATGATGACCAGGATGTGCATGTGACTGGTATTGGGAATAATCAGAGGAAGGGTGAGCAGAAAATAAGTGCACTTGAGGACAGATGGTAGGAGCGCTGGGTGCAGAGATGACCCTGAAAGGGTGAAATTATGCTCACTAATTCAATTGTTCATCCAGAACCTGCTTATGCCATATGTATAGTTTTTTTAATTTTAATTTAATTTATTTTATTTTTTAGCAGCCATAAAAAGGAACGAAATTGAGTTATTTGTAGTGAGGTGGATGGACCTAGAGACTGTCATACAGAGTGAAGTAAGTCAGAAAGAGAATAATAAATACCATATGCTAATACATATATGTAGTTTTAAAAGTGTTTTAAAAATTATTGCTAAGCCCTTTAGTCTGTATCAGGCCCTGTCCATGGTGCTGAAGCCCTCAACCCATTAGCTACTTGCCATTAGGAAAGGGATCCAGATAAATATTGATATTAGTCATAGCAAACCCTTACATAAAGGGTACTGCCTACCAAGCCCTATTCCAAGGCTTTACATATATTAAGTAATTTGCTTCTTATCACAAGCCTATGAGATAGGAGCTATTATTATTCCTATCATGCGGATGAGGCAACCAGGAAAAAGAGAGGTTAATTTCTTGCCTCAAGTCACACACCTAGCAAGTAGCAGAGCCGGGAATCTGAACTCAAGAAATCCTGTTTCAAAGCCTCTGCTTTTAATTACTACTCTGTATGTCTATAAAACAATACAATTAATGATTGTAATAAAGCATGAAAAGTGTTAGGACAAAATGTAATTTTTTACATCATGGATATTAAAAGAGATGGAAGTAATCGGATTTTGACAGAGGGTCAAGGATTCAGGCGTGGGAAGAGGAACTTATCTTGTGCCCAGCTTCCTAGGACTGGGGCATACCTGGCTTCCTCAGGAAGAAAGGAGTTTGGATGTTGAAGCCTGGCAGAGAGCAGGAGAAGGAAGTAGGCATGTCTGTGTTCACACATCAACTCTGTCACTCTGTGGGAAACTGAAGTGTGTCTAGGAGGAGCTGTTAACAGTGTTTGCTTCTGGTAAACATCTTTGTTCCTTAAGTTGATTATTTTTAAACTTTTCAAGCTGAGCTAACTTCAGGTGTGATATTTTAAAGCACTTGCCCAGCTTTCTATTAGGTGAGTGAGGGGGGGAGGGGCATAGAGGAAAGAATCTGAGGAAATTTATTTACACTTGAGTAAACAATAAGCTAGAGTCTAGGACTGGTACTCAGCCATCTGGTATAGCTCTGGTGAGCCTAGCGTGACAGAGGATAGGAGTTGGCTGAAGTAGAGTGGAACATCCTTTATATTTTTTTTCTTCAATTTAACAAACGTTGATGTGACCACTGGCTCTTCACTTAGATTTGTGCTGAGTTCCTACTCTCCAAGATGCTTATGGCTACATATAGTGATAGTAATTTCTAATATATATTCATTTCCTGTACTTTTTGTTTTCCTGATCAGTTTTGAGTCTGAGAGATAACTTTTTTAAGACCGTAGTTGTCAAGAGGAAACATATATTCTAAATTTCAAGAGCCGCCCTATCTATAAATCAATAGCTAGACCTAGCTATCTCAGACTCTATGCTTCATTCCTGAGCCTGTTAGAGAAAATTCAGGAGTTGATATAAAGGGAGTGTCCCAAAGGAAAGAGACCTTCCTGGGAGAGAAGTTGGAGGAAAGGAAGGAAGAAGTCAGAAGTAGAGGATCTGGATCACCCCTTGTGGGAAGAAGCTGTAGAACCTAGGCAAATACTCCCGTAAGTTTGAATAACTTCCAGATCAGGTAAACTTGCTTTTTATTTCTTGGGATTCAGTCTGGAAAATATTGCAAGCCCCCTAAGAAAAATCTTCATGTTCAACATGGAGCTGGAACAACATAGTTCCACAGAGTTTGTAGCTTGGACTAGTAGAGGGAATTATGTAAGCAACAAGAGGGCTGCCATTGGCATTTTTCAAGTCTTCCTGACTCTAGTTAGTCATGAAAGAAGTACAAAGATCTCACAGGCTTTCTAAGGGAATGACGCTGGTGGTTGAATTGCATGGCAGGGCCCCTTAGAGCCTGGGTGAGGCTATGGCCCTTGGGACCAAGGAAGGCTCAGTTCTTTGGGACTCTATACATTTTAACACTATGGCTACAGTGGTGGGTATCAAAACATGTCCATCTACAAGCAGACCAGAACCTCTCCCCAACCTCCCCCCAAAAAAGCAACACTTGGTTCTGAAGTTCCTGCCTCATCAACACTAGTCTACCACACAAAATGCCTCTTGAACTCAGCATCACCTAGAAATACAAAAACCAGAGAATATGGAAAGAAGACAGCCTTTATTAAATTTTGAATTTCCTAAATGTTTATCTAAGAATGTTAGTAATACTTTGGTACCGATACACCCATTGGAAAGTTTAAATTCCTCATGCCCCATTAGCAGGAAGGGATTCATAAGAAATTTTAATTAGTTACAAAATAGAGAGAATGCTCCAATATTGGACCTTGAGGTCACTGAGCTCACAATTTAGTCTAATTAAGGGGATCAGACAGGAAACAAAAAGCAAGGCAGATGAGGGGTGGTAGGTCCCAAATCAGTGGGTCAGACAATGAGCAAGTTAAAGGTACTGGGACAGTGATCTGCATGCTCTAGTAAACTTGAGGAAGGCTCCCTGCAGGAGGAAGAGTTGAACTGCTTGGAAGGAACCAGCAGGATTCTAGTCAAGTCATGTCCCACCTCAGGGTCTCATGATTGGAAGTTGGGCCATTTCTATCTGCCCTGGATGGCCCACAGTAGTTTTGTGAGATTCAAATGATATTATGAATACCAAAAAGCCATGAAGACAGTTTAAAAAGTTAAAAAGAGATTCAGATGTACTCCAGGTGGCTGGCATGCCTCCGGATGTCTTTTCCTCTTTCACAGAACTAGAAGGTTATCCTCACTGGCAGGTCCCTGTACGCAGGCTGTTCCACTGCTCCCTTCTGAAGTCTGTGGGGCAGGGAGCCTTCTTCCTGCCTGAGGCTAGTAAATACTTCACAGGCACTTGATGTCCATGGATGAGAGGAAGGTGGTGGGGGGTTGGAGGCCTGGAGATGGAATGAGGAGGCAGCTATATGGGAAAAGTGAAAAGGCTGTGAAGAGTCCCTATCCATCCTCCTGTGTGAGGCTGCAAAGGGGGCAGGTTCCGTCCCACTGATTTCTACAGTTCTATTCTAAAGGCCTGTGGGGTCATGATTTGAGGGACTGGGCCCTTAGTGATAAGAGCCTTTTTCATGAAGTATTCTCACACTTGAGGGTCACATGAGTGTAACCCTTCTACCAACCCTAAGAAAGAAACTAGAGTAAAACCCATCACCCCCCAGGACATTGAAGAAGCAAAGTACAATAGAACAAGACTTGCCTCAAAGGCCTCTTTTCTCCATTTTTAAAATAGAAAGTGTAAAAAATACAGAAGAATACAGAATATTCTGCTTAACATATGTGTAATCACCCCCAGAATGAACAAATATTGATATTTTGTCATATACGTTCCAGTTTTTAAAACACATCATAGACACAGTCAAGTTTACCTTTTTAAACCTTCATGAGTCCATCTCCCTCTCCATCCTCAGAGAGAACAATTATTATAAAGTTTGTGTTTATCCGTCCTGTCCATGTCTCTATTATTTATGAATTCATAAACAAAGGTATGGTATTAATATATATGCTTTAACTTTTTTCCATAAATGATAGCATATAGAATGTGTCATTCTGCAACTTGCTTCTTCTGCTCAACAACTTTTTTTTTGAGATCATTCTATGTTAATTCATGTAGTTAGACTCTGTTATGGGCTGAATTGTGTCCTCCCAAAATTCATATGTTGAAGTCTTAATCCCTAGTATCTCAGAATGTGGCTGTATTTGTAGATAGCGTCTTTAAAGAGAAAATTAAGGTGAAACAAGGTCATTAGTGTAGGCCCTAATCCAATATGACTGGTATGCTGATAAGAAGAGGGAACTTGGATACAGACACATACAGAGACAAGACCATGTGAAGACACAGGGAGAGGATGGTCATCTATAAACCAAGAAGAGAGCCTGGAATCAATACTTCCCTCATGGTCCTCAGAAGAAATCAACTCTACCAACACCCTGGTTTTGGACTTCCAGCTTCCAGAACCATGAGAAAATACATTTCTGTTGTTTAAGCCATCCAGTCAGTGGTACTTTGTTGTGGCAGCCTTAGCAAACTAAGACTCCATTGCACAAGGAAATATTAGTGGCGGGCTACTGGCTATCATGGACTACTATGTCACTTTTCCTTGGGATTTGTGGATTTTATTGGAGGAATTGACAAAGGCCTAATGCCACTCACTTGTTGGGTTTGAGTTGTAGGTACTGTTACAGGTTTTTGAAGAATAAGTTTTGGAGTGAAGGATCCTTCCAGTGCCCCATAATTATCTCCAGGAAATTGATCCTCTGGGATGATTACACAAAAAGTCCTAGATCAGAGGTTGCCACATCACTGGACCCATCCAAAGAGCATTAGCCACTGGCTTCTAAATTCTTTCTAATCTGCGGAGTCTGATAATGCTCTCCCAGGGACGGCTCTCAATTCAAGAGATCAGCATGAGAAGTAATGACCACAATTTCAGAAGCTCCAGCCTCCAGAACCATGTGTTCATAGCAGGTTTTGGAAAAGCGAAAGATGCCATCATACATCCTGGAACCAGGCTTGGGACAACATGCATCATTTTTTTTTTTTTTCTGTGGTACGCAGGCCTCTCACTGTTGTGGCCTCTCCCGTTGCGGAACACAGGCTCCGGATGTGCAGGCTCAGCGGCCATGGCTCATGGGCCCAGCCGCTCCACGGCATGCTCCACGGCATCCTCCCGGACCGGGGCATGAATCCGTGTCCCCTGCATCGGCAGGTGGACTCTCAACCACTGCGCCACCAGGGAAGTCCCATGCATTATTTTTAATAAGGCATTTGTGATGCTGCGGAGATGGCTTCTGCACCTCTAACACTGGCCCACAGCCTGAAGAAAACACCTGGATAGATTCCACCCGGTCAAAGGCCAAGAAAGCCAGCAGGGCCTAAACCTACTCTTCAGACTTGCTCATAGCAGCCTTGCGAGGACTGACCTCCTGGCCTTGCTGCAAGAATGGGATAAAATAACAACAGCTGAGGAAGCTCTTTGCTGTGTGCAGACAGCTTATGAAGAAACCACAGAGTCTGCGTGAAAATTCAACTTTCCGTTGTAGCCTGAAGTATTTAAAATGCTCAGGGAAAAGGAGGTTTATGGTCTCTTTCAGAAGCAATTTGGAGAATTTATTTATAATGGTGAAAAATTAGAAACATCCCAATGTCCACAGAAGGAGATCTTTAAAAATGAAATTTGTTGGGACTTCCCTGGTGGTCCAGTGTTAAAGAATCCACCGTCCAATGCAGGGGATGCAGGTTTGATCCCTGATTGGGAACTAAGATCCCACATGCCGCACGGCAACTAAGCCCACGTGCCACAACTACTGAGCCCACGCGCCTCAACGAGAGAGCCCATGTGACACAAACTACAAAGCCCGTGCACCCAGGAGCCTGCAGGACACCACTAGAGAGAAGCCCAGGCGCCGCAACAAAAGATTCTGCATGCCTCAACGAAGATCCTGCATGCTGTACCTAAGACCCGATGCAGCCAAACAAAAGGAAAAAAAGGAAAAGAAAAAGAAATTTGTTAAATAAAGTAAACTACAACATATTTATATCAATGCAGCCATTAAAAATGGTATATTCTGACATGGAAAGATGTTGAAGATGGTGTTACTTGGGGAAAAAAACAGATTACTTAAAAAAAATAGTGAGTACACTGTAATTCTATTTTTATTTTTAAATAATACATTTACAAAGGAGACTAAATAGTCATATATATATGAATATATATATATATACATATACATATATATATATATATATGAGATAACTGGATTATCTCTGAGTGGTAGGTTTATAGATGCTTGTAGGTTTTCTCCTTGCTTCTGCTTCTGGGACACACATACACACACATACACACACACACACACACACACACACACACGCACATATTTCACAAAGAATAATTTACTCACTCTGGGATTTAGCTCCTCTACATGTAGTGAGAGAGGATGTTAAGCTAAGCAATCTTTGGTCTCTACCAGTTGTGACATTCCAAGACTATGTTTCCAAAGAATGGGAAATTGGTTAGACTTAGTTAAATAAAATGTGATTATCAGAAGACTGTTTACTTGTTTAAAAAACAACAACAAAGTTGTCGAGGACCCAGAGCTGACTGCCACACCAACACAACCCATGATCTTTCATGATGTGTCGCTGTTGAGAGAAAAAAGTAATCGTTCACAGATACTAAACACATCATAGCCTTGACACTGTGCCAAGTGTTCTGTATGACTCATTTTAGTTAGTCCTCATGATAACCTTACGGGGCAGGTGATACCATTGTCTACATGTTTCAGATGGGGAAGCTGTGACTTTAGAGAGGTCAAGTCAGAGTTCAAGGTTAATAACCAGAAAGGAGGGGAAGGTGGATTTGAAGACAAAACTGAGATCCTAGAGCCTTAATTTTACTCTCTGCTGCCTGTAGTGGGGCACTTTCTCATCCCTTGAGGGGCCTGAAAGCTTAGAACCAGGGGAGGGACCAGGAGGCGAATGTAAGCGTCTCAGGTCAAGGACATTAGCAGAGAATGATGAACTTGCGTCTCACTAGGGCAAAGGAAGCCACCCCAGGAAACTAAGAGCTGAGCTTGGTGAGAAATGCGTCATGAGCCTTTTCCCTAGGAAAGGTCAAAGTGACTTCTCTCCATGCAGATTCAAGGAGACTGGATTTAAGTGAAGAATTGTTAGTAAAAGAGGACGAATGAGAGAAATAAGCTATACTCAGGTGTCTGCATTTTCTTAGAAGTGTTCTGTAAGGTTTCATATTGGAAATGAGTTAATGAGTCATGCTGTTACTTTAATAAAGTGTGCTAGTTTTAGAGGTAAGGGGTATTGGATTGGGGCTGTGCTAATCCACCCTTGCCCTGCCCTGCAGGGTGACCCAGGTTCCCAGGCCAGCTGACCTCCACCGGGGCTCAGCAAAGGCAGCACTGGTGGGGAGTCAGATGATCAGAGGAAGAGAAAAGCCTGGCTATCTCCCCTCCACTGCCTCTAGCAACATCCCTGCTAAGGGCTGTGTCTCCTCTGAAGCTCAGGCTCTCACTGGATCACCTACCACATTCCCAGCTTCTGCCGAGTCACTGGAGACCCAGAGACCAGTAACCCCGCCTCCTCCCATTGTTTTCTCAGCCTAGTGGTGGTAGCAGCTTCTCGCTATTGCTAATCTTTGGCTAGCTTGCCATTGTCTGCCTGGTTTCTCTGTTCTTTCATCCCTTGTATAACCAATTAAGTCCTCTCTGTTCGACATATCAGAGTGTTTTTTTTCCTTATTGGATTCTGATTGATATGTTCCCTCAAAGGTCAATTTCTGCCATTAGAAATACCGGTCATATATGGCAAAGTGTTTCAGGTGGTATAAAGGAACTTCAAGGGGGGTTCTGTAATAACGAAAAGATGGGTTATATTAATACAAGCCAGAAGTATCAGTATGACCCTTAACTTGGCCATTAAAGAATAAGGGAGCTTGAGGAGATAAAAGCATTGTGGATGGGGAATCTGTATAAACAAAGGCATTATCAATAAGAACCCTGGCATTATTGTAAAAAAATGTGCTGGTAATAAAAGAAAAAGTGGATGAAAAGTGTCCAACACTGCGCACAGAAGTTTCTCAACTAAGGTGCATCTGAAGGTGGGGATGTACAGAGCATGGGGGAAATAATAGATGGTGGACATGTCTAGAATGTAAGGTCAGAGGGTGCTGGAAGGGTTAAACCAAGAAGGGCATATCAGGCTCTGACAAAACACCAGCTTAAAGGTTTGGGCTTCACCTTAAGGAAACCTCAGTCACCACTGACGCCCAGTGCCTGGCACATGAAAGGTTGAATAAATGAGGAACTACGGACAATTTTGGTAAAAAGGAGGGCTATAAACAGAAGCATGCTCTACAAAGCTCTCTCCGGCAGACATGTGTAGACTGGCTTGGGGTAGGGGGCAGAGGAGAGGGGGAAGGAAAGGGCCAATTAGAAAGCTATCACAATCAGTCATGGGCTTGAGAAGGACAAGAAGGACTCAGGTCTGTTAGATATGAAAAAATTGGAATTACAGATCTCAGATGTGGGAGACTGTGACATAAATGCGCCTCTGGGGCCTGGCACCCAAGTGACTGGGGGACTAGATATGCCACTGTGACATATCCATGTGGATCAAGCAGGGATCCAAGGAGGGCAGGAATGAAGGTAGGGGAGATGCATATGTAGTGGTGACAATTATTTAATATCCATTCTTGGATCTTCTGGCCTTTTCTTTCTTGTTGTTGTAAAGACATTCATTTTTCTTCAAACCCAATAAATTATTCTCTGTCAGCAAGCTGCGGGGAGGGGATGAAGAAAAGATCTTGGTTTGCTCTTGGCTTTTCTTCTGTCTAGTCCAAACACTGGAAATGTCAAGTTTGCTCACTAATTAAACATGTCTGTCTTGGACTGAACTTATATCTTTCACTGAGAAGGTATAGATTTCCAGGGAGACATTACACATTCATGTTTCCAAATACAGCATGTTGAAATCTCCCTGTGTGACACAAATACCAACTTTGTGAGAGTGTCTCCTGATAGGAAAGACACCTGTGTAAGGCAGCTCGGGTCTGGGAGAGAGCCAGGATGTGCTCAGTCCGTGCCCTTTAATTTATTCTCTGGGAGAACCACTCTGAGAGCCTCTGTAAGGCCAGCCCTAGGCCTTTCTGGATTTCCATGAATTCTACTACCCAGCTGATGCCTCCCAGGACTGGGTCATGGAAAATCTTATTCCCTGGTCAGGTTGAAACTGTCCCTTTCACTGTCCCTGGTGTCTGGATGACCAGGAACTGACAGTTTGCAATTATGTCTTTGGCCATGATTTTACAAAGCCTTACTAGAATCTTAAGTGGGAGGTATCATTACCACCCACATCCCACTGATAAAGAAATGGAGTTTGCATCCTTTAAATCCTTACAGAATGAGATTCATTGATCACATATTTTCTAGGTGCTAAGTAAGTATATGCCAGACCCTGTTTGAGGTGCTGCAGATACAACCGTAAACACGACTGACATGGTCCCTGCCTGTATGGGGCTTTGGTCTGGTGGAGAGCGAGTAAATAATTGGGAAACTGGGGAATCAGAGAGGTTAGATCACGTGCCAACGACAAGTTACTACTGGTAAGTGGCCAGGCCAAGCCTGCCCAACTTCAAATATTGGGTCCATCTTCTTAGGCAGTAAAACATGGATCTTAAAAATGGGAGAAAAATATGTGCATGTCACCTGAATCCTGGAGAAGTCAAAGGAAAAAGAGAGCCGGAAGGGACATGGCCTGAGTCTTATGCGTGTGAAGACATTTCTGTTATGCTGCCAGAGTGCCTGGTGGGGCTGACATGTGTGGAGGAGGCCACCACCCCTCACACCACGGCTGCGTTACCACGTGGTGAGGCTGGAGAAAAGCAGTAGGGCTGTGTGAAGACAGAGTTTTCAATCAACTTTCCTGGACTTGCTTTAAGTCTCAGAATCTCAGCTTCCCCAGCTGAACATGGGCACTTTGACCTGTCACTTGATCATGTGTTCCCAGCCTTTGGGAATCTATGGATCCATAATATCTTCTAATGTGTGGGGTGGAGTTTCAAGTTAGGACATTAAATAAATGTTTTCATAAAACCCTACTGCCTACTCTTACCAGCTCTTGTTAAAGAAAAGACATTTCCATACCAGCTAAAGAGAGAAGGAATGATATCATTTATAAGAATATGAAATTTAAAACAACTCTTTGAATTATTTTAGCTGTTAAAAAAAAAAACCTCTGGACTTCCTTGGTGGCGCAGTGGTTGAGAGTCTGCCTGCCGATGCAGGGGACACGGGTTTGTGCCCCGGTCCGGGAAGATTCTGCATGCCGCGGAGCAGCTGGGCCCGTGGGCCATGGTCGCTGAGCCTGCGTGTCCGGAGCCTGTGCTCTGCAACGGGAGAGACCACAACAGTGAGAGGTCCGTGTACGGCAAAAAAACCCCAAACAAACAAACAAAAAAAACCCCCAAAACCTCAACTTTGTTATTATTTTTCTTACTTCCCTGTGGACTATGGTGAAAACTGCACCATGGAGCAGTCCCATCTTGGATCCATGCCTAGCAGTTGGGAAGATGGTCTCTAGGTCCCTGTCAATTGATCTCTGCTTGAGGAGGCCAGGAGATAGTCTGGGGTCTGCAGCTTGGAAGCGGCCCCATCTTGGCGGCATCCCAGTCTCAGGGTTGCATCTGGAGGCCTCTGTTTGGTCTGCGATCACTGAAATGGCAGCATCCTGCCAAAGCAGCTCCCTCTAAGTCCTGCCATATGGGGGCTGCCTTTCCACTGCGTCTGGAAGCTCTTTCACTTACAACATCAGTCCCCACTGATAGATTCACCCTGATCACACTATTGACTGAAACAAGACTGCCTAATTAAAAGCAAGGGCTTTTAGTTATACGTATCTATCTATCTATTCTTTTCCAAATTCTTTTCCCATTTAGGTTGTTACAGAATATTGAGCAGAGTTCCCTGTGCTATACAGTAGGTCCTTGTTGGTTATCTATTTTAAATATAGTAGTGTGCATAGGTCAATCCCGAACTCCAAATTTATCCCTCCCCCCTACCTTTCCCCTTTGGTAGCCTTAAGTTTGTTTTCTAAGTCTGCAATTCTGTTTCTGTTTTGTAAATAAGTTCATTTGTATCATTTTTTTTAGATTCCACATATAAGCAATATCATATGATATTTGTCTTTGTCTGACTTACTTCACTTAGTATGATAATCTCTAGGTCCATCCATGTTGCTGCAAATGACATTATTTCGTTCTTTTTAATGGCTGAGTAATATTCCATTGTATATATATACCACATCTTCTTCATCCGTACATATGTTGAAGGACATTTAGGCTGCTTCCATGTCTTGGCTATTGTAAACAGTGCTGCAGTGAAAATTGGGGTGTATGTATTTGAATCATGGTTTTCTCAGGGTATATGCCCAGTAGTGGGATTGCTGGGTCATAGGGTAGTTCTATTTTTAGTTTTTTAAGGAACCTCCATACTGTTCTCCATAGTGGCTGTATCAATTCACATTCCCACCAACAGCGCAAGAAGGTTCCCTTTTCTCCACACCCTCTCCAGCATTTATTGTTTGTAGACATTTTGATGATGATCATTCTGACTGGTGTGAGGTGATACCTCATTGTAGTTTTGCATAAACTTCAACAGCGGCTTTGCAACTTCCAAGCACTGTAAGCAGACCAGATGGAAGGATGGGTCTATTGTCGTGGGCCAGCTCTTCTCCTTTCAAAGGACTCCTCTGTCATGGGGGCACCTGCTCTCCTCCGGGCGGTGAGGATGGTACTTTCCCTGTCAGCTCACCATGAATGTGGGAAGGGTCCACTTCAGCACAAATACGATTTGCTTTCCTGGGATATTCCCAACAGAAAGTCAGTGGTTCAGATGTGCACCTTTCGGCAGAAGGGGAATCAATATGAGGGAAACTGAGCACAGATGGGGCAGATGTCCTGTGAGAGGGGATGTGGGCTGGGAGGAGGCACTGGGGGATGAAGCAGTTTCCAGGAGGTCATCAGCAAAGCCCCAGGGGTTAGACAGCATTTGCCAGCCCAGGTCTGGACCTGGTTCTGGGGCTGTGTGCCGGGGAGCTCCCACTGACTTCTCTATTTGATTATTTCTGCTGTTGGCTATACTGTGTGACTTGCGGGATCTCAGTTTTCTGACCAGGGACTGAAACTGGGCTATGGCAGTGAAAACTCGGAATCCTAACCACTAGGCAACCAGCGGACCCCCCCCCCCCCCACACACACTTTTTTTCTGGCTGCGCTGCACGACTTGCTGGAATCCCCAACCAGGGATCGAGCCTGGGCCCCCTGCAGTGGAAGCAGCGGGGAGTCCCGCCAGCTTTTCTAGATTACTCTCCCCGCTTCTCCACTCTGCTCCGTGTCTCAGAGGCTGACCTATAGGAACTGTATCTCTTGTCCTCATACTGAGTTTGGCCAACGGGAGCTGCCAGTGGTGATGGGAGGGTAGAAGGAGGAAGAAGTTGGGGTATCTATCCAACCCCCTGTTCTTTCCCTGCCAGGTTGTTGTGGGCTGGCTTGCAGACCGTAGCTCCTGCCAGGTGGTTCTTTCCCTATGCTCCTCTCTCCCAGTTTGGGACACCATTCCTCCCCCTTCTCCTTCAGGTCAGGACAAGTGACAGCTCCCTGCTGAGATTAGCCTTAGATACTGTACCACCCCATGTTAGTTTCTCTAAACCTTGTCAACTAGTTCTTTTATTAATCAAATTACCCAGTCTGAGTGAGCCTGATCTTGACTACCAGACCCTGACTGCATTAGGAGGCTTTAGAAATGGCAGAAATGAAAAAAACACTTTCCCTGCCCTCTGAGAGTTTACAATGGAATCGGAGATGTAAGCAACAAACAGAAAGGGAGCAGACATTTCTATTCAGCCAGATCTTCTATGCGACGTCCGCAAGGCATTTGCGTGATCAGAGAGCGGGGACAGAATGGGCTAGAGCATCAGAGGAGGCTTCTGAGAGAAGGTGGTGGCTCGAGTGGGCCTTGAAGTGTGGTCAGTGTTTAGGGGAGTGAGGGAGAGGGCAGTGGCACGCTGAGTGGAAGAACAGCCTAAGTTAAGAACAGGGGTCACAAACACCCTGGGGAGTGTGACTCCAAGTCTGAACATCAGTGGCCTGATTGGAAACAAAGCGGGGGAGGAAGAAGAGAAGTGTCAGAAGAGGATGCACTTTCAGTCCGGGATTTGTCAGAATCAACAGAACCAAGGTCTGCTCGAGCCTGTTTCTCCCTCATCTGTTCCCATCACTGAGCTCTCAGATCAAATATGCTTTTTTATGGAGAAGCCTTTTGTGGTACCCAGCCTCCAAGATTTGCCCCAATGATACCCCCCTTTTGGTATTAATAATGTCATGTAGTCCCTTCCCACTGAATGAATGGGGGCTGGACTTAGTGACTTGCATCTAAAGAATAGAATAAGGTGAGACTGTGTGTGTGTGTGTGTGTGTGTGTGTGTGTTTGCGTCCGAGACTAGATCATAAAAGGCAGTGTGGCATCTGTCTGTCTGTCTGTCTCTCTCTCTCTCTCTCTCTCTCTTTCTCTCTCTCTTTCTCTCTGTTCCTTGCTCTGGGGGAATCTAGATGCCACGCTGTGAGGCTATTCTAGCTGCCCTATGGGGAGACGTACCCGGCAGGAGCTGAAGCTTCCAGCCACTTGCTGCATGAGTGGGCTGGAGAGCAAATCCCCCAGTTTCGGTGAAGCCTCAGATGACTGCAGCCCCAGCTGACAACTTGATTGTACCCTGTGAGAGATCTGGAGCCAGAATCACCCCAGACAAACCATTACCAAATTCCTGAACCATAGAAATTGAGAAAACAAATGTGTGTGTGTTTTTTTTTTTTTAATAAATAAATTTATTTATTTTTGGCTGTGTTGGGTCTTCGTTGCCACACGCGGGTTTTCTCTAGTTGTGGCAACCGAGGGATACTCTTCCTTGCGGTGCATGGGCTTCTCATTGTGGTGGCTTCTCTTGTTACCGAGCATGGGCTCTAGGCACACAGGCTTCAGTAGTTGTGGCACGTGGGCTCAGTAGTTGTGGCTCTAGGGCTCTAGAGCACAGGCTCAGTAGTTGTGGCTCATGGGCTTACTTGCTTCACGACATGTGGGATCTTCCCAGACTGGGGATTGAACCTGTGTCCCCTGCATTGGCAGGCGGATTCTTAACCACTGCGCCACCAAGGAGGTCCCAAAATGTTTGTGGTTTTAACCTGCTACTTTGTTAAACAGAAATAGGTGGCCAGTGCACTGACCCTGATCACAGAAATTAAATCCCCACCCCACCTCCCTCTCCACACTGCATTTCCTGTCACTTCATGTCATATCCTAAGCAATAGGAGGCCTTGCCTGATCTGACTCTTGTTGCTTCTGAAACCCCTTCTTAGTCCACTCTGCCCCTCACTGTTCCAGCTACACAGCCTTCCTTGCTGTTCCTTGAACATGCCCCCATTTCAGCATTATTTTACCTACTGTTATTTCTTTCTAGAACATTCTTTCTCAGTTACGTGCAAGGCTTGCTCTCTCCCCTCTTTCAGGTCTCTGCTCACATGTCGGTTTCTGCATGAGCCCTTCCCTGACTACCCTATTCCAAACTACAACCACATCCCCCAATGCCATCCTAGCCTTTTCCCTGATTTGCTTTTCTCCACCGCACATAACAATACCTGACATAGTACTATTTTATTATTTATCCTGGTTACTGGCATCTTTTCTCATTAAAATGTAAGCTCCAAGAGGCCAGGGGTCTCTGTCTATTTGCTCACTGTTTCATAATCAGCACTGAGACAAGTGCCTGGTGTATAATGGGTGCTCAGTATTTGCTGGATGAATGACTGTGACATTACTTTTTCTATAACAGCCTGTGGTAGGTAGGATTTTGGCTTGCTTGACTTTTGTGCCCTGGTATCATGCTTATGAACATGTTAGTTACATGGCAAAAGGAGCTTTGCAGATATAACGAATTGACCTTAAAATAGAGAGATTACCTTGGATTCTCCAAGTGGACACAATATAATCATATGAGCCCTTAAAAGCAGAGAGTAGGAACAGAAGAGGCGGTCAAAGAGATTCAAAGCACAAGAAGCAGCCTGAGAGAAGGAATGTGGGCAGCCTTGAGAAGCTGAGAGCGTGGTGCCCAGCTAGCAATCAGCAAGGACACAGAAGCCTCAGTCCTACAGCCATAAGGAATGGGATTATATCAACAACCTGAATGGGCTTTCAGGAAGATTCTTCCCAGAGCTTCCGGGTAAGAACCCAGCTAGCTGACACCTTGATTTTGGCCTTGTGAGACTCTGAGCCTGTCTAGACTTCTGACCTTCAGCTCTATGGGTTAATAAATGGGTGTTGTTTTAAGCTCCTACGATTGTGGTATTGTGTAAAAGCAGCAATAGAAGACTAAAGTAGAGTTCTTTTATTATTGGATATTATGTTACTAGTTTGCTTAGCATGAGCTCAGGGCTATTGTCTGCCTTGTAGTCCCAGTGTTTGCAACAGTGCCTGCACAGAGTTTAATACATATTTGCTGCATGAATGAATGAATGGACTCTCATCTTGTCATGGGGTGGGGGTGTCTGTTGGCTTCTCTAGAGGTTCACCATGAGGCTCTTGGGAGCCAGTGCCAGTTGCATTCAGCTCCATGACCTCAGTGCTTGCTCAGACCCATCACTGAAGGGGCAGCAGTACACCATTGGTGAATTTGTGGGCAGCCTAGCACCATGCCAGAAATAAAGAGCCCACGTCCCTGGCAAAAGACCCTGGCGCTGTGTGCAAAATTTTTACTCTCCCACCATCTAGAAATCAGACTCTGGCTATGCTGACCAGAATTTCAGAGACAACTTTGGCATCAGATCAAAATGCAGCTGAGATTTTTAAACTATTTGTGATCTTGGGAAAAGACTCCACTTCTCTGGGCTTCAGTTTCCCCATTTATCAAAACACAATAATAATAATGTCCGCCTGCTAGGGTTTCTTTGTGAAGACTGATGAAGCTGTGCAAATAGAGGACTTTGCATAGAGTAGGTGCTTAATAAACAGTAGTTATTATTTTGCTTTATGTTGAATAGTGCAGTTTGGTGTTTTCTGGGGAAAGCTTCAAGTGAATTTTTGAAAAGAATTACACTGACATGAATTACAAACCTGATCAATGATGTCTGCTTTGGTTTCAGCAATGGACTTTCCCACTTCTGTCTCTGCTTCCACATTCACACCAAAGGGATCAGTTTGCTCTGTTCTCAGTCATCCAGGGGC
Organism: Grampus griseus; assembly: GCF_964374135.1. Lineage (NCBI taxonomy): Eukaryota > Metazoa > Chordata > Mammalia > Artiodactyla > Delphinidae > Grampus > Grampus griseus. The sequence continues at coordinate 24,200,594 of NC_139013.1, read as the reverse complement.
CAATTTACACAAAGCAAATACAACAGACATTAATGGAAACCTGACAGTTAACAAGACACTTGGCAAAAATGACATATTTCAGTCGATCCATTTAGAAACGATGGACTGAAACAGGTAGATGTTGTTATCAAACACATATACTCACCACACAAACACACATGTACACACACACCCTTCACTGAAAATGTTAAAGACCCTTAAACTATCATGGGAAAGGCTACAAAATATTGCATGGGGATTTAGAGGCAAGTAATACAAGGAAACATAATGCAACGTAAATTAAAGTCATTTATAAAGAGCACCGGCACCAGATAGAAAGGAAAAATGATTAGTCAGCAGAAGTGGGGTGTCTTGTTATTTATTTATTTACAGAATATTTCCATGGGATAAGAGCGACTGTATTTATTAAGGGCTTGCTGGTATACAAATACACACATATTAATGTCAGGCATTGAGGATATCTAGCTAAATAATTTGCCTCAAACTGATTTTGTTTGTTTGTTAGTTTTAAGCTCAGGAGGCCCCTCTAGCATTCCTTGGGAGTCTGCTCTCTGGTGGGCATGGATCTTGTTTGATTGCTGGCCCTGCCCAGCTCTGCGGATGCACAGCATGGGAAGGGCTACTCCCAAAGGTCAGCACAGCCTCCCACTTGCACAGCCCTGCCGCCCTTATTCAGCGGTGTTGGCATGCCCACATGCTGGACTCTTATGCCCTGCCCCTGCAAAGGAGCATGGTTTTTGGTGTTTGAGGGGAGTCACCTCCGGCCCAAGGAGCAATGGGTTTGGTGCATTCCCCCTGCCTCCTGCTTTCTTTCTTCTTCTTCTTCTTTTTTAACATCTTTATTGGAGTATAATTGCTTTACAATGGTGTGTTAGTTTCTGCTTTATAACAAAGTGAATCAGTTATACATATACATATGTTCCCATATCTCTTCCCTCTTGTTCCCATATCCCACCGCTCCAGGCGGTCACAAAGCACCGAGCTCATCTCCCTGTGCCATGCGGCTGCTTCCCACTAGCTATCTGTTTTACGTTTGGTAGTTTATATATGTTCATGCCACTCTCTTACTTTGTCACAGCTTACCCTTCCCCCTCCCTGTGTCCTCAAGTCCATTCTCTAGTAGGTCTGCATCTTTATTCCTGTCTTGCCCCTAGGTTCTTCATGATCTTTTTTTCCCTTATATTCCATATATATGTGTTAGCATACGGTATTTGTTTTTCTCTTTCTGACTTACTTCACTCTGTATGACAGACACTAGGTCCATCCACCTCACTACAAATAACTCAATTTCATTTCTTTTTATGGCTGAGTAATATTCCACTGTATATATGTGCCACATCTTCTTTATCCATTCATCCAATGATACACATTTAGGTTGCTTCCATGTCCTGGCTATTGTAAATAGAGCTGCAATGAACATTTTGGTAAGTGACTCTTTTTGAATCATGGTTTTCTCAGGGTATATGCCCAGTAGTGGGATTGCTGGGTTGTATGGTAGTTCTATTTTTAGTTTTTTAAGGAACTTCCATACTGTTCTCCATAGTGGTTGTATCAGTTTACATTCCCACCAACTTCAAAAGAAGAAGTATGTGTTACACAGGTATCAACTGGGGTCTGTTGTGATGCTAATGGAAGCAATGGATAAATCTGGGAGAAAAATAAATGGAGAAGATAGAGAAGAGGGTGGGTTATAAATTGGAAAATACAGAGTCGCTGGTGGGAAAGAATTGAATAGTGTCGATGGGGCGAGGGGAAGGGAGGAGGAGACAAGAGGCTGGACAGCCCAGACTTGAGAGGATAAAATAGGTCATGTATGTAAAACAACTAGCATAATGTTTGGCATCTAAGAAATACTCAGGAAATAATGTGATTATTATTATATAATGAAAAATAATAACAGTGAGAACCCATGCCTTTTAATAACCCTTCTGTTATCTAAGCAGCTTGCCTGAATTTTAGAAGCATACAGAATATTTTTTGTCATAGAGATCATGCTTTCTAAGGCAGTACTACCAGTCCAAAAATTGGAACCCAACTGAGACCCCATGGGGACAGTTACACAAAACAAATTTAAAACTACTTCGCTGTATAGCAAAAACGAGCACAACATTGTAAAACCACTATACTTGAATAAAAATTAATTAAGAAAAATGAAAAAATATCAACACCAGCTCTGATATTTAAAGAAGGAGGCATTTCCTAAGATCAAAGAGAAATAGAAAAATCACATGACACCACCTGATGTGAGGTAGTTTAAAAACTTGATTAGTTTATTTTCTACCCTACAATAAGAACACAACAATTGTACCCCAATGCAAAGTTTAGTTATTTCTGAACTCTGCAATGGGTGATACAACCCTGGGAAGAAACTGAATGGAAGTACAGAAGCTTATGATTCAAGAGACAAACTTCAACCTTGAAGAAATGCAACAAAGGAATAAACAACTTGCTTGAGTCCCTAGAATTGCTTAAAGGTAGGACCAGACACCAGGCTCCAGGTGTAATGGACAAATCCCAGGTGTAATGAATATCTATTTTTTTGCCTGGCCAGTTTCCTGTTTTCCTTCCCGCGACATTGCCCCCAGCCTTCCTTACAGAACCACACATCTCCCATTGTCAGTCCATGTGCTTCAAATGTATCTGACTTCACTCCAGCCCCAGAGGGGAGCATGTGACCCAGGCCTGGCCAATCAGAGCACCACATGCCCCGACTATAGTGATTGGCTCGGGGAAGATCACATGACCTCACTGGAAGCAGCAAGATTCAGTTGTGGGACTTTGGTTGGAATTATTGAAAACAGACAATCTCCCTTTCTAAAGGGATTGTCTGGCAGCCACCGAAAGAGGGTATCCTGCTTGAGAATGGACATAACCCAAGGAATACTGTGAGTCCAGGTCCTGATACTAACATTTGAGCTCCCCGGATCCAGCAGAGCTTGCAGCCAGTTGTCTAAGTCTGCTCAAGCTGCTATAGCAAAATCAGAGACTGGATAGCTCATAGACAACAGATATTTATATCTCACAGTTCTGGAGGCTGGAAGTCCAAGATCAAGGTGCCAGCAGATTCAGTATCTAGGCTGCTTCCTGATTCATAGCTGGTGCCTTCTCACTGTGTCCTTACAGGATGAAAGGGGCTAGGGCTCTCTCTGGAGCCTCTTTTATAAAGCACTAATCCCTTTCATGACTGAAGCACCTCCCCAAAGCCCCACTTCCTAATACCATCATATGAGACATTAGGTTCTCAACATAGGAATTTGGGAGGGGAGAGGAACACAAACATTTAAACCATAGCACCAGTGTATGTATGTATGTATGTATGTATGTATCTATCATCTATCTATGTGTCATCTATCTATCTATCTATAGGGATTGCACTTATGCTAATTTGAGTTGGGTTTATGTGATTTACAACTGAAAGCATCTGAAAGTCCATCCCTTTCCCCCTATACCACCCTGCCTCTTTAATGTTGTCATTTGGGGAAATATTATGGCACAGGAACCGCTAAATATTTGTGTCCTCAGGGAGAGTCCTCCCACGTGAATCCAGCACTGGTTCCTGGAGGAGGTGCTAACGAGGTGCCCTGGTCCCCGTGCAGCAGGGCAGAGAGGATGCTGTCAGAGATGAGCACACCTTCCTGCAGGCCTTGTGGTGACACACAGTGACATGTGGTGACATGGCACCTGAGCAGCGAGAGCCCTCAGGTCAGCTCCGCCATCCGCAGCAGCCTTCCTCAGAAAAGGCACGTTACCACGAAGCAATGAAACCACCTCTGGGGGACTGCGAGTGTCGTGAATGAGAACAACCGACCGAGAAGTAGAGGGATCATTGCCGTGGTGCAGAGAATAGTAAGGAATCAGGAGTTGCAAGATCTGAGGTCCAGTATGGGCTATTTTCTTATGGGAGCCTTGGAATATCCTACGGACCCAAGTTCCCAACCTGTGAAATGGGACTAAAGACGCCCTCCTATGTCACAGGTTTCCCCAAGGCTGAAAGGTGGTTATCAATAGTAGTGAATATTTTGTGTCTATTGATGTGTCAGCCACAGTATTCAGCACTGTGCCTACCTGTTTTCATTGAAATGTCACAGGATCCCTAAGAGGGAGGTAATATGCACATTGTGTAGATGAGAAACTGAGGCACAAAGAAGTGAAGTGATTTTCCCGGGGGCATTTGAACTCACAGTGTGGCTCAGGGCTGCACACCGCTCTGTTGCCTAATGCAGTCGAGGAGACCAATAGACCTTGGAGAGGTGGACAGCAAGATCCACAGGTTGGAATAAATCTGCCTATGGATTAACTTTTCCTATTTTCCATTAAGTTTTATGTTATTAGCACAACAGTCCTTCTTAAAAGGCGTTGGCATCCTGGGATAATTATTGTCTCAGTCCAGGAAGGTGAGTCGTTGTAAGAAACAACCTTAAAATCTCAGTGGCTGAACACAGAATTTTATTTCTCAATCATATAACGCACTGTGGGTATTTGGTTGGTGACCTTTCATGAAGTCACCGGAGACCCAGAATCTTTCTGTCTTATAGCTTTACTGTCCTCTGTGGTCTTGGAAGACAAGAGAAGAGAGAGAGGCTTGCATCTGGAATGGTTCTTATGGACCAGCCAACTTCACACTGTGTACATCTCATTGGCCAGAACTCAGGCGCACGACCACACAGAACTGCCCAAGAGGTGGGGGATGTAATCCAGCTGTGTGCCCAGAAGGAAATGGGTTTTGTTGAACAGATAAAAGTCACTGCCACAATTATAGAACAACCAGATATTCTTTTGGCTTACAAACTCTTAGGTAATCTTATTGAGTTCATATAGCCTATCTGGACTGCCCCAGAACCAGAATGCCTTCAGCCCAGCCCCCAAACTGATATTTTGAGTAAGACATAATGTGAAAGAAAGGAAAACAAGACTTCATCTTATTGAAACACCTGATAATCCCCTCTGTAGTGGATGCTGTGATGTGCCGCCCAGATTGCTTCCTCCAGACTAAGACACTCATTCCTCCAGCTGTTGGCAGTGTCATTAGCAGACAGATCTCAGTTGACTTGCTCTCATGGGATTGTCCTCAGATGAAAAGAGCCATTGAACCCAAGGTCATAACCTCTTCACAGGGACATCCTCCGGACAATGTCTCTCAGTGTTGGACAGGGAGAGTGATCCCAGCTCCAGAGCTCCTGTGGGATTAGCTGAGATCTTTGTTGTGACTGCCTCACGGTTCAACCCATCCTTTTGCACCATCCTATTCCTTCACTCCCCAACATCTATGGTCCTCAAGATACTCCTCAATAAACTTCCTGTGGGCACATTTCCATTTCAGTCTGTGTCCCTGGAAGCCCAACCTAAGGCAGTTGGTGCCAAGAGCAGTGTGAAGAAGCAGACTCTAAGATGGGGTTTTGAAGCTGGATTGCCTGCTAACTGGATGAAAATGAGATGACAACCACTAGTTGTGGGTAGAGAGCATGGGTAACCCACAGAGTGCTATAGCAGTGCATTTATGGGATGAGGTAATGGTGAAAGAGAATTTACTAGAAGGGCCAATATCTTAGCCTTTTGAGAAGTGCTAATTATGAGGCCTGGGATTAGATGGCTCTTGTGATAATCTATGCACTAGAAAAAGACAAGAATGGCTGAGGGTGTCTAATTACCAATTAAAGGCTAAATTGAAAGCCAGATGGTGTCTTATATGAAAGAGTTTCTCATCCTTTGCAGCCAAAGGCTATGAAGAAGTTAAGGACCAAGCCCCATATTTAACTATCAGAATATCAAGATCCAGAGGTGGTTGAATTCTCAACCTAGGCAAGTGAGCCCCACAAGGGTCAGGGTTAGGAAAGAGTGGGACCTTGAGATGTGGGATGTGGTAACATGTGGCATTCAAAGGTTTGAATCCATAGATCCCTTAGAACACTCTGGGATGAAAGAAGTTGTCCACTCCTCCCGCCCCCCTCCCCACCCCCGTAAAGGGTAGCAGGTCCGACTTGCTTGATGATGATGTAGAAGATTCTGCCTCACCGGAAAGCATGCACTGCCGCCCTCAGGACCCACCCTCACCTTATCTCCTTGCTACCAGGCAAATTACCAGGGTTAACTCAGCAAAGGAAGCGCTGAGCTTACTAGAGAGCATGGATACAAAACCTGAAGGGGCTGCAGGACCTAGCAAACATGTCCTGGCAGGAGACAGGAAAGTAAGAATGGGACTGGATACAGAGCATCCTGGTTGGAAGGGAAAACTGGATAAGTGAGAACTTTATCAATACGGGTGCATAAAAGATAGTAACACACTGTTAGAATGGCTCTTGGAAACATGGATAGAATGAAGGTAAATAATAAGAAAAATGCCAGAATTTCTAAGGCAGTTCTGAACGAAGGGATCAAAAGCCTTAGGGAAATGGGTAAGCTAGAGTGGATATATTAAATAAAGCCAAAATACTCCATCAGCCAGCCCTGTTTGTGAGAGCAGAAGACACTAACAAAAGTGATAAGAACTACGCTGGTAAGAGGGCCATGAACATTGTTGAGTAGCTCAGTAATGGCTAACCTCTGTAGTCCAGGGTAGTGATAGGAAATGCTGTTTCAGAACTGGGCTCCTTGATAGCAATGGGGATGGTAGAATCTTCAGACAACAGAGGAGGCAGTGTCTGCTGTGAAGTGGCAGTGCTCAACCATCAGAAGCAAGGCAGGTACAATCATTGTAGGAAGTGGCAAGGTCAGAGTGACAGCCAAGGGGATTTGACTCTCAGAGTGCTTTGGAGATTAGTTAATAGAACCAGCATTCCTATGGGTGAAGCAGATGGAGAGCCAACAACTATATTGCTCAACCTATACAATTAAAAGAAATCAACAGTGAATGATCAGGAGGCTGGGAGCAGTTGTCTCAATAAAAAGTACAGTCCATTGAATAGGTTTGCATCCAACTAGTTTTTAGACCCATACTGACTTAATGAGAAGTCAGGTGCCCAGGAATAAGGGTCCTGTAACACTATGGCAAGTGTATATAGAAATGATTCATACAGCTCTTCTATAAAGGGATCTATGATCATTTAACAGTATCGAGGAAAGAGGAATGTCCAAACACTGGAGCTGGACACAATGTTGGAGTTGATATCGCTGTACAGGGACTCAAAGCCCCACCATGACTATCCTATTAAAGTGAGGCACCTGGGGGCCAGTGGAGTCATGACCCAGGTCTAGACTACATTGGATCCACTGGGTCCACAGTCCCACCCAGGGGTCATTTCCCCAGTTCCCAAATGTGTAATGAGAGCTGTTATATTAGGTAATAGTCAGAACCACCGCACTGGTTCCCAAGCTTGTAGAGTAAGAGCTATCACAGTGGAAAGACCAAATGGAAACATCTGACACTGTCCTCCACCCCACTCCCCAAGATGGTAAATCAAAACAATATAAAAAGCCAGATCATGGACAGAAATCAGTGCCACCCTAAAAGGCTAATCCCCATCATATTCTGATTCACAGGCCTGGCTCCTATGAAAGCCAGAAAAAACTTGGAGGGTGAAAATGTACAATGGTAAACTCAACTAGGTAGTAATCCTGCTTGTAACTGTTATGCTAAATGCGGGATATTTGCCAAAGCAGATTAACTCAGTCTCAGTTACAATGCATGGTGCTACGTGCTCCATGAAGGAATGTATTCTTTTCCATTCCTGTAACGGATGAGAAACAGTTCACATTCTCTTGAGACAGGCAGTAGCTTACATTTATACTCTTGCCTGGGGCAATGTTAACTTTCCCACCTTGTGTTTTAATAGAGTCCAAAGGGATATGGACCATCCAGACATTCAGCAGAATATCGTATCAGTCACTTTATTGATGGCATCATGTTAGTCATACCAGATAAGCACAGGCCTCCATCCCTCTCAAGAGGGTGGAAAATAAACCGTAAAGATTCAGGACCTACCATATTAGGGAAGCGTTTAGGAATCCCTAATTTATTTAATGACATGTCCTATGTACGATCAATAATATTTATGTAATATGTAAAATTAATAAAATTTAATACGGGCTTTAACTGCTCGTGGGGAAAATAAATGAATGCACAGTAGTACATAGCATGTATATGTATACATTTACAGAGGCCCGAAGAATGCTGGCCTATCTCATCCAACTATGAGGAAAGATATTGCATCTCCTACTTCCTCCCACGAAGAAAGTACAAATCCTGGTTGGTCATTTTGTGTCCTGGAGGCAGCGTATATTATACTTGGCAATATTGCTATGACCTATTCATCAGGTAACGTGAAAAGCTGTCAGCTCTGAGTAAGGCCAAGAGCAGGAAAGGGCTCTTTTGCAGGTACAGGTTGCAGTGCAAACAGCCATATCACCTAGCAGACCCTGAGTTGTTAGAGGTAGCAGTAGTGGCTCCCAGGATTCCATATGGAACTTATGTCAAGTTTGTAGAGACTTGGCTTCTAGAGAAAAGCCATGACATCTGCTGCAGAGAATTATACACCATCCAAAAAATACTTCTGGCATGCTGCAGGCCTCTGGTAGAGACCATGACCAAGAGATATAAAGGGATCACAGGGCTAGGCATGATCTTTGTGAACTGGATTCTGTCAGACCCAACAAACTATAAGCAATCCATTGTCAAACTGAAGCAGTACATCCAGCCATGGTCAGGGACGGAGGCACAAGTAGGCTGCATAAGTGTGTGACCCAGAACCCCGACATCATCATAACTGTTGCAAGGCATCACTCCCTCAGCTCATACATAGGGCCACGTGGGAGTTCCTTAGGACCAGAGCTGACAGGTGAAAGAAAGGCTGAGTTTGGCTCATGGATGCACTCGCTTGGTTATGTCAGTGTAGGCCAAAAATGGATCGCTGTTAGACAACAGCCCCATTTAAGGGTATTCATGTAAAACGGAAATGAGAGGGAAATCCTCCCCAGTGGTGAAATATTGGACTTGGCACTGGATTATCCACTTTGAGTGAAAAGTGGCACGAGTTGAGAATGTATATGTGTGGACTCCTGGACAGTGGCAAAGAGCTGGGTCAGGGGTACAGAAGGAGAAAGATAGAAAGATCAGGGTCAAATTGGTTGGGGGAAGCGGCATGTGGATGTAAATATGCAAATAGGAAGTGTCAGGGTTTTGTATCTCATGTTAACGCTCATTAGAGAGATCCATCGTGGACAAGCTACTGAATAACCAACTAAACAGAAAGAGTAACATCACTCAGCATCTGCCATTAGCAGACCACATGCTGGCACAATGGGCACGTGGGTGGAGTAGCCACAATGGCAGGGACTGAGGCTATGCATGGGCCCAACAGCTTGGGCTCCCGTCTACCAAGGCTGATCTGGCTACTGCCACTGCCAAATACTAACCTGCTAGCAACCAAGACCAAGACTGAGTCCACAGTGTGGCACCATCCCTTGAGGAAACCAGCCATTCAACAGTGGGAAGTTGAGTACATTGGACTCCTTCTATCCAGAAGGGGCATTGATTCGTCTTGACTTGAATTCATGCATATTCTGGGTAGAAGTTTGCCTTTCCTGCTTTCAAGACCTCAGGCAGTACCTCTATCTGAGGCTGAGTGCCTTGTTCATTGACATGGGCTCCCACATAATACTGTCCCCAGGATAAGAGCCCACTCACTTTACAGCAGAAGACGTATGGAAATGAGTGCATGACCATGAGATCTTCTGGTCTTATCAAAACTACATCCATCTGGAAGATTTGGGAAGGCCTTTTGAAAGTACAGCTGAGACACCAGTTTGATGATGATACCCTAGGAGGATGGAGGCATCAGCCTCTAGGTCACTGTAGATACCCTGAATTAATGGCCATTTTTCCATGATGTTATGTTCCCAACGGGTCTGGGAACTAAGGGGTGGAAGCAGGAATGGTCCTACTTGTCATGGTCCCCCACTGACCCCCTTGGGAGAATTTGTATTCCTGTCCCCGTGACTGTACTCTGTGAGGTTAGAAGTCCTACTTCTGAGAAGGGGAATGAATGCTTCCACTAAATGACACAGCATGAGGTTCATTCAACTTTAAGGTATGACTGCTGCTTAGTCTCTTTGTACTCCTCAAGCCAAGAGACAAGCAGTCACATAAAGGAGGCCATTCTAGCAGGGATATTGACCCTGACCATCCGGTGGAGGTCACGCTGATATTACAAATGGCGACAGAAAAGAATTTGTATGGCATCCGGGTGATCTACTAGCGTGTCTCTTGGTACTTGGTTTCTCAGTTTTGATAGTAAATGAAGAACTAAAGCATCCTCAACTGGGTTAAGATATGGGACCCCTCAGGAATGAGGGCTTGGGTCACATACCAGGTAAGCCACCAGAGCAACAGGTATGCTAATCCAAGGATGACGGGAATCTGGAATGGGCAGAAAAGGGAGAGAATGAGTACCAGTTGTGCCTTGAGATCAGCTCTAGCAGCAGGATTTTAGTTCTTCCCACTAACCTTCATCTTGTGAATTTTCCCAGAAAAACAGACCAGTCAAAATCTTGGAGAAACTGTCCCAAGAACTTGCTATATAAAGAAAGTATATCTAAATGATGCAATGGTCTTTGGATAATGGTCTTTAGTGGGTTTTGTGGTACACTGCCCAGATTTCCCCTTCAGGACTGGGACACTCATTCTCCAGCTGCTGGGAGTTTTTGGAGAATGATGGTATCAGCTGAGTCCCTCTCCAGGAATTGCCCTCACCGCAAATCACACACCGTCTGGAGAAGGGATGTGCAGCCTATATCCAATGACTTCCTGATAGGGCTATAAGAGCCTAGTCCCCTTACCTTGAGACAAGACAACTCTGGAAAACCAACTCAGCTCCAAATCTCTGCATAGAAATTCAGCTCCATCCTCTGCCTGTTCCTGCTGTCTTCACTCCTCCATAGGTGTTGATCTTCGAGGGCACTCCCCAGTCAACTTCCTACATGCACATCTCTGTCTCATAGTCTATTTGCCAGGGAACCAGATATAAGATACCCTCCCAGTCTCAGCCAGTTCTGTGAAACCCACTGTGTAAGTCGGACAGTGGGAGTAACATTATCAGGGGAGACTGATGACATCTTCCCTTCACCTTTGTGCATGGCCTCTTCTGTTCTCTCTTTGATCTCAGAACATCTCATGGTACTCCACCCACTAGCCCAGAAGACGCAGGCATTCCTGAACATCTTAGCATCAAGTGTATCTCTTGGCTTCTTCCCCTCGGGACCAATATCTGTTGAACGAAATAATAGAAAATTCCATAAATGTAACATGTCAACTGGGGGAAGGTGAAAGGCAAATAGCTAAGAAAAAACAATGAATTGTGTATTATCATTCAGAGAGATATTATCCTGGGAAAGTTTGGGGATCTTTCTGTTCACGAGACATGGAAACTATTTTCTATCCACAGTGATTCCTGGTGAATTTCAAAAGTTGGAAAGACCTGAATAAAGATGATAAGCCCAGCACAATAGTCCCTTTAGGACCCCAGCTGTTAGCAATCACCCTCCAGGGTCTATGTTGGTCTAGCCTGAGAGAGCAGTGGACCTACAGTAGCAGAGGTGCAGGGCTCTCCTGTGTACTTCTCCCTGCACAACCCAGGGATGACGGTTAGGGAGAGTCAGCCTTCCTTTCCAGCACAAACGATGTTAGGTCCTATGTGGTGCTCTACGATCCCTTGCAGTGTAATCAGACAGACAAGTAGCCATGTCTACATTTTATTTTACTATTTTTTTTGTTAAAAATTTTTTTTTAACATGAAGGGAAAAGTATTGTCTCATGTAAATTAAAAGTCTGGAACACTGGGCTGTGGCCAAGGGTGGATCCAGGTGCTGAAGTCATAAGAGTTCACCTCCATCCCTCTTTTGGGGCTTTGCTTTGTTCTGTGCTGGCCTCGTTCCCATGCAGGCTTTCCCCACATGGAGGCAGATGGCCCCCAGCAACCCCTAGTTTTTATGGTCCACGGTGCCTACAACTGTCCATTGTCTCCTGTTACTTCATCCACTTTCCTGGTTCCCGGCCTTTGCCTCCTTTTGAGTAACTACAATTTTGTGATTTCCCATTGCTGATCTCATAATTTATCTTGATCTCCTGTCATAACTTCATGGCTCTCAGACTGGGTCAGACAGGTCTCTGAGTCTCTGTTTAATTTGGTTCACATGTTTTAAGTTGAATAAATGAACAATTAATGGTTTTAATTCTTCCTTGCAGGAAAAATTCCATCTCATTCTTTAACCGTGTTTGCTCAATGCAGGGAGTAATCCATATTCTCATACAGCATTATCTGAAGTAGGAATGGAAGGTGGATGGGTGGATTTGAAGATTTGAAGCAGGAGACGGTACTGTACAGGTGCTGCCCTGGTCTTTGCACTTCCAGTTGTGTGCCCTTTCCTACTCAAAAGCGAACATTGTCCACTGGCTGCCAGATCAACGGGTGACATTGTGCAGGGATTGGTATTTGTTTAAGAGAAATCTCCCCGACTGACCCAATTCCTGTAATGCATTAAAAAAACGACAGAAGTAATATTTTTGTTCTTGTTTCACTTTCATTCATCTTATTTGATCAGGGCTGAGCAAAACTGACATCTCATCAAACTCCAGAGTGTGTTTCAGCACCAGGTTCATTGGAGGGTGGCATTTAAAACACAGACATTGCAGGAACAAATGTATTTGCCAATCCCGTCCAGCGATATAAACCTGACCTTTCTCCTGTAGATTTATTGACATGGGCCTGTTTGGTATCATATTTCATTATTGTGTGTGGATTGAAAGTTCTTCTCTTGGAAAACAACTCAGTTGGGGCCAGAGTGGCCAATATGCCTTCCCTTCATGGTGAGAAAGAGGGAATTAGAAAGTCAGGTACCGGCAGGATTGGCACAATTCCTCAAAGAGTGTCTTTAATTAAAAAACACCCGGTACCAGGGGTATGGAACTGGAAGAAATATCCTTTTGGCAAGTGGCTAAAGCAGAGGAATTACATCCAAATTTGCTGTTATTTACTTGTTGTGGGGCACATCACAGGTTCCTTGCATCCAAGAGCCCTGGGAAGTGTCCCCCTCCCCCGCCCCCTGCTCGATGCAGAAATCCATCTCTGATACACGTTCGCTCAGTCTGCTCTGATACACTCCAGTGCTAGAAACCTACCGTTTCATCAGGCCAAACGGCTGTAGGAACAAACAATCTGTGCATTCGTGTGACGAAGCCTCTGGGTCTAGATACTCTTCTAGGGATCTGGGATATAGCAGTGAACATGAGAAGTGAGATCTCTGTTTTTGGGGTGCTTCAATCTTACAGAGGAAGAAAGTTGATAAGTTAAATTTTAAAAAAACAATATAAATAGGATAACTGTAGAAAGTGAGGAGTGTCCATTATTGTGTACAATAGGGAAAGGCAACAGAGAATGCCTGAGGGGATGAAGGGGGGATGGGTTAGCACAGACCGTTCAGGGAAACATTTCTAAGGTAGAGAGTGGATATTTGAGTTGAGATATGATTAATAAGATGGAGCTACTGATGTGGGAGCTGGACCAAAGACTGTTGCAGGGAGAGCATGTCACAAGGACAAAGGCCCTGAAGTGGAAATGGTCTGGCAGAAACAGAAATATCTAGTATGGAGTGAGCTTGGACCTTCAGGATTGAGGAAGGGCAGGCTCTGAGACGAGCACAAGAGGTGAGCAGAGGGTAATCAGGTAAGCCCACCTTAGGAGATCTAATTGACTGCGATATTGAGCTATTGGAGGTTGTTAAGCAGGGAAGTGACAGCAGTTGGTTTAGACTTATTTTTAATTGAAGTATAGTTGATTTACAATGTTGTGTTAGTTTCAGGTGTACAGCAGAGTGATTCAGTTATACATACATACATACATATCTATTTTTTTCAGTTTCTTTTCCTTTATAGGTTATTACAAAATATTGTGCTATACAGTAGGTCCTTGTTGGTTGTCTATTTTATATGTAGTAGTGTGTATATGTTAATCTCTCCTAATTTATCCCTCCCCCCTTTCCCCTTTGGAAACCATAAGTTTGTTTCCTATATCTTTGGGCTATCTCTGTTTCATATATAAGTTCATTTGTATCTTTTCTTTCAGATTCCACATATAAGTGATATCATACAATATTTGTCTTTCTCTGTCTGACTTACTTCACTTAGTAGGATAATCTCTAGCTCCATCCATGTTGCTGCAAATGGCATTATTTCATTTTTTACGGCTGAGTAATATTCCATTGTATAAATATACCACATCAGACTTAATTGACAGTTGATTTAGACTTTCAAGGGTTACTCTGATTGTAGGGTGGGCACTGAATTGGAGGAGAACAGGTGGAAATAACAGAAAAAGTTGTGTGGCTGTTGAACCAGTTCTAGCAAGAGGTGATGGTGACCTGAACCCTATGATCAACTGAGCCAAAATCTGTGTGTAAATAAGGTCTTCCCTCCCCTGACCCCCAACCCCACCCCCAGCCACGGAGGCAGAGTGCATCCAGCTCTTTCCCACCACTTCAGGTACTTGGTGACAGTGTTTATGATTCTCCATTACCGTCTCTTCTCTGGGTAAAGAAATCCCATTTCTTCCAATTCTTCTCCGTGTGACAAGATTTTAAATCTCCCTCATCACCCTTATCACTTTTTTCTGGAACTGCTCCATTTTCTTCATGTCTCTCATTAAACATAGAGCCCAACATGGAGCAAAATACCTCATTCATGGATTACCATTTTGCATACAACCTCTGCCCTAGGGAAAGCTCCCTTCTCCCCACATAAGCCCATGTGCTTCAGTATCTGGACTCCACCCCTGGCTGAGAGGCAGAACACTGCACCACTGGCGGTTAAGCCAGTGGGTGTGTCCCATCCCCCCCACGGTGATTGGTCCAGACATGGTCACATGATCCAGTCTGAATGAGGTGCAAAGGGACTCTGGCTGGGGATTCTGGACTAAGATTCTCATTTTTCACCACTGAATTCAACTGGAAATATGGAGTCTTGAGAGCTTCCAGCAGTCAACTAAAGACCATGGAGGGAGAGTTTGCCTGAGAATAGACCTCCTTTCCAGTAAGCAGAGCTGAGAAATGAGGGGCGGTGAAGAATAAGGAGAGTAAGAACTGACATTTGCATCCTGGATCAAGCAATGTCTAGTCTAATTCTGGATAGTTAAGTGAATCAATACATTTTCTCTTTTCTTAAGCTAGCTGGGTCAGGTTTTCTTACACTCGCTATCAGAGGAATCCTAACTGACAGACAATAGAGAACAGTGGGGCCATGGTCTCCCGTGAACATGTCGCTATACCTCATTCAATGCAGCCTAAAATTGTCACCTCTGTCAGCAGCTGTATTGTCCTGTCAAAGTCTATTGTTTGAGCTTATAGCCAATGAGAGCTCATGCCTTCCTGTTCAGCAATTTCCTTCTCAGTTTCTCTCTGAGACATCCTCTGAGGGTTTATGTAAAGCCCTTTTATGAATTTAGTATTTATTAGGGGTCCCTCTTGCACTTGACATGTATACATTTTTGCCTGAGATGCAAACTCCTGAGAACCCAATATTATGACCCATTTGGGGGGAAACAGCAAAAAGAACCAATAAAACCTAACGAAGCTAAGTCTAATCATTGCCAAAAACACCCATCTGGCTCACTAATGGGTCAAGGCGGAGGGGGCTGTGATATCTCAGTGCTTTTGCCTTTCACAGTCATTCCTGTGATGCCTGGGAAGCCTTCCATTAAGCTACACAGCACAGCCATTTGTAAGGGGCCCCTGAGAGCCATGTCTGTGTTGTGGCTTTTGCAGCGTAACTGGCTGAAGTTAGAGCACTTGGCGGCTCAGGAATGGACCAACTGCCTTGAGGAAAGTGGGAGCCTGCAAGCCCAGCCCTCAACCCTCCTGATAAAGTGAGGTATCATTATGAGAAAAGGAAAATATCCAGCTCTTTGACCTTAGACAGATAGGGATCGTGCCAGTAACTGGCTTACAGTATCCCAGACTGAGAGCCAGGACTCTTTGGGGGCTGTTAGTCCTGTTGGGGAAACTGAGACCTAGAGAGGGGTAGAAACTTCCCCCAAGGGAATCCAGTGAGTTAGTGGCTGAATGGTCCTGGATTAGAGACAAGGTCTTGCGCTACTTAAGCCACCAGGGTAGCAGAGTGGTTAAAAATAGCTGCAGACACAGCTACTCAACAATCCACTCTGATCCACTCTGCTTTCCTATGGCAGGTGAGCTGGGCCACCCTGCGGATGAGAAGGCTCCCACATTCACACAAGGGACCCTGGAGACAACATTGCTAGAGATGAGATTAGGGGGGCATGTGGCTTCTGGCTTAGAAGGCAGGAGATCAGCCTTCTAATCCTGATGCCATCAGAGCAAATCACATCACCTCCAAACCTCAGTTTAACCATCTGCAAAGTGTGTATAAATAATTGCTAACTCTTATGCGTCAGGCAATGCTCCACATTTTATGTTGTGAACTCTTTTAAGCCTTATAACAATTCCACGAAGTATTTGCCTTGATCTCCAATCCAAAGATGAGAAAATGGAGTACAGTACAGGCAAATTAATTGGGCCCAGATGTCCCAATTCAAACTGAAGCAGCCTGGCTCCAGACCCACTCTTAATTTCTATGGTAAAGTTGCCAAATTATAATAATAATTAATGGTAAAATAATATTGCTAAACAATAAAATATAAATAATAAGAATAATCTAAATAAAACAATGTATCCCTCATAGACCTTGTCTTTTCTTTTCTGTATTCTGAGGCTTTGACACCTGGAGCCTTGCTAACCTTGGTGAAACTGCCCTACCCAGGGTCAGCCAATTCCTAGAGGTAGTAAACAGCTCTCTTGGGTGTGTGCTGTTCAGATATAAACAAACCTATCCAGAGCTCACACCCTCAACCCCCTCCTTCATCAGGTTCTCACACTCCAGGCCATCATCCTCCTGCCCTAATCACCAGGGGCCAGGTGACAGACAACTAGGACACCCCTTAAATCCCAGGGTCCGCTGAAATCACTCAAACTAGCAAATCCTAAACCTGCTTATCCTGCCTTGCTCTTTCCTTCTTGCAAAAACCACAATAAAGGCTCTGGTGACAGGGTCCCCCTCTCCCTCTGCCTCCTGACTGACCCCAGTGCTTCCTCGTGTGGCCCCCTGTGGTGCAGTATGCCCCCATCTCTTGTGAACTGTGAGTAACAAACTATCTTTTCAATGGCAATCATGTCCTGATCTGTTGGCCTTATCAGACCTCAAGTTTGCTATCAATACACTATATTTTAAAACAACAAGTGAAAGCTTTTTGCACAATATAATGCTGAACAAATATAAGTTATTATCCCCCTATCCCTGTGGAGAGAAGTAGTATATACTGAGTACTTACCGAGTTTGTGCCTTGTGTTTTACATAGATAATTTCATTTAATCATCAGTATTGTTATGGCAAAAACTAAGAGTTACTATCCCCACTTTACAGATAAGAAGACTGAGACTCAACAGATTTGAGCAGTTGTGTTGGGTTACCCAGCTAGCAGTGGGCAGCTTCCGGGCTTGACTCTCGATTTGTCTGATCTTAAAACTTCTATCCCCTGCTCCATCCTTGAGGGGGCCGGAAGAGGACCCTGTGAACCTCATGTCAGAGGGAATATGAAAATAGACTCCAAAAGAGAAGTCTTCTCCTTTTCCTACCAAATTACCTTCCCTTTCTGTTGCATCTTAAGGAGATTTTCTCCATAAAGAAATTTCACCTCCTACCAGCCTTTGCTTCTTTATGTATTAATTCATTCTCCGGCTTATTTGCAAGGCA